>NC_137467.1:137402616-138002616 GCF_964235325.1 Thermobia domestica | reverse complement strand
ATATTTGTATTAAGTTCGTTTACGATGAAAAGAAAGTTAAGAGATGAACATGTGTTCATAATACAGGATGTTTCAAAATGAAGATCTGGGTTTTAAGGCTTTAATACTTCAAATAAAAAAGCAACTACTCACACGGCACACATCGAATCGATAGGCGAGTTCTCAAACCTTGATAAGTGTGTTTGGAGTAATTGTTGCAACAACTGCTTCAATCCTCTTCCTTAAATTCCTCAATCTCCTTAAAATTCACGCAGACGGTACTGAAATTGCTAATTGGACTAGCCTTCCGAATTGATTTCTTTTGGGCTTCTTGTGAAAGACGATCGCACTCGTCCAACACGCTCTTCAGTCCCAGTTGTCGTCCCGTACTTTTCCATTTGCACAGACAGCTGGTGTTTTCAAACTAATGATACCATCTACGGATGTTGTTATCACTTGGTGGATTGAAACAAACTTAATACGGAAAACACGTTGCTCTGTAACTACAGGTTTAGTCTTTGCAAAATGTAAAATACAAAAAAGCTTTCTGCTCACTAGTCGCCATCTTTGCTTCCAGTGCTTTCTAACGGCAGACAGAGGAAACGTGCATGCGCGTGCGTGCGTACAAAATTGTTTGAGTTACTCTTTCATTTGATGTATTAACTATAATTGTAAGTTAATTGTAATAAATACTGCAAAGCCTTAAAATTCCGAAATTCATTTTGAAACACCCTGTACTTCAAAAGTGGTATCATATGCCGACAAGATGGCATTGAGTGTATTTATTCCTCACTTTTGGAACATTGTACTTCCATCTCGACAAGCAATCTACAACTTGGATAAAAGATTTGAACAAACTGAATCTATAGCGATGTTCATAGCGGTTGGATGATGAATTATAATCAATCAAGATTAATAATTAATGTGTTCTCTGTACTTAAGAAATGTACTTTGCACGTTGAAAATTATGGACACACTAAACACTTGCTTTAGGTACCCTAACTTAATGTTACAATATAACTTGTAATAGTTTCGTAGTTGAGAAATATTTCATTTCAAATGTATTTTTGTCAGGCGACTTATTGTCCACTCTGTATATCGTAGGCTATCGATGGAATTAACTATACTTCCGCCGCTGTCACTTTCGACTTGACTCAACCCACTTATTAATTCTCGCTGAGGTGAAATTAATGCTATATTGCAATTTAGCGCACACCCCAGAAGTTAGTCAGTTACGGCCGTGCATCTTTTACTTATTGGTGTGACGTGGCAATAGCCGAGTGTTTTCAAGGACATGAAGCCATCGGTATGTTGTAAATGCAAGATCTACTTACATCAGGTAGTCTAAAAGGTATTGAGAGGGGGTTAATGTCCCAAATCTAAGGATATATGAGTCGCAGCGGGTCAGGCCTAACGCCATTTGACAGCCGACAGTTGATGTTAGTAATTGTGCAAAAATTGTACATTTTACAACTTGATTTCGATATGGGCACAAATACTGTCCAGGCCCGTGAAGAAATCTGTGATGTTCAGCACTATTAATAGCAACAGCCAAAAGATGGTTCAGTAGATTCTGGAAATTTCGATGCCCGAAATGCTCCTCGAAGTGAGAGACCAATCACGGGAGAATTGGCTGATATTCTGGCAAAAGTCGAACAAGACCGGCGTGTAAGCAGTCGTGAGTCTTACATCACCATTTATCTAAACATCTATAAACATGGGTAAATCATTTGGAGAAAGCTGGGTATAAAAACAAGCTCGACATTTGGATGCCGTATTATCTGGTTCAAATACATTTACTTGATCCAATTTCTATCTGCAAATTTCTACTGAAGTGAGAGGAAGTCGAACCGTTTCTGAAGCGATTGATCACGAGTGATGAAAAGTGGACAACCTACGACAATGGTCGTGTGCGAAGCGAGGGAATCTCCACTCTCTATGTCCAAGTTCATACTAGCTTCCAGGAAGATTATCTTCTGTGTTTGATGGGATTGTAAGGACATCATGCATCACGAGCTGTTGCCGCCGGGCAGAACAATATACTCTGACATGTACTGTCAACAATTAGAGCGAGTCCACCTAGCAATTCAAAAGAAACGGCCGAAAATGGTCAACAAAAAGGAGTGTCATATATTACACTGACAATACCAGACCGCATACATCATTAACGACCTGTTAGAAGTTGCGAGAACTTGACTGGGATTTTTAATGCACCCACCTTATAGCTCGGACTTGGTACATCAGACTCATTTGTTTCGGATCCCTGAATATTGTTAAGTTAGTTTCAAAAGAGATCTGTGAAAACCACATGTCACAATTATTCATTATTACTATTATTTATTCATTTATTGCACAGAAACCACAAATGCTCTGTAGGGACGAGTATTATTATTATTATTATTATTATTATTATTATTATTATTATTATTATTATTTATCTGTACTTTTCAAGTACGTAGACTTTGGAAGCTAGAAGAAATTACGAAGATTAAAATTAACATCTATTTGTTCTTATTATTTTTAAATTTGAAAAGTAATGTTCATGAGAATTTCATCGCGTATTACGAGAAACCCACAAGTGATAATGTAAAATCTGTATTTCTTGTTACCAAAGATGGAAATTTTCTTCAAATTTAAGTCAACCTTATCACTTAGGATTCGTCTATCTCAACGTAATATCGCATGTTGACCGCTTAACTTCAATATAACTATGGAAGAGAATGGGACTGAGGTCAAGTTTGAATATTGAATACATCCATTTTGATAATTTTTGGATATTAATTTCTATAAAGGAAGAGCAGTAAAGGATACATATTCCAAGAACAGAAGCCATCTCCACCACTTAACCCTTCAACAAAACCACAAGCGATATACGTCTGTCTACCCGTAACCCTTCAACAAAACAACAAGCGGTATGCGTCTCTGCCCTTAGCCTTTCAGCAAAACTCACAAGTGGCATACGTCTGTCCGCTTTTAACCCTTCAACAAAACCTTAAGCGGTATGCATTTGCCCGCCCTTAACCCTTGAACAAAACCACAAGCGATATGAGTCCGTCCGCGGTTATCTATTCAACAAAACCACAAGCGGCGCAAATATACAACTTTCGCTTTGAATCGCGTCAAGTGAACTTTGTGGTGGACAAACACCGCGTGCGTGGGTCCCGTTTCCTCCCACTCTCTTCATTCCACCATTTCACTCATTTCTCATCATCCCCATCTCCTTTAGCCTAACTGGCATAACCGTGGAACGTAAAACTTAAAAGATTTCATTTCATTTTTTTAAAATTTGGACGTTGTAGAAATCTGCTTTTAATATTGAACACTTTTTTTTCCTATATAAATATAAAGAATTATTATGGTTTTTAAAGACAATTGTCAGGTTAAATAGGACAAGTTTAAGGCGGAGAACATTCACAGAGACACTAAATTCGGACCTTGTTAGATTTGCAAAACTTCGTGCATATTTTGTTTGGTAAGTTTTCAACTTATAATAAAGCTAGTTTTCTATATTTGTTATTTAGTACTTTGCTTCCTTTAAGTGACAGCCTGAAACTATTAATGAAATTGATACATGACAACAAAAAGAACAATAGTCAAAAATGAAAAAAAGAAGAAAAAATAAGGCACAAAAAACCTTTAGTTTCCGGAAGGTTTAATGTTTGTGTTGAAACTTCAATCATTTATTTTGTTTTTGTTGTTTGAGTTAATATGAACAAAAAAGGGAAAAAAATAGAAAGGCTTTTCTACATCCTGAGTTGTTATTTTTAATTTTAGATATTTTCTTTAAAAACTCCTGAATTAGTAATTATGAAGATCATAATTTGACCGAATCTAGCATAATTTCGATCAGGTTTTGGAATAATTCTGAGGTGCGAGTCTGGCAACGCTGTTTGGCAGATTGTTGTGGGTTGTAATGATATGCTCCTTTGCGGCAACCGGTTGCTGCTGCCTTTTACCACTTTTGTTCTATAGTGATGTGTCGAAAGGGAGATGGTTAATTTGAACCGCTTTTGGTTTGAATCGAGGGTTAATGAAGGAGATGAAACCTATTCTTGTGGCAATGAATCGATTTGCAGAAAACCACATCTCGATATATCCAGTTTGAACCAGTTCCGGGTTTGATAGAGTATTCGAAATAGTCATGGTATGTTAACTTGAGACGCTAAATCGTTTGTAAAACCCGCTTCTAGCTCTGTGTTAACTGTACTCGTTCTATGACGATAAACGTTGAAACGGGAAATAACTTATTTTAACACCTTCCGGTTAGTATAAAGTTAACGGAGGAAATAGAGCCTGTTCTTTGGACGCTGAGTCGGTTGCAGAGAACAGCTTGCCGTTATCTATTACCATTCTTGTTGTAGGGCGATAAGGGTTGAAACCGGAAATGAATAATTTGAACCATTTCCGGTTTGGATAGAGCAGCATTTCCCAACCGGTGTGCCGCGAGGAATCGAAACAAAATTATTAATTTTATAGCAATCAAATTGCAAAACGTAGGGCAAAATGTATATTTGTATTTCACATTACTATGAACCTCTACTATGAATCTACAATTTTAAGTTTCATACCGGGTTACTGTTCTGTGCATTTCTAATGTTGAAAAAAGTATTTGTTATCTTTGTTATGACCATTATTGCTTCTTTATTGTTGCAGACTATTTCGTAACTTGAAAATTTAAAATATCATTTAATCCTTTCGACAAATTACCTACATTTGTGTTTTAAGGTAAAAGAGATTTGTTTGTTCGTTATTTAGTGATCTTCCTTAGTCAAAGGTTGGATACAATTTTTTAAAAAGAAAGCGTATTTGTAAAAAGCTGTGTCCAATATTTCATTGCAATTGTTTTCTATTTTTAAATTAGAATGAAAAATAAGCATAATGATTTACCACGGGGAAAAACCAGTGATAGAATTTTCTTCTGTGAGAAGGAGATCAATAATCACAGAAATTACCACTGTGTTTTATATTTACAAATAATAATATCTGTAAGTGTGCCGCGAGAATCCAAGTAACACCTGTAGTGTGCCGCAAGTAAAAAAAGGTTGGGAAACGCTGGGATAGAGGGTTGAAGAAGAAGATGAAACTTGTTCTTGGGACAGTAAATCGAAAACTGCATTTCAATATATATTATTGTTCATATTCTGTGGGAATAAGTATTGAAACCAGAACTAATAACAAATATGAATTACTTTCGGTTTTGGTAGGGATAGTCATGATACCTGAGATGCCGAATCGTTTGCAGAAAAAAATCTCACTATCTGTTACCATTTTCGTTGTATCGCGATAAAAGTTAAAACCGGAAATGACTAATTTGAATCACTTTCAGTTAGAGTAGGGAGTTAATGGAAGAATTGAAACCTATTCTTTGGATGCTGAATCGATTGCAAAGAACTGCGTGTCGATACTTCTTACCGGAACTCCTTCGTGGCTAAGCGGTTAGCGTATGCGCTTTTGGCCTGGGAAAACCGGGTTCGATTCCCGGCGAAAACGTGGTTCGGATTACACGTCTTATATAGACTCGCTGCTGAACTGGACGGTAAACTCAAAATCAACTCAACTCGATACATTTTATCGTTTTTGCTCTGGTACCTATCGACAGACGCACGAACAAGTCGTTCTGTAAGACTTCACGGCATAGTTTGGAAGTCTAATAATTCTGTATGTAAGACATACTAGATACATGCTTATGCAGTACGAAATTCGTTGTTTTTTCTGTAATATTTGCTCCTCACATCAGAATTGAAAGAATTCAAAATGAAAAAGTAGGGGCTCCATAGCCGAAGTGTGTCGCGGGAGGTTTTTGAAATTTAAAAAAAACACGTTTTTTTTTTACCGGAACTGGTTCGGTTTTTCACCGGATCCGGTTTCAGTTTTCTTCAAAACCGGTTCCGTGTTTTTTCCAAAATTGTTTCTATTTCTGACTAGAATAGTGTTTCGTTGTTCTCCGGAAACAGATTCTGTTTCCACAGAAATAGTTTTATGTGTTTTCCAAAGGTTTTCACTGAAACCGGTTTCGGTGAAAACTTAACCGTTTTTTTGAGAAAACCGAAATGTCGGTTTTTCGGATTTCGTTTCTTTCTAAAAATCGGTTTCCGGATTTTAATTTAAAAAAAAACGGTTTTGCACATCCCTACTTTCTTCTTCTTAAATTCGGGCCGCCACTGCATGCCAAATTATTCCTCATAATGCAAGCTGTTTTGTTCACCGTCAGACTATCTCACCTTCAAGGGGGCTGGATTACAGGACTGTGTTCACCATTCTGGCTGGTTGTATCGAATTTCCGTAATAAATAATAAATTCAGAACTTCGAGATTACGGTATGAGTATTCAGCTTCTAAGTGAAATTTATGTTTCTTCGCCAAATTAACGTTTATCTGTTCCCTTTATAGATTCATTTCGTTGGTGAAAGAGACGGCCTCGTTAAATGGAGTAAAATACATTCCGTTGACATTTATCGAGCAGACGTGTTTTTCCCACGGGACGCGATCTAATGGAAGTATCAGCTCTATCTGCTTTTCTTCCGTAACTCGGTGTGCGTTGGTTGAATCGTCTGCCTTGTGGGCGAATGGGTCTCCTTTGTCACAAGAGTCAAATGAAGACGAGTTGTATGCATTTGGATTTCTCAGTAAAGAGTATTTGATACGATTTCCTTTGCATTTCAAGTTTACTATCGTACTTAAGGAATGTAAATATGTGGTTATTACGTATGTTATTATGTTGCAGCGTTACAAATAATATGTGAGTAAAGGAGTGTATGTGTGTCGCCGTTAATAAAATACAAACAACAATACATAGAATCTGCTAGTTAATAGGATATTTTGTTACGTATATAATACTTAAATAATTAAAAAAAAAGTCTTCCAGCAAAAAGAAATTATTGGCAATGAATGAAATTTTTTAGCATCCTGAAAATTCATTTTTTTTATTTGTTCGGAAACTACGCATCAGAATCTACCCTCAAGTATGCCATTTTGTTCAGTTCGATGTGATCTATCGACTGATGTTAAACGTTTTGGGTGTTATACAAAGTCGTTTTTAGCGTTGTATTAAGATCTGGACTAACGCATGATGAGTATTTAGTAAGACGTAAGTGAAGCTAACAACAATTTATATCGAGTAATCCAACCACGATTTTGTCGCAGGGTTGACTTCAGGGGAAATCAATTTAAGTGAGTCTTATTTTTTAAAAATATTTATTTCTCCTATTGTACGAGGGTGATTCAGAAAGTAATGCCTCTATGGTGATACCTTCATTTCTGTTTGACAGATAGCATCGATATAGCTATCAGTGGAAAGCTTGCAATGTTAGCCACAAATGGTGGCATCATTTTTCAACATAGTCCCCATTACGGGCAACACATTTGTGCCAACGTGAAACAAGGTTTTTCATGCCGTTGGCGAAGAATTGTGGTGGCTGTTGGCGACACCTTTGCTGAACTGCTGCTTCCGCCTCCGCGTCACTACTGTAGCGTTGGCCATTAAAGTGATCCTGAAGTTTCGGGAAGAGTCAAAAGTCGCAGGGCGCAGAATCCGGACTGTAGGCAGGATAAGGCAGAATGTCAACAACACTTTGCTAGCAGGTGGGACAACTTTGAATTTCTTTTGGTGGAGAAGAGGACGTGTGGCTGTACTTCATCGATTGACGCTTCGGTTCCAGATCGTAATGGTGTATTCACGACTCGTCGCCGGCGATGAATGTTCCTGGGCGCAAACCTTCCGCAGTCAGAAATCCAGTGCTAGCCTGTTGTTTCAACCGGACATCACCATTGGATGCCGTGGATTGCTCCATTACTCTGGAACGAGAAAAGATAGGAAGGTGAAACAAATGACATTCTGTAGCATAACATTAGTGCACTAATGATAAACAGTTCAGAATGTTTGTAGTACTATTGGCCAAGTAGTGGGTTTGGGGGAATTACTTTCTGAAGCACCCTGATATTTGAATAAGCCTGTGTAAAAACGTAGGTTGGCCTTCTTCGATATACATCGTTGTTAACTTCATTTACGTGTAACTAAATACGGAAATTAGCATCACATGTTGATCAAGCCCTTAATACAACGTTAGAAACGACTCTGCATTGGGCCTCGTATGTTTTGGTTAAACAGATATTAAAATTCAAGAATTAGTTATAATTTTACTCTAGGTCTTATTCATCATACAACAACTATCGTCTTGCTAGTGTCATAATGAATTGTATAATAAGGGTATACTTCAGCATCAGTTTAACCTCAATAAGTGGTATGGTCCTTATACAGCATTAAGTTTTAGATTTACAAAGAAGATAGTTATCCTCCATTAGACTACTTGAAACCTTACAATATATTGATATACCGTACTTGTCATCGAATGTCACGAATAATAAAATTAAGGCGTTAAAAATATATGTGGCTCACATGAAAAATATATGTGGAGGATCTGTATGCTAGGAAGGAGCTCCTTCGTGGCTAAACGGTTAGCGTACGCGCCTTTGGCGTGGGAGACCCTGTTCGATTCCCAATGGGAGCTCATGTGGTTCGGATTCTGTTAATCAGTAGGTCCCGTCTTATATAGCCTCGCTGCTGAAAAGGACGTTAAACTCAAAATCAACTCACCTATATACTACGAGGGTATTTCTAAAAGTTTCGCGCCTTACACTGAAAATCGCGTCACTGATAAACCGTTCATGGCATATACAGTAGTGCCATCTGTGGAAGAAATAATGTATTAGTTTCAACTGTTTAGCTGCGTCAGTTTGTTGGAGGCAGTCATTTAAATCTGCCAATGTAGGTTGAGCTAACTTCTTACATGACAGTGCTCCAGTCTGTAATGCCCCATCATCTTACGTAATGACATTACAAATATATAATTACTTTGTGTTACTAATTTGCAGAGTTATTCATTTGTTATTGCATAGTTATAATTTTATTTCAGTTTCATTCATGATTATTAAGTGAATTATTTCATTTAGTGGCAAATAAAGACTTATAATTCTGCACCTGAAAAGCTGGCGTTGAATAAAGAAAAACACCAGAAAAAATATATAACTAAAATATACAGATTTCGACCATGGAATGAAAAATGTAATTCAAGAATTTAAAATTCTTTCCGAGAAATATTAATCCTAAAGTAAAATATTTAAACTGTGATTACTGCATTCAAGATAAAATATCGAATTAATCGTAATCAGAAAGGAAAAACAGTTGTTCGTAGTAAGTAATTGGTAAATATAAACAATTTGGCATCGTTAAGGCTTTTGTGTGTGTGTGTGTGGTGTTTTCAAGTTATGCACGTAAGCTTTATGGAGCGAATTCCTTGAATCCATTGCGGGTTCTCATAGGTAATGTTTCTTTCTACGTATGTAGCAATGCCCTAAATTAATTATATCATCATCAAAATTCCCTGTTAACTTATACTATGTTGTTTGTGCATTGGCTATTCAAATGTTATTAGTTCTAATGGTAGAAGGAAGTCGTTATTGTAATGTTTGCTACTGAATGGTTTTTGTACTTATTAGTATTTCAAAGGGTGCATGTCGATTTGGAATTACATCGTAAGGAGACGTACTTACTTCTTCTTAGAGTAGGATGATATGCTATTACATACACATTTGACTGATTGGGTTCAGTTATTGTATGTGTATAAAATACACCGAGTGGTCACTGAGTTGCTACCACCTGCCTAATACGTTGTTGGTCCACCTTTTGCTCGAAGGACAACCTGGACACGGCGTGCCATGCATTCTGCAAGTTGCAGATATGTTTCCATGGAGATCTGACACCATATATTACTGATGGCATCCCACAATGAACCCACAGATGTCGGTACAAAATTCATTGCGCTAAGAGCGGTTCCATAACATTAGGATTAAGATCCGATGAGTTAGGGGGACAAGTCATATGCTGCAACTCCGTGGAATGTTCCTGAAGCCAAGCAAGTACAGTCCTAGCTTGGTGAGTCCGCGCATTATCGTCCTGGAAAACTCCGTCTCGTTGTGGGTAGACGTGTTGCATTATAGGGTGCATGTGGTCCCCTGACATCTGCAGATATACAGCTCATGTCATACTGTGGTCCATACACACCAACGTTCCAAGTCCATGTCAACAGAGGCATCCCCAAACCATACAGCTGCCCCCACTTGCTTGTACAGTATGCACCATGCATGAGGGATCCATAGCTTCGTGCTGTTGGCGCCAATTCGCACGCGCCGTCCAAATAGTGTAGAATAAACCGTAACTCATCGGACCAACATACTCTTTTTCAATCGTCCACGTGTAATTAGTGTGTCTTTGTGCCCAAACACGACGAAGTCGGCTGTGACGAGGCATGGGAGTGGGTCGTCTGCTGTGGATCTTCATGCGTGACACTGTATGTCGCATATTTGCGTCGGACATGGTTGTGCATCTACTATTGTATTTGTCACGTGATTCCCGGGCACTGATGGTTCGTTTGACTGTCACGAACCGTTTGACGCGACGCTTGCCCCGCGATGTGACCTTCTGTGTTCCCCTACAGTTCCGTCTCTTTGGAATCCATTACCCCATTTTCTTGCCACTCCTTGCACACCTTCAATACACTGGAGCGGGCGAAAACAAGTAGTATTGCTGTGTGGGTTATTGACGCACCTATTGCTTGGGTACCCACAATCATGCCCTTTTGGAGTACGGATAAATCCTGCCAACCGCCCATTGTAGCAGTGCGCTGTCTTCCAACATGTAGCCAGAGGTGTGTTCTTTCTCTGCAGTACTCCCAGTCGAGGTGGTGGTCATGCTATCAGCTCGGCTACTGACCACTCCTCCTTGTGTTGAGGGGCGGTTGCAATTCAGTGAGCACTTAGTGTAATTAATTATGATGGATTAAGGTTGGTTTAAAGGGATAAGTTTTGCCGATAGATGGCACTTACAGTCTTCGTATCTCTCCCATGTAATATTTACCTTTCACGAAATTTCACGATTTCTCTTACAAATTTCAATAAAAGAAAATTTTAAATAAAAAGTCGACACAGATTGTTTCCCTTTGATAGTTATGAAGTTCCTTCTTTAAAATTTTGAAGTCTCTAGGATGAAATTTGTAAGAGAAATTGTAAATTTTCGTGAAACGTAAAAAAAAATACATGGGAGAGATACGAAGACTGTAGTAACATCTTTACACTAACCTTAAATGAATAGTACAAATATACCTAGGTAGAAATATTAAAATATTGCAATGAATGAAATATTTTACGATAAAAATTAGTATAAAGGTACCTAATAAATAAATATAGTAAAATAAATATTTTAAAGTATAAATATAAGAGAGTATTTATGTGGTGGAAACGAAACAAACATAACACACTGTCATGTGCACCAAAGGCTATTTAAAACTATAGCTAAGTGTAAGTACTAGTACTAATCTATAAATTAATTATGGTAAAAAACAAAGTAGAAACATAATAAACAACTTTCTGGAATAGACTGGATATTTAACATCAATAGCTATTAACACTAAAGTACATAAAATAATTTAACGTCTTTCAAATACAGCTAGGAAATATATTCTGCCAGAAATTGAACCTAAATATAGAATACTAATTTTACATCTAAATTTCCTGACAAACTAAGCACAGCAAATTGATGTACTTACATGTTGCAGGAAACTCTAATCATCTGGTGGGCTCATGGGACGGAGAATCTGTAAAGAGAAAACAAGTAATTAATGCATATACAAATCTATAGATAACATAATGTATAAATAATTATCTAGCTAAAATATTGCATTCCAATTTTGTTCTTTCAGGTTATTGAATTTTTGATAATAATTTTGAATTAATTTGAGATTTTCTTGTTTATTTCTGCTATGCTATTAGGCTAAGTTTATACGTATGTTCGATTTCTCGGGTACGAAACCTTTTCATTCGTGTCTGGAGTTGTTATTTTCTTGGAATGCTACTCCAAGATGGTGGATTGGGTCTATGTGCCGCCTACCGCGATATCTTTGATCTTCGACGGTAGTGTGGTACATATTTTTTTTTTCGGTGCACATTGTTTACCCTACCTCTTATATTGACTTTGTACATCGACGTCTTCAGTGTTGATATAGGACGATCTTTTGGGTAATATGGAAGATTCAGAGATGCAGATCAGGAGAGGTGCAATGCAAAGAAAATGTCGACTCCTGAATTACGATTTATTTGGTGTGGCGGCTCTTTAAAAACTCGACCAAATATCAACATTAAATGGAATCCACTTGGTAGCATATCAACTCAACACGACTGTTTTGCCAAGGCTGCAGTGAACTGTGGTTTCGAGAAAATTGTGCACTAGCTCCCACTATACCACCAATCAGCGGGTGCTGCTGCTATAGGTTATATGGTTTTGTAACCTCATATTTTCTAACTTAAAAAGTTTTTAAAGTCTTAAATAATGTTTCAGTAAAAATGAAATTTTAGCACGAAATAATATGGATCCACAAGTCATGTTAAATATTGAACGAAAAAGAGATTAATACTTCCAGTTGCCACCGGATCCAATAACATGGGGGATATTGCAGGGAACTCTTATTTCTTATAGAAAACTGCATTTAAACTTGCATCGCTCCTATCTTCTCGTATTGTCTCCAAGTAGTTGCAGCTAGCTTGGCAACTGCCACTTAGGTTCCGTAATAATTACGATTTTTTTTTTAATTCAGCAGCGGTTCGACTTAACCACCCATGTGGATGTTGCTTGGGTTGTGGCAGGTTGGAAGAACGAAAATTGTCATTATTACAGTCAGTTTCATCGCCTTTCTTGTGATTGATTCTTTCCACTCGTGTAGCAATCCTTCTTGGTCCAGATAAACAGAATGAGTTGTGTATCTTGTTTCTACAATTATCAAGGCATTTCTCTTTTGTCAACATTCTATAAAATCCTTTCAAATATTCTATTAGCAAGATTGACCTCATACGCAGATAAAATTATTGGAGATTATCAGTGCGGATTTACTCGAAATCGATCAACTATCGATCAGATATTTACCATGCGACAAATACTCGAAAAGAAAGGGAATACAATACTTTGGTACATCATTTACCTATTGATTTTAGAAAAACCTACTACTCGGTTAGGAAGAAAACATTGTACGACATTCTTACAGAATTTAGGAAACCGTAAAAGTTAGATTAATTAAGATGTTAAAATGAATCCCAAAGTAAAGTTCGAGTAGGAAGATTCTTGTCCACGTACTTCCACATCGAGAACAGCGTGAAACAAAGAGACGCGTTGTCGTTGTTACAAGGTGTGATCAAAAAATAAGGTGAATGATTTTTTTTTTTTTTTAACTGCAACTGCTGGCTACAACCATGTGATGTAATTTTTCCTGTAGCCTGATTTGTTGAGACAGGCAGCGTCAACTTGGAACACGTTTTGACTTGTCTGTCGATGTCCAGAGCCGCTGGAGTGAGGTTGTGTTTACCGTGTCTGTCGCGCATCATGGATTTCGAACAACGCGTGAACATTTAAGTTCTGTTTCAAGTTGCAAAAATGTGCCAATGTAATGTTGAAATTATTCTATGGCTATAACGCTGAAGACTGGTATGAGCAATTTAAAAGCGGAAATGAATCAATAGAAGACGAGTAACGCTCTGGCGTCCATTAACCTCAAAAACAGAAGCAAATGTGCAAAATGTAACAAAAATTCTTCGTTCAAACAGGGAATAACTATTTGAGAGCAGCTTACTGAAGAACTTAACATCCCATACGGATTCGTGCAAAGCATTTTAATCGTCGATTTGCAAATGAGAAAAGTGAGTGCGAAATTCGTTCCTCGACTTTTATGGAAATATATATTTTGTTTGCTTATATGCGTCTCTGTTAAACTTGATAGGAGTCTAGCTCGAACTTGAAGTTTTGTAGTGCATATAAATGCATATTTCGAAGGTTAAAACATATGTTAATGCTTAAGAGCATATTCAGCACATTCTTTCTTTATTTCAAATATACGATAATACGTAGATGTAATAAATCGAATTTCAAAATGCATTTAAATGCTTATGCAACTGAATGGCTTCTTGCGTAGGAGGATGGGAATACCTAGTTTATGAAGGACTGTTATTGTGAGCAACCGATCAGCAGAGCAAAGATGCTTTCAGTTGTCAAGACGTTTGATAATGATAAAGACTCATTGTAATATTGTGTCGACATCTATTCAGAAACAAGATACGCGAGGAATGCTGCTCAGTTAATGCTTTGTTCAAGTTGATGAAGTTCAGCACGAGCTCCAGTCAGTTTCTGGTAAATTCAGACACACTGTGGAAAAAAGAATCGACTGATGTCCTTGCCAGAAACTCCGACTGTAAAACAATTGAAGCCCTAGAAAATATCTTGAAGGATTATATTTCAATTTGCCAGAAAATATAGCTTTTATCTCTCTCATCTCTATAAATGTTGTCCGATAATAGCTGCTTATGTTCACAGGTCATTTTCTGGCTACCAACGTCACAAATTGACACCAGAAAATGTAGAGAAGCATCTCGTGATATACTGTAAGGCTAATTATAGGAGGGAATAAATCCTCAGAAACGACAACTTATTTTTTGAGCATGGAAACATATTGTAAAATGAGGATTGTGTTATTTCATGTAAAGTGGTAGAAATTGTGTTCTCGTATTACTGTGTTCATTTTGTCTTATAATCTGTATGTGGTTTGAAAAATGGGATATATAAACTGTAAACATCATAATAATAAATTCTGAAGAGAAGTCACCCAAAACGTAAAGTACACGTTCCATAATTATCTCACAAAACTTCAGTAACAACGTCGCTGCACATTTGAAAGTGTTCTCTTTTATTAAGTGTTATTTGAAAGTGTTCTTTTGTTAGTGCATATTAAGTGCATATTTCAACACGTTTAACAGCATAGTTGTATGCATATTTTGTGAATTTTAAGTGCATAAAAACCTGATGTGTATTGATGACGAACGTGAATTTTTTGCCGAAGAAATACTCCCGTATTCGCCATACTCGTCCCCAAAATTGAAACCATGCATAAAGGAAAACATTTTGACACCATTCCGGACATTGAGAAAGCCACGACAGAGCAGCTGAACACCCTCCCAAAGGAAGCCTTCCAGAAACACTTCGTCATGGATTCAGTGTTGGGATAAGTATATTGCAAACCAAGGATAGTACTTTGAAGGTGATTAAATCAAATTCCATGTAGGCTTATTACTGTGTTTCTAATAAAATTATTCACCGAAGTTTTTGATCACATCTCGTATTATTTAACTTTGTTCTTGAGTACGATATGAAGAAAACCAAAGATAGCATCCAGGGTCTTCACCAGGATATGGTATATGCTGATGATGTAAATCTGATAGGGGATGATGGAAGAACAATACGGAGAAGCGCATAAGTTTTATTGAACGCTTGCAGGGGACATGGGTTTAGAAGCGAATGTATAGAAAACTAAATTACATGAAAATTATCCGGGATCGTAATACTTAAAATAATGGATGTGTTAAAATATCAAATAATACTTCCGATAAAGTCCATACTTTCAAAAATGTAGGATCACTATTAACATACGAAAACCTTATTCACGAAGAAATTAAATGTTGACTGTAAGCAGTGAGTTCGTATTATTATTCAGTTCAAAATCTTATCTTCACAAATTCTGTGGAGGAATTTGAAGCATAAAGTGTATAAAACGATGATCAAACCTTTTGTGCCGTATTGGTGCGAAACATGGCCGCTTACTTTTAAGGAAGAACGCAGTTTGAAAGTGTTTGAGAATAAAATGCTGAGGCGAATGTTCGGACCAGTGGCGTATTTAAGGGGGGGCTCCCGGGCTTAACCCCCCGAAATCTTACTATAGTAAAGTATATGAAATATCAGAATTTTCACATTTTCAGGCCCCTCCACCGAAAGTTAGCAAAGCCCCTCCCGAAACAAAATCATAAATACGCCACTGGTTCGGACTAAAGAGAACAGGAATGGGAATTTTTTCATAATAAGCAACTGCATAATGTATACCGTTTACCGAACATTGTTTGGGTCATTAAGTTTTGAAGGCTCAGGTGGGCAGGTCATGTAGCTGAAATGAATGAAAGTAGGAACGCTTTCAAAATTTTAACTGGAAATCCAATCAGAGAACGACCACTAAGAATACCTTGCTAGATGGGAGGACAATATTAAGATGGATTTCGCAGAAATATGCATACCAAATAGAAACTCGATCAGCTTGGCTGAGAACCAGTGGTGTAGCACACTTTTGCGGCCCCCCCCCCCGCATAGTATAGAGAAGGGGCCCTAGTTGTAAAGCCTAGGGATGCGCACGAGACGAGTCGAGACAGAATTTTCCTGACAAATTTCGAGTCGAGACACAGCTCTTCCAATAGAAAATAATACATTTTTCGAGTCGAGACATCACTTTTACACCACATTTTCGAGACGAGACAGCCTCAAATCTTGTCTCGTGCGCATCCCTAGTAAAGCCGATAGAAGAAAGATTGAAGTTCTACTTCTTTAAATCTTTAATCATCGCAAGACTTCGGGGCTCCCTATACGTCGCGCCCCCCGCACCTCGGGGGTTGCGGGGGCAGCTGCTACGCCACTGCTGAGGACAGAAGTCAATAGAGTGAGTTAGTTAATCAAGACGGTTTATAAATTTCTCGGAGAATAGTGTGCAAAGTTGTCTGCCGCGTAGATCCTGAGGACGTTATTTTGTTTTCGGAATTCGCTTTTAACTGCTGAATCAATTGAAGGAAATCTTCACAGGGATTAATGTCTGTCCGTTGTGAAAGGTTTCTAAAAATTCTGTGATTTGAGGCGAATACTCCCTGTCCGTATCTGAGAGTTGGTTGTTTTTATTTGAGTTTAGCATATCTTTTAGCAGCAAAGCTATGTGAGACGTGGACCTACAGTTTAACGTGGAATCCGAACCACATGAACTCTTACCTGAAATCGAACCCAAGTCTCCCGCATCTCCGTATGTAAGAGTCAGTAAAAGGGAGGGTTATGTAATACATATAGGTCTACAGCATTTTGCCAGTACAAAAAAAGTCTGTCCTAACTCCCTCGTGGCCGTATGGTTAGCGTTCGACTACCGGTGGGAGCGCATGCGGTTCGGATCCCACATCGAGTTGTAGATCTACGTCTCATTTAGTAACCTTGGTGCTCAACGGGGAGCTAAACTCCAGAACAAGCAACCTGAAAATCCTGTCCAGATTATGGAAGTGGTTGCTATTGAAAGGTGTCCATTAAGGATAGGTTCACTGTATAGGCTACTGTTTTCGTCTAACACAAAAAATCTATTACTGTGATTTGAACTATATACCGTATACCAAGCATCAGTCGGAATATTTTAAGAATGACGATATACATATTGAAGGATAACAATTAAATAATTTTAACGTGCTTAAGAGTACAGCTAAGCGCTTGGGAGTGTCATCAACCAGGTGTGAGTCAGGCATTGAATAGATAAGTCAAGTAGATTTGTCACTTCCGGGGACAGCGAAAGTGTAAAATTTGGAAAGTTTCATTTTATTTCAACACTATGAATGCAAGATAAAGTAAATATAGGCCTTGATATGATTCATTTATTGTCACGAAGTACGTTTCTGTACCTACCATGCCTTTGATCGATTTATTCTTATTTTGGAAATAGGAAAATATACAAGAATATATTGTCTAAGATTTATTTTTAAACATTAAAAAAAAAAAAAGAATCCTTCAGATTCTCCAGACAACGTGTTCCATGTTTCATTTTTTTTTTTTTTTATTTTAGTGACATTTGTCTCACAATTCATTTCAACTGAAAATAATTGTCATTTCATTTTTTTTATTGTTGTTCAATTTAAATTTTATTACAATATTAAATTGTTAGGCAGGAAAATATACAGCTTTATTTATAGATAGGTTATCACAAAACATAGCAAAATCAAGTACGTTAACCATTTAGGCACGAGAGAGTTCTAAGGATGAACTTCTTGCTGGCTTAGCGTACGCGCCTTTGTCGTGGGATATCCAGGTTCGATTCCCGGCGGGAGCTCATGTGCTTCGTATTCTGCATTAATCAGTAGGTCTACGTCTCATATAGCCTCCCTGCTGAAAAGGACGCTAAACTCAAATTCAAGTCAACTTATTGAATTTCGCGGTGGATTCGAATTAGGGATTTGCTGATGGTAACATCGTAACGCTTTGCTATTCGGAATAACTATTACTGAAATTAGTTATCAGGAGGCACTGTGGCTTAGTCGTAGAGCGCTTACCTCGGGTGCGTGGGGTCCCTGGTTCGATCCCGGCCAAGTAAATATCTTGCCATAGTTTTCTCGGGTGTTCCTATTTCCTCCCACTTTCTCATCATCATTTACTTGCTTTAATCATCGTCAGGCCTATTTATTTAAACAAACAACTGAAAAAATGAAATATCTAAATTTTACTCATACAGTTATGCCGGCTAGGCTAAAGGAGGCGGTGATGACGAGAAATGAAGGAAATGTTGGAGTGGGGAAAGTGGGAGGAAACGGGAGAACCCCGATAAAACCCACGCATACGGCGAAAGTTCACTTGGCGCGAGCTGAGATCGAACCAAGGACCCCATGCACCAAAGGTGAAACGCTCTACCACTGACCACCGCGGCTCTAACGGAATATCGTAGGAGTAATGAACCACTGTGTCTGTGTGTCTGTGTCCACTACAAAAAGAACTTGGAGCATCTAACATACGCTATCTAGAAGTACATCGGGGGTGAAGTAGCTCGTAGCTCAAGTGGTAGAGCGTTGGCTTCGTATTCGGGAGGTCGTTGGTTCGATTCCCGCTACCGCTCATCCTGACGGGTTTTCCAGGGTTTCCGTCAGTTCTAGCAGGCAAATACCGGGATGGTGCCTACTAAACAGGCCCTGGCCGATACCTTCCCATATCCTTTCGACTGTTATTGTTGTTGTTAGATATCCAGTATAAAATGGCCTCTGAGCTTTATCTGGTGATGGTTAAATGAATGTTAAATGAAGTAATCAGGGAACTTACGTACGTATTTTCTTGTAATTGGCATATTAAGAGTTACTTTGCGAAGTTGTTTTCATAAGCAGAAGACATAGAAAAACAATCCAGAATTGTGAACATGGTTTGATTTGATTAGGTTTTTATTGTAATTGATATCAAAGGTTTCATCATTGTTTTTACACATGACAGCCACAACTTCTCATCCGGTAGCAGCATGCTCTTTAGTAGAGATCAAAGATTTGCAGCCAAAGCACTTAAAATGTTTGTGCAGATATGAAAATCCAACTAAGGGAAAGTTAATTGTAGCAAGAGTTCCAAAGTAGGAAACAACACACAGTGAAGATAGCGGGAGCAGCAGTCATGAATTTTCTGCGCTTCTCTCACCCTTTGAACTCCTTTGTTGACGTGATCTGGCAACGTTGCTAGAGGCGAACATCGATCAACGCAGGTCGCTTCACATTCCTCCCGCGATCCGACCCTCAGCCACGCAACAAGTCCATCGTGTGCAGCTTCTTTGAATGGCCACCAGAGGCGTAGCAGATCAGACTTCATCGGGTTCTGCAATGCACATCATCCATATAGTCCCGATCATCATAATTTCGGCACTGGCGCAGTTTGCGGGGAGAGCAATATGTTCACCGAGCCCCACCGTTCGCCGCGAACCGCGTGGTGCTAATTGTTATGAGAAGCTATAGATGCAGTTTTACAGCATCCTTCAGTATAGCGGACGAACATAGTTTAATATTAATTAGAAATCACTGTACAGGGTAGCCCAAAAATAGGTATATAGTCCCATACTGATCAACTCACTGTATTTTATATCATTTCGTATTGTTATCAAACAAGTAGACCTAGTTCCTTTATTACGTCTTGTTACTTACAAGTTAAGCCCGGAACAGTCGAAGCAAATGAATCCATAAACTAGGATGTGATACTTGATCAGTGCAGGGATGTATCCCTACTTTTGGGCCACCGTGTACATGAAAGTCTGACATATTATGTAGTATTGTCCATGAGATGAGAAATGATAATTTTCGCTTCGTTTTCAAGATGAGGCAAGAAATTTCATTAGTTTCGTGGGCAACACTACATTACCAAAGTTTTAGGTCTTAAACATTGTTTTCTGTTGCATAATTCATAGTATAGAAAGTATAAATTGAGAAGTAATTGTACAGACACAATGAAGAGCATTTGTCAACGTTTAAAGATACGCAAGTCATTACATAATATACTCCCATAATAAACATTCATGGACAAGAATTCTAATGACTTGTGGTTGAAATTAAAAGTCCCTATCGCTGCAAAATTAAAATACTGCTAATTTTACAGTAATTATGTGATATCTTCAAATAGATAAAAGATAGTCGAAAATTGGATCAAGACCTCCCTAGACGATGCTATTTTGCATGAAGTACCGTTGTCACGAGTCAGCTAGTAGCTTCCCGTTTGCAGTTATTTAGAAACGCGAAAATAAATGCCTATTTTTCTAAATGGCTGGAAATCGAAAGTAGATAAATGAGTAGTGATAACAGTACCTCAAGCAAAATAATATTGTCTAGGGCGCTCTTGTTCCACTTTTCGATTATCTTTTATCTATTTGAAGATATCACATATTTACTGTAAAATTAGCAGTATTTTAATTTCGCAGTGATGAGGCCTCTTAAGAAAAATTAGGGCATAAATTTGTATATAGATGTACAAAACAAGACTATAAAAATTTTCTAGACGAGATCAGAAATGGATGAGACCAGACCAATATTTCTTGTCCCGTGGGCAACATTAATATTGTTACTGTATTATTGCAGGGACGGGCCAAGGCCCGAGCGAATGCCCGGGGCGCCAGTCAAGGGGGCGCCAAAACAAGCCTCAAAAAGTAAATTTTATAACGTGTTTTGTACTGACTTTTTGATTCATATTTGTGTAAAGTAGCGTCAATTACATATTTTTTTTCTATTTTACTATGGAAGAAGAGTTTCATAGTATTAGACAGGGAGGCTATATCGACAAATGGAGACATGGCATGTAGAAGAAAGAATGGAGGGGGAGTTGGTATTGTTTATAGCGGAGCTATGTTCTTTATGAACTCTTTCCAGATAATGAATATTATTGAATTTTATTTATGTTTCTTTTAAAGTGGCACTGGAGGGAAACAGTATATTTTTTACATTTATTTTGATCTCTTAGAAACAACACCGCCGTACCAAATTGACAGCCTTTGTTGAAAGTAGTGTCTAGATGCTATTATTTCGCTATGCACGTTCATAATGTATTTAAATTGGTTTAATGGTTTAATTTGTTGCTAATTTTCAGTAATAGTGGAATTTAACTTTTTTATTTAGTTTTTCATAAGTTTTGCTATGTTATTAATTATCACGCCTGAGGCCAAAGGTTGTAAAATTAGAAAAACAATTTGTGTAAATTATTCTAGACTTTAAGGTACTTTGACAGCCTTTGTTGTAAGTAGTGTCTAGATGCTATTATTTCGCTATGCACGTTCATAATGTATTTAAATTGGTTTAATGGTTTAATTTGTTGCTAATTTTCAGTAATAGTGGAATTTAACTTTTTTATTTAGTTTTTCATAAGTTTTGCTATGTTATTAATTATCACGCCTGAGGCCAAAGGTTGTAAAATTAGAAAAACAATTTGTGTAAATTATTCTAGACTTTAAGGTACTTTGACAGCCTTTGTTGTAAGTAGTGTCTAGATGCTATTATTTCGCTATGCACGTTCATAGTGTATTTAAATTGGTTTAATGGTTTAATTTATTGCTAATTTTCAGTAATAGTGGAATTTAACTTTTTTATTTAGTTTTTCATAAGTTTTGCTATGTTATTAATTATCACGCCTGAGGCCAAAGGTTGTAAAGTTAGAAAAACAATTTGTGTAAATTATTCTAGATTTTAAGGAAGAAAAAGATATGGCATCTTTCTCATAAAGTACCCCAAATTGACTTTGATATGGTTTACTTACTTATCAAACTTACGAAAGTTAGAGGGTTTCTAATACTTGACAAAACCTTTATTAAGATTTAGTCTTGTAAGAGTGTTCAGCTTTTGTACAAATTCATGAGATATGTTTTATGAATGCTATGGATTTCAACTACTAGGACCTGCGTAAAAAGAGTTGTTTATATTGCTGTGCATAAAACTAGGGATGGCCAGAACCGGTTCCTGGTGGAACCGGTTTTCGGGTCTGAACGGATCCGGTTCTAGAAGATCCGGTTCCGGAACCGGTTTTTCGGATCCAGGTCTGGAACCGGTTCCCGAGATGCAATTCTAGAACCGGGTTTTCGGATCCAGGTCTGGAACCGGTTCTGAAAACCGGATCTCCAAGAACCGGTTCCGCTGGAACCGAAACTTTGTGACCATCCCTACGCTAAACCGGAGCTGATGGCAGACTAAACAGTGTGCTAGATGAAATGGTGGAAGCGACAGGCAGGCGCCCAGGCGGCGGCCGCTTGTCTCATTGGCTAAATAAACTGGGTATCTGGCAAACTCATTGGCTAAACAGGCAAACTGGCCAACTCATTTGGCTAAACACCCACCGGTGGATCAAATTTTTTTTTTTTTTTTCTGGAGGCACAAGAATCGGATTTTTGTGGCCATCCCTACATAAAACACATTCAACATATGTGAAATGTATTTATTGGTATTTCATGTTATTAGAATAGATTGTTACATATATGGTAGAATGACTCCTGATATTATTGATATAACAAAACAATTTACAATATAGTAGTTACCATAAGTACTATTCAATAAGTGCTATTCGATAGTTTTAATAATAATAATAATAATAATATAAAACAGAATGTAATTAATATCATATGTATATTTTAAGTGTTAAATACATCTATATCATGTATTTGAGTATTAATTTTTCTTTTTGAAAAATGGGTTACAATATTAAATTTACCGTAGTGTAAAATATAGGCTAGAGTAGGAGGGAGTGCAAAAAAAAAAAAAAATCACTGCCCCGGGTGAAAAAAAAATGTCTTCGTACACCCCTGAGTCTGTATTATTTCGTGCTGATTATACCGCTTATCAGTTACTATATCACACGGAGGCAATGATGCCAACCTGGAACCATATAAAATCCCATCTCGAAAGGCTCAAATTCCCATTTTGCTCGTAAATTTCCCACGCAATATACTGATTACGAAATGTACAAAATATGAAATTTGAAGCTATTGTATGTCACTTACTTTCTGTAATATTGGAATGAATTATTCCCAAATTCCGATCTTCTAAACTGCTAATAAGATTTTTTTCCTAATTATAAGAGACTACTGAATTTGATGATGAAAACAAGTGCATTTTGTTATCAGAATTTAGTAGCTTGTTTCCATATCGCTTTTGTGCCATAACTTACCGGATGTAGTGAAAATAAACTTCATTCTCCAGTTATTTCCTGTGAGACGCAGGGGCGGCCTTAGGATCTGAATTTTGGGTAGGCCCGCTCCCTCGCTTATGGATGCATATACAGTACACATTTGATTGCTTAATGCCAGTAGTAGGGATGGCACGAGTCAAGCTAAAACTCGACTCCACTCGAAGCGAATTCGAGTCGAGTTAAAGGTAATTTTCTCGAGTCGAGTTCCAAGCCGAGCCACTGTTTTGAGGTCGAGTTTCGAGTCGAGTCGAGTTTGAAAAATGGCTCGCTCGTTTAGCTCGTTTTAACTCGTTTTGAAATCATTGCTTGATTAGACTGGAAAGCGAAAGCTATGAGAAATGTAAGCAGTAATGTGGAATATTTTTAGTGTTGCTCAGAAGGTGAGAAAACTGCTCGCATTTCGCCTCGTCTCGATTAACAAGACAACAATGGATTTTTATAACGAGACAGCCTCAAATGTCGTCAGCACTAACATAAGTATATACTGTAGTTCTCACCACCAAGGCTGAGACCTGCACGGTGAAAGTTTTGAGCCGAAGCAGAAGCCCAACCCGCGTAAGGATGTTAACCGGCTTAGCTAGGTTCAACTGAGCGAACAGCTCGAACCGGCTCGGTTAGAGTGAACCATAAGCTCGGTTTGTTTTGGCTCGTGTCGGTTTGGGTGGGTGAGCTGTTGGCTTGGCTCGATAGGGAATGAGCTGTGAGCCGAGCCGCTCGAGCAGTTGAGAACCCCAAATCCGGACTAAGCAGTTTTGAACATGTGTGGCCGACGGCCTCTAACTTTTAACGATTTTTGGTTCGACTCCGGAGCTCAAACCCAGAACCTCGTGAACGATGTTCTTGTCTCCTAGACTTCACGACTACCGAGGTCAGCAGTCAACTAGTTTTTAGTATTCAGATACAAACCACCTATCTTTCATGTTTATACATGGTGTTGTTGTTAATAATAATAATAATAATAAAATAATAATAATAATAATAATAATAATAATAATACTTATAGTAGTAGTAGTATCATTGATTAATTATATTGTTTATGTAGGATACTTGAAGAAAGTACTTGAAACTACACACAGCATTTGGCTCGATTTAGCTCGACTCGACTCGAAACTCGAGTCAAATTTGAGTCGAGTTGGATGAAAGTTTTCGAGCCGAGTTCTCGAGTCGAGCTCAAGATATCTGTTTCAAGTCGAGTCGAGTTTCAATGAAAACTCGCTCGTGCCCATCCCTAGCCAGTAGGACATCGTTTCCCAACCTGTGTGCTGTGAATGGGCCGCTGGTGTGCCGCGAGGAAATCGAAACAAAATTACTAATTCTATAGCAATCAAATTGCAAGACATAGGGAAAAATGTATATTTGTATTTCTCATTACTGAAAACCTCCACCATGAATCTATAATTTTAAATTTCATACCGTGTTACTTTTCTGTACATTTTTTAATGTTGAAAAAAGTATTTTTCATTGTTATGACCATTATTGCTTCTTCATTGTTGCAGACTATTTCGTAACTTGAAATGTTAAAATATCATTCAATCCTTTCGACAGAGCAAACATGCATATAAATTACCTACATTTGTGTTTTAAAAGTAAAAGATTTGTTTGTTTGTTCGTTATTTAGTGATCTTCCTTCATATTGAAAGGTTGGATACAGTTTGCGAAAAAGAAAGTATTTTTAAAAACCTGGGTCCAACATTTCATTGCAATTGTTTTCTATTCCTAAATCAGAATGATAAGTAAGCATAATGACTTACCACGGGGGAAAACCAGTGATCGAGCTTTCTTTTCTGTGAGAAGGAGATCAGTAATCACACACACAAAAATACCACGCTATTTTATACTTATAAATAATGATTTCTGAGTGTGCCGCGAGAATTCAAGTTACACCCGTAGTGTGCCGCAAGTTGAAAATGGTTGGGAAACACTGCAGTAGGAAATTACTTTTACAATAGTGGTTGATTCTATTTCTTAAATAATTATCTACCATTAATATAAGTAGTGCAAAATACATTTACTCTTCATTGTATCTTTTAGCGTTTATTTAATTTTGAAAACGTAGGCCCGTGTCTACCCGGCCTACCCGCTAAAGCCGCCACTGGTGAGACGTTTTAGAAATTGGTTGTCTGCCATTTGATAATTTACTTTCGTCCATTCATGATTATTTTAAACTAAAATGTACAGTTTAGTATTTTTTTATTATTATTATTCACAAGTTCTTGCATAAATCACTTTTACACTAAGATGCACTTTCCAAGAACACATTTCGACAATTAGCATCGATTTCACGTTTATTCAAGCTTTATTAGCCTACTTCCCACTCATAGGAAATTTTGTTGGCTTCTGTGAAATGCATATATGAAAAATTCCATATATGCTGCAAATTTTGATAAAAAGTCCCGCAAAATGGGATTTTTCCCACGGGTTGGCATCATTGAAAAATGTTAGATCATTCTGAAAACAAACAAAGAAAGGTATCCTAAAGAGACAGTTGTTTTGTTTCTTACTACTTTGTACCCAGGCCGTGATTTGACTCATGTAAACGTTCAACTGCTTGTGCGAAAGATCAACAGTCATCAAATTCTTAAAGCTTATTTCATTGCAAGCAAGAAAAAAAAGTTTTTAAATTTAATTTTGGGCGAAATAGAGAACCCACTTTCAAAATTTGATACTGATAATTGCAGAGAGGAACACAAATTTCATTCATCTGAGGATGGGAGAATGGGACGTGCAGTATCTGTCCCATGGTGTTAGTAGAGCTAGGAAATTTAGGTGCTGCACATTATTATTATTATTATTATTATTATTATTATTATTATTATTATTAATAATAATAATATTATTATTATTAATAATAATATTTGCTATTAAGTTATCCAAATTAGCTGGAAAGAAAACATTTTAAAAAATTGGTGAGTTTTGATTGCACTTTTCGCACTAAATTTCAATGTAAGTACCATTTCGCACCTTTCCTCAGTTGCCATCGCCTTTTCATACTTTTAAAAGCATTTGTTTGGTTTCTTTGCTGCATTGAATTCTTATGGTAATTAAAGTAGGAACTAGCTGAACCTGCGCTGTCTACTCAGCGCATCGTTGTTTATGACTATGATACTATGAATCTCCTTTCTACTGTGCATGTCTCCTTACTCACACAAGTAAAGGATAGAGGACTCACGAAGAAAGTGAATTGGTATATATAGATGTTGGAGGGAGTTTGTAGCAAATTTGTAGAAGTAACATGATATCAAGTGGAAATAATTTTTTTCTAATAAATCCGTATCTGTTTGAGTACGCCTCATAGCGTTTCTTGAGGCCTTTGAAGTTGTCAGCATGCAATAGGTTTTGCGATTCAGATTTAAGCAAAGTGCCTGCAATGTCCGTTAACCTGCCATACGTAACTTCTCTATTGGTTGCCTCACACTGTAATTTCGGCGTGCAACAATCTTATGGCCTCAAAATAACCTCTAAAATGTTGAATAGAACAATAAGATACGCTTTTTGAAAATTTGAATGAGAACTGGACAATCTAAACAAAATTTCGAACCCACCAGTGTAAACGGCACCTTTGTAGCACTTGTGGTTTTCGAGATCTCATTGTCGAAAGGATTGGGGACAAACATATAAACCTAGCATTTTAATATATAGACTAGCTGAACCTGCGCTCTCTACATAGCGCATCATTCATATATGAGCATAAATCTCCTTGTCATTCCTCACAACATCTGTGCATGTTCCTTTACAGACAAACGTTAAAGACGTCGTGATAAAAATCGGCACAGGAAACAATATAGGGGAGATTTTTTTCGATTATTTTTTCAATATCTCGCACCGTTTGCAAGATTTGAGCCTACATCCGGTTGGAGTTTCTAATTCGTGTATGATCATTGTCTTCTTTCTTCTTCTTTCATGGAGTATGTAATAAGCAAATACATTACACAATTAAGTATAGTGTCAGTGATAAATGGTGTTCATTGGGCAAAACACTCCAAACAATAAAGATTCATCTTAGACTGGAGAAATGATTATCTTTCGTTTTTCATTATAGTCTGGCCTTGAAACAAACGCCTGAGCTACATGCAAACCCTTTATGTAATTATGTGGTGTTGGAATGTATAATGCATAGGGTATTATGCCTTTTTTAAATTTCAGCACTTCCAGTGTACCCGTAAAAATGTAATAAAGAAATAATGTCCATGTTTTTTAAATATTCAATTAGAATTGGACAATCTACGCAAAATTTGCAATCGATTAGTGACAACGTCATCTTTCTAGTGCCTGTAGTGTCCGAGATCTCATTGTCGAAAGGATTGGCCACAAACATATAAACATTCACGAATGTATAGTTTAAATGAATTCCAAAGATGGCAGGACAAATTCATTTGCATTGATTTTGGAGAAGGCTTATTAAAATACAAAGGCTTTGAACAATAATTTAAAAAAATTAACTTTATGAAAAAGATCTATTTAAATAATTTATTTAAAGTACACATATTTTAAAATATTTGTCTTTGTGAAACGTGAAATCGCAAATAACCGTAAATCTAAGTTTTGAAATCAAAAGTTAGAGGTTGGAGCTCAGGCGCTTTTATAGCGTTTTAATAGATAGATACTGAACGTTTGTGTCATCACATTACTTTCGTTTTAGTGCAGTTTTGTTAGGCGAAAGTTATTGAATAAAAAATAAAGTGAGGTGGCAACATCAAACTAACCATTGACGGCTATCACTAATCGGTATTATTAAGTTCGTTTGCACGATATAGTCTCACTGAAATAAAATATTAGTAATGTTTTAACAAAAGCATAAAACATATAGGATCTATTTTGTTTTTTAGCTTCCGGTGTAACCGTACGGGAGCTTAAAGTTCCATTCCAGATATACTCTAGAGGTCAATGAAAAAGTTCCCGGAATGTTGTTGCAGCTCTTTATTGCCAAATACAAGTACATATTTACTTAATCGCCTTCAAAATAGGTATCTTCGGAACACACACACTTGCTCCACTGCTGCTGCCATTGCTGGAAACACTGACGAAAGTCCTCTTTTGGCATCTTCCGAAGTTCAGCCGTCACGTTTGGTTTTGATGTCTTCTATGACAAAACGGGTGCCTTTGAGGCTAATTTTTTTGCTTAAAACATTGTTACCTTAATCTATTTTAAGGCTGTCAAAGTCTCTTAAGAGTCTTCATCCCGGCGAAATTAAAATACCGCTAATTTTACAGTATTTATGTGATATCTTCAAATAGATAAAAGATAATTGAAATATGGAACAAGAGCGCCCTAGACAATATTATTTTGCGTGAGGTACCGTTATCACAAGTCACCTAGTGGCTTTATGTTATCAGCTGTTTAGAAACGAGAAAATAAATGCCGATTTTCAAAATGGCTCGAAATCGAAAGCAGATAAGTGAGTCGTGATAACGGTTTCTCATGTAAAATGATATTGTCTAGGGCGCTCGTGTTCCACATGTCGATTATCTTTTTATCTATTTGAAAATATCACATAATTAATGTAAAATTAGCGGTATTTTAATTTCGCCGGGATGAAGACTCTTAAGCAATTTCTTCAATTTTGCACATGTACTTGATGTTTGAGCATTGGTCAAACTGTGACATCACCTACACTCCTCCGTCCAACTTCATTTCTCGTACACCGCCTCTTTTGAACTGTTCACCCGTGTCAAAGTCATAATTACCGAGGATTGTACTGTATAAGATTTATTGTGAGTAAATCATATATGTCAAAACTACATTATTCCGGGCAGTGCTTAAAGTGATGCGGTATGAGCCGGTTATGCATCCGAAAGTTAGAAATCGACCGGTATGGCATACCGGTAAAAACAACATATTTAAATTGTAATTTGCATGTAGAAAAAAGAAAGATTTTACACAGTAATAAGTACGATGTTAGCATTGAGTCAACAAATATGTTTGTAGTATCAAAGATTTCGTTGCTGCTGCTTTGAAAAGTTAATAATAGTTCCCTATCACCCTATTCCATTGCAGAATTTGTGCTTTTAATTTTTTTTTCAACATTTGTGAGAGCGATTCCATCCCCCCTCAAACAATTCTAACTACTGTACTGCCCGCCTACAATGTTTAACCTGGATCCGTCTCTGGTCTTTTCATTTTGTCTGGAGTTCTATGTTTACAACTATATAATAAAATTAGTGTTGAACACGAGATGAGACCAGAAGAAGTTTTAGAAAATGGAAATGAAATTGGAAAGAATTATTAAATATTAGATACTAGAGACGAGACGAGATTGCCTACAAAGCCTTGCAAACGAGACGATAAAGCATATAGGTATACACGAGTATGTGTTTTCTTGTTTTAATTCACTTAAGGCCGCGTTGGATCGCTATGTTATTGTAAATACGATGTTTAAGTAAACATACCATCGGTGTTCTTCCACATTTAGATCGCCGATATGGTCAAGCAAAAGTTTTACGAAAGCATACCGCCTCTGCTTCTTTTCACACTTCGTAATCACTATTGCTCAACAATCAGTTTGGAGGCAGAAGTCTAAAGGCTAGTTCAACAATAGAAAGCCTAAGCCTTGCAAGTCGCTTAGGCAAGCCTTTTACACTTTTATATTTGGATATTCAAAAGTTTTAAGTTCATTTAGTTTAGAGAAGGGAAATTCGGTTCCTTGCCGGGACTAGAGCCTTTTTATTTCGAGTATGCCCCTTCTGGCGCTGCTGTCAATAGTATGTGCTTTCCCGTACCTCCCTCGAAAGAGGAAAGACAAGTTGATGTAGCCGAGACCCTTCATTTGTTGGATGTAGACAGAATTGTTACATTTAATTATTTCACGGGCTTCGCTGGGCACCGACTGGTTAACCATTCTAGGTAGTCTACGATCTTCACTCGCCAAAGACCACACGACTGAATGACAAATTGGCGACGCAGTCGAAGAAATTCACTTCTTTCCTCAAACCAAAAGGAGTTTCCTCCATAAGATGGATGGCGGGGGTGAGGTCGAAGTATGTTTCACAAAGTTTCCTCTCTGCAGCAAGAATCGTGTAGCTATGAACGCATTCCCCTTCGCTCCATCCACATCCGCAGATTACGAACGGCCTGCCAGGCAGATCAGTTGCCTCTAGAGAAATCGGTTTCTTGCGCGTGAGCGAAAAGTAAAGGAAAGTTATACGAGTAATGACAGCGCATTTTCGGGTTCCTGGAGCCTCGTTCCGTAATGGTTTGCGTCAACGCAACTCAAATTTTGTGTTTGACAGTATTTTGCGGGAATTGGCAGAGCTTTATAATTATTTGTTTCATTATTTGCGTTACGTTGCAAAGGCTCTTAAAACTGAGCCTCCTTCATTGGCTAATCGCCTCTTTCAACGTTCTTCATTGCTAGCACAACTCCCATTTACTCTGGTGAGTAGTGTTACAACTAGTTACAAAGCATAGGTGTAACTGGAAGGAAACTAGGCTCCCTAGCAAGAACTCATTATTTTAAAGAGGAAGAGTTATTATTATTATTATGAATGTACAGGTGTTATGAAGGGTTAGTGGTAGCTCAAGCCAGCAAACCAGTATATACTCCACTGATGATAGTGGAACGTGAAACATTTACATATTAGTTCTCTCTCTCTCTCTCTCTCTCTATATATATATATATATATATATATATATATATATATATATATATATATATATATATATATATATATACAGTGAAACCTGTCTTTAGCGGAATCGAACGGGACTTGCAAAATTTTCCGTTAAAGTCAGGTTTCCGCTTAGTGGAGGTAGACTTTTCCTTTCTTAAAAAAAAATACATGCTTATAAAAGGGCATACTGAGAAAATATATTGCTGTACGTACATTGTTCGATTGCAATACTTCTTTCTTCTACGAATAAATACACAAAAAAATTAAAATGAATACAAAATATGCTATGTACATATTTTCTTTATTTTTCTAATAGCCAAACAGGGTTTTCTGTGTACATTGCTGCTTGGCTGCTTGACTTTCCGCATACACTGTAGCCTGAGAAATTATACTAAGTGAATCAGAATATTTTTTTCGTAAGGCAAATTTTTGCAGTTCCTTTAAACTTCTGAGAGAATCTTGATATGTGTTTATTCTACACTCTTCTTGGAACTCGGTATCGTATTCCTCTTCTTCTTCTATCTCGTTTTCTCCTTTCCGACATTTTGTATGATTCTTGATTAAGTTCCGGGGATTAAGGACAATTTTTGGGGGTGAATATTAGTAGTGGTTGGGGAAGATCAACACTGTCCAGAAATATTTAACAAAAGAACGAACATTTTATCGCAGACAGTGTAATGTATATGTCTCACAGAATGTCTAAACATCTTCTAAACGCTGTAGTCCGGAAGTCAGAATTTTCCGTTAAATGTTTATTTTTCTTTCCGTTGTCCGCGTAACACAGTTTCCGCTTAATGAAGGGAGTTTTACACGTTTTGTTCTGCAAAATTCATGGGACCGTGAAATATTTCCGTTTAAGACAGTTTTCCGTTTAATAAAGGGTCCGTTGTAGACAGGTTTTACTGTATATATATATATATATATATATATATATATATATATATATATATATATATATATATATATATATATGGTCATATTTGTTCCATAGCGTCACCTCATCTGATGTCACTTTAAGCACTGATTCCGGGAACTTTTTGACTGCCCTAGTATGTGTGTGTGCTTCTTCCGCGGTGGGAGCTTCTGATTTCGGTTCATCGACAGACGGTGAATTTTGACGGATATGAAGGGTTAAAGATAGAGCTTTTTAGAGGTATTTTTTAATTATGACTGTAGAATATTTGTTTCTTTGTGGAAAAATTATATAACAAATAACAACGTAACATCGGGATAACACATGGAACATACCGCGAGTTTCCTGGCTACGCCACTCAGGACATAGAACTTTTTTTTCGTATTTTGATGTGAGGAATGACGTTTTAAAGTGTGTTGATATAGCTCATTCGCAATCCGTGTCTTACAAAAGCACCACTTCATTATGTCGTACCTACTGCGACAATGTTCGCTATAACGTAAAATATAGTAGTTAATACGGCAACATTTGTTTTAAGATGCTCATTTGCCTTAACTTTTTTTGTATAGTATGTAAATTACCTTTATGATCGATTTTATGTGAAGGGCTGCCCATGGGCTATGCTCATTAAATAAATTAATTTGGGAATTAAGCCCTCAGCAAGAAAAAAAAACTGCTTGAATTTACGATGTTCCCTTTTTGTTCAATGAGTTTCTAATGAGAAGCGAATTACGGGATGCCTAATCCCCAAATTCCAGTATCAGATCTCTGAATTGATTGAATTAAATTCATGTCTTCCCTTAGTCAATGCCCCTCTGGATATTCATAATTGAATAACGTTCCAGTATCATAACTTCTTCGTTATTGGACCTTTGAGCTATTAAAAACAAATAAGTAGAGGACTTCGTAAGTCACGAGATATCCTTTCTTGTGTCTTTATTTTCGTTAGCTTTTCTTTGTATTTGAATATTTCCTCTCTTGCTTTCCTTTTCTGCTCTTAAGCGTTAATAATAATAATAATAATAATAATAATAATAATAATAATAATAATAATAATAATAATAATAATAATAATAATAATAATAGTTATACTCTCTATTGATACTGCTAGGAACAGCGATCGGCGTTATAATAATAATTTTATAACTAAATAGAAGTTCATCGTTTTATAATGAGAAATTAGAAAAGCAAGCGAAATAAATTGCGCAGATTCTTAATGAAATAAATACAAAGTACAGTGAAATATGTCTATGTTGGCCACCATCGGTTTCATTGAAAAAATGAAATCTTTAAGTTTTACGTTCCACGTTTATGCCGGTTAGGCTAAAGGAGACGGTGATGATGAGAGATGAGTGAAATGGTGGAATGAAGAAAGTGGGAAAACCGCGAGAAAACCCACGAGCATGGTGTTTGCCCAGCACAAAGTCCACACGGCGCGGGCTGGGATCAAACCAGCGGCCCCAAGCACCGGAGGTGAACGCTCTACCACTGAGGCACTGCGCCCCCCTCGGTTGCATTGAAAACTGGCCAACTTACAGAAGTGTGATTAGTGTATTTTTAGAATAGGATTTGGTTAGTAAAATCAAGTGATTACTTAATTAGTAGTGATCTAATATTACTTGTTTGTAAATTTTTAGTAAGCAATGGCATGATAGCTACTTTTAAATAATGTATATAAAGTAGTCATAACAATATACAGTACCATGCGCCGTTGACATAACAATATACAGTACAGTTGACAACTGAGATGTTTTGCTTTAACGTTGATAATTTTCCGGAATTACTAAAACTTCACACTGATGAAAGGAGCCGATAGAGCTAATGGTTTTACCAAAACAGACAGGGTAAACAAACACGTCCAACCATTTCCTAAATTTCTGTACGTTCTTTTTCTTATTCACGTCTTCCTTCACCACTACTTTATCGGTGTAGTGTTCTGACCATTGACCTCCAAGAACAGATCGTGGGAATCCATGCTTCTTTGTTTCCAGTCACAAGTACAGAACATCTACCTCTCATATGGGAATACGAAAGAGTTATAAGTAAAATAACAAAACAGTATACTACGCAGGTAAATATATCATTATCATCATAGGGTAAACATTGCTTCAATGCTGCCAACTTCCAAGATAGACAAATTGCCAATTTACAACTAACGAATATCTTATTTGGAAATGCAGTTTCGAGACGAACCAGCAAAGATGAGCAGGTGGCCAACTTATAGAAGTGGCCAGTTTAACAGGTTTTACTGTATATGGTTATATCCGTATCAGGGATAGGAAGAAAGGTTACCAAAATGACAATATGAGAGGGAAAAGTTGAAGCTGTGACTGCATTTAATATTTAGAAAACATAACAGGTGACGAAAACAAGTACATAAGTGCGTTACAGACAAAATAGTAGCAGGGGATAAAATATATTTTGCATAGCGACTATTGTTTAGAAACAAATTAATAATTTAAAAGAAAGTGAAAAATGACAATGTATAAGGCGTTTAATAAGATCAGTCACTACCTATGACAGAAAAACCTGGACGCTGACAAAGAATGAAGAGAATGCACTTAGAATTTTCGAAAGGAACACCTTGAGAAACATATATGAACCAAATAGTAGAAGTGGGAACATGGCGAGGACTATATTACTATTAATTAGATGAAACAGTTGGAGAGGAAAATACAGGTTCTACACAAAACTTATCCGGAGTTTGAATCACTGATCGTACAACTCATAGAGTGTTGTAGATATATATGTTGTCTAATATGCTGAATCGTTTACAAAAGCAGCTCTCGCTATCTGTTGCCGTTTTCGTTCTATGGCGATAAACGTTGAAACTGATATTGAAACCACAAGTAATATTAAATTTGAACCATACAATTTTCAAAGAGTGTTGTGGATATCCATGTTATGTTGTCTTGAGGCACTCAATCGTTTGCAAAAATGCTACCTATTATAGTTTTCGTTCTATGGCAATAAACCGGAAATGAGTAATTTGAACCACTTCCGGTTTGAGTAGAGAGTTGAGGAGATGGAACGTACTGTAGGACGCCGCCTCTCGATATATCGTATAATTTTTGCTCTGATACCTGTCGCCAGATTGACAGACAAAAGTCGTTACAGGGTGTTTCAAAACAATACCGACAACGTTTGGGAGGTGATTCCTGACACCAAGGTAAGATGAAAAATTATAGACCAACCTAGGTGCACAAATGCTTCCTTTCAGAGTTATAGGCTGCCAAAAATATGAAAAAAATGAACTTAAATAAATGTTCATATCTTCAATACTGTCGGTCCTACCGTAGTCGGGTCAAGACTATTTAGGAACTAGTATGTGCCCTATCCGAATATCCATTTCTCAGAATCCTGTAGTACTTTCGCAAGTTTTTTAATAGAGATAGCTGGTGAGTACTTCACACTATATGCCCGTAGCCAAATGGTAGGTTCTATAATTTTGGAGCTATGGACCTTTAAACTTATTTTTTTTTTCATGTTTTCGGCAGACTGTAACACCGAAAGCAAGCGTTTGTACACCCAGGTTGGTATATACTTTTTGTCTTATCTTGGTGTGAGGAATCACCTGCCAAACGTCGGTGTTGTTTTAAAATACCCTGTATGTGATTTCCGTCACTTATGCATAGCATAGTTTGGAAGTCTAATAATTGTGAGAGAGATGCTTGTAGTTTAAGCCACGGTATCTTTGATAGAAATCGTACTTTTGATCGGCTAAGAGTGCGGATTATCTTTATGCGGTATATGTATTTTAAATAAAAGTTACGAATGGTCTCCAATTTCTACTGAAACAATTGGACGCAATTTATAACATTTTGAAAAATTTATCTGCCATTAGCTGTGATTCCTTTGTTTGCCAATATTAAAATTTGATGTATGAATTAACTAACAAGTAACGGACATAAACCTGTCATCCAGACATCCGAATCAAACCTATTTCATTCGATAAATGTAACAAAGATATGTTCATGCACAAAAAATTAGGTGTCATGGCAACGGGGTAAGTCCCTGGGGCCCATTAACCCTGTTAGTATAAAGAAAATCGTAGACTCGCAGTGAAATAGCTATTGCAGCAACATTGTGCATTGGAAAGTCATCGTTTATAGTTCACTCTCTTCAGCATAAAACAAGCTTTCCAGAGGTGGTATGCATTGTCACCTATAATGTACTTGAACAGAAAAAATTGGGATAATGTCGGGAAAATTCTCTCCAAAAATACTTCCCATCAACTTTGGACCTCTTTGGACCCCGGGTAAAAAGCACACAATCCAAATGCATCTCAAAAAATACTGCACGGGGTAAGGAATGATTGTGGGAAAAGTTTGTATACCAATACCTATTTTTTTTTACATGAACATATATGTGTTATGTTTATCGAATTGACTAGGTTTGATTCGGATGTCCAGATGACAGGTTCATGTCCGTTTCTTGTAAGTAAACAATCCATTTAAATCAAAACCAAACCTAAAGAATGAAAAAGCCTGATAGTTCGTATATCTTTGGGAAAACCTTGACCCGTAATTTTTGACCTCTTAGTTTGGGTAAGTTGAGCTCTGGTGTGTAAACATTTGTAGCCTATAGAATCGAATAACGTTAAACTCGAACTCAAGAAAGCGAAAGAGTCTAAAACTATCTATATTTTTGGCAAAACTTTGACCCCTTAGTTTGGGCAAGTTTGAATTTGTGAACCAATTAAGACGTGTACAATCGAATAACAAATTCGAACTCAGAAAATGAAAAGGCCTAAACTCGCTAGAACAATTTCATTGCCAATGCACACTTTCTATCAGAACAGTTCATCAACTACTTCAGTTGGAATAACCCTTTCAACTGAATTCAGGGTTCTGAAAGTCGTGTATGATACAAGAAAATCTTGAGGCTTATGTAAACGTTGGAATAACCAGTTCAGGCGGCAGCAGACGAAGATTTTGTGGGTGGCATAGATGTTTTATTATTATTGTTGCAGTGCGTACTTACGCAACATTATACTAACTTACATACTTACTTTACTGTCAGGAAATTCCGTTTATGTTATTGATATACAGGGTGGCCCAAAAGTAGGTATACAGTACCGTGATACATTTTATATCATTTCTTATTGTTATCCATCAGGTAGACTTAGTATTATTTATTCTTAATGTGTTTTTACTTACATCTTAAGCTCGAAAAACCCGAAGCAAATACACACATAAACTAGAATGGTATACTTGATCAATGCACGGGTGTATATCTACTTTTGGGCCATCCTATATAGCATTTGATTTCAGTTTGTTGGCATGAAAGAGAGGGTCATTGTAGTCTAATGGCTAGAGTGTTGGACTCATGTCCGCGCGGTCCTGGGTTCGTTTTCGTCAGTACCTCTCAATTTTCGGCGTCCACCCATCGTCATGAGACAAAATGGGTAGTCACGTTAATAGAAGGCGTGATGACCCACAAGGTCTAGAAAGCGGCTTATTCTCAGAAAGGTCTGTTACGCCAGGTGGTTTGTTTTGGCATGGTATGAAAGAAACTGTTATGTAAAATATTAATAATGGGTAGACTAAAAATACAGTACCGGTATTTAGAATAATATTTGCATTCCATTTTACGAGGGCAATCCCAAGAAAAGGTCTCCTATATTTTTTTAGATATACAAAGAACCGTTTATTTTCTATAATTGCTCCATCACTTTAAAGGTTGAAGAAAGGTTTATTTTTCTACATAATCGCCATTTCGGTCGATGCATTTTTGTAGACGCTGTGGCAGTTTTACAATGCCCATGTCATACCAGCTTGCCGCCATGCCCATCTTGCACACACCTTCCGATATTGCAACTTTTCCGTTAAAATCCTGTGGATGGTGCCTCTGGAAACCTCAGGAACCATCCAAAATGCAGAGAGCATCCAGAGTGATCCTCCGATCTTTACGCATGAGTTCCTCAACTTTCGCGATTGTCTCGTCGGCAATTGATGGCCTCCCGCTCCTTTCAGTACGACCGGCTGTAAACTCGCTACACCACTTGCGAACGTTTTTGACATCCATGCACGACTGTCCATACACTTCCGTCAATTGGCGATGAATTTCAACCGGTTTAACACCTTTTGCGTTCAAAATCGAATAACTGCGCGAACTTCGCACTTGGCGGTAACGTTCATCGGGAGCTCCATTTCGAATGGGTGCCAAACTGACCATCCGAGCTAAGCGCTTGCGTGCTTATGTGGTAGCGGAGAAGGCACCACCCACAACAGTGTTGCCAACAACCGTATTAAAAGTTTCCCTACGTTACCCAAAAAATAGGAGACCTTTTTTGGGATTGCCCTCGTATGTAACAGACAAATTTAAAATTAACTCTGCTAAAGACATTATAGAAGACGATGTAAATCCGTATCGTTTTGTTATAGGCAACCAAGATTGCTGCTGTGCAAATTGTATAGAAATCTCGGAATTTTATAGATTTTAAACGGAATATCGATAACCACCATCAAGGTCCCCATTACTCATAAAGATTAACTCTGTTGACGAACTCGTTTGAGATTCTAGCTTTTTATTGCAGAAAAACAGAATTTAAAAGATCGCTTTCGTTCAAGAGTTATCGTGTGGAGTAACGGACGGACGAGCATATTAACAGTATAATCTTTTAAGTCTCACTGCGTAATCGTAATAAAAAGGTTGATTGTAAATAAAATATGATTTCTAATTGGCGTAGTTTCGATTTAGATCTCTTGGGACAGACTGCAGTGGGGAAGGATGTATTATGTGTGAGGTGAGATTTTCCATAATAGTCTTTGTATTTCTCAGTTACACGGATTTAAGTCTTATCTTGCGTGGACAGAAGCCCATGTGAAGAATAGGGTTTGTCCTTCATAACATCATCGGTGTTGCGTAAGGGAATAAAGCAAAAATCAATTCCTCAATCATCATTATGTAATAATGAATTATTTAAACATAATTTTTTATGAGCCTGCCACAAATTTATTTTTAGTCATGTAAATATTAGAGAGCTTGGGTAACTGAAAGAAAATATTTTTTAAGTATATTTTAGGTAAGAAAGTAGGTTAGAAACGTAGATTTTGTGTAACGCTTTGTAAGTAATTAAATTGATGTAAACAGTTTGTGATATTTTACTACCAAACAATATAAGTTGTGAGTTTTCCTGTTTGTTTTTAAGGAGTTTGGCTTAACCAAACTCCTTTATAGCCTCACAAGCCAAACCGTTATGACCACCGCAACTTTTTGAAATGAAATGAAATCTTTCAGCTTTATGTCCCAAAATTATGCCCTCTAGGCTAAAAGAAATGGTGAATGATCAGAATGAATGAAATAATGGAATAAAGAAAGTGGGAGGAAACGCGAGAACCCCGACAAAACGAATACACATGGCATCTGTCCACCATAATGCCTACTTGGCGTGAGCTGGGATCGAACTAGGGACCTCACGCACTAGGGCGAACGCTGTACAACTGAGCCCCCCGACCTCCGCAACTTTTTGAACAAAATCGTTGGACTTATAAGGGGCATGGAACTGTTGCCAGACGGTGACAGAGATCTCAGTCGATCAGTCAGTGTTACGTTTGTGCGTAGAATGGAAAACCCTGGCAATATACTCGCGTGTGGAAAATGTTTCGAGCAATGTATTGCTACGGCTATGTATATAGAGCCATGATAGCATAGTCGGTAAGATATCTATGTACTAACCGGTTGACCTAGGGGAAGACCATGGGTTTCTGATGGAGCAGAATCTATTGGTAAAACGTCTACGTACCAGCCGGTTGGCCTAGGTTCGGTTCCTGATAGAGCAGGATCTCTTGGTAAGTCAACGTACCAACCGTGGCCCAGGTTCAGTTCCTGGTGGAGCATAATCTCTTAGTAAGCCGTCTACGTACCAACTGGTTCAGCTAGATTCGGTTCCTGGTGGAGCAGGATCTCTTGGTCTACGTACAAACCAGTTGGCTTAGATTCGGTTCCTGGTGGAGCAGGATCTCTTAGTAAGACGTCTACGAATTAACCAGTTTGACTAGGTTCGGTTCCTAATGGAGTAGAATATCTTGGTAAGTCGTCTACTTACCAACCGGTTGGCCTAGATTCGGTTTGTAGTGGAGCAAGATCTCTTGGTAAGACGCCTACGTACCAACTGATTGGCCTAGGTTCGGTTCCTGTTGGAACAGGATCTCTTGTTCGAGTATTATTTCAATCCGGCTCAAGGTTTCGCGTAACCTTGGGCAACCTGGGGAGTAGACCCTAAATGCGGCGGGAATAATGTTGCCCAGGGGACGAGAAGTACATTTTTGATTTCGTTTTCGAGATGCGAAACGAGACGAGATGGAAATTTCACGGGTCTTGTAAGCAACACTAGTTCACCCAAGTCCTAGATCTCGAACACTGTTTTACTGTAGCACGATTCATAATATGAAAGTATAAAGTGCGAACATAATGAAGAACTTTGTATTTATCATCGTTTAAAGAAACACACGTCATTATACAATATATTCCAATAATAAATATGGATTAAGTTTTGTTACACCACACCCTTTAGGGATGCGCACAAGTCGAGATTTAAATCTGTCTCGACTCGACTCGAATTGGAGAAGAGACGTCTCGAAATTAAAAAAAAAAAAAAATGAAATTCTTAAGTTTTACGTTCCACGTAATGCGGGTTAGGCTAAAGGAGACGGTGATGATGAGAAATGAATGAAATGGTGAAATGAAAAAAGTGGGAGGAAACGGGAGAACCCCGAGAAAACCCACGCACACGGTGTTTGACCACCACTAAGTCCACACGGCGCAATCTGAGTTCTAACCAGGGACCCCAAGCACCGTAGGTGAACGCTCTACCACTGAGCCACCGCGTCCCCCGTCTCGAAATTCGAGTCGAGACAAAATATACGAGTTAAAATATACGCATACATCTGCCAGAACATTAGGACTACCTATCTAATTGTCAGTGAACAAACGAATAACAGCGACGCGTCTTCGCATGGACGCAGTGATCCTTGGTAGGTTGCTGGAGAGATTTGGCACCACATGTGCACATACACAATAATTATAATTATGCTAAATTTCTATAGACTGCCAATTGCTCATTCAGAAAGTATATGAAGTTCACTTATTATTATTATTATTATTATTATTATTATTATTATTATTATTATTATTATTATTATTATTATTATTATTATTATTATTATTATTATATTTTAAGTACAATCAAATATCACATCAATTATTAGTTTTAATTAACTGAATTGAGCTGAAAATTAAATCTTGATCTCGAAAGATTAACTATTAAGTTTATGCGTTCTGTACCTTTCTAAAGTAATAAATGTTGGAATAGGTTTCGAGGTTTGTTTCTGAGTGAATACTTTCTTCAAAATAATATTAAAAATTATAGAAAGATTTTCGGGACATTGTAGCCGAGTCGAGATTTTTACGAGCAGTCTGTCTCGACTCGAAAATTTGAGTCGAGAAATACCTTTGTCTCGACTCGTCTCGAATTTTACAAAGTGTGTCTCGACTCGTGCGCATCCCTAACACCCTTCGTGAACGTCTCGTGACGCGAAAGAATTTTAATAGCTTCTGGATGAAATTAAGGAAAAAGTTAGACCAAAAATTTTCAGTGTAAATTTACAAATTGAGAAGAGAAAAGTTTCTCGAGACGAAACATTTTTTTTTCTGAAATCGAAAAGAGACTTCTTCAAACTTTACGAGACGACAGTACCTTATTTCTCGTCTCGTCTCGTGGGCGAGACTAGGTCAGGCTTGTATAGCTGCTGACATATCAGTTAGTAGGTGAATGCTTCTTGAGATTGCCATAGGCCATATTGGCTTAGATTTATGTTGTCAGCAACAACCCCGAAGGAGGAAAAGGAAGACTTCGTTTGCCATGTCTGCTCCCAGATTTACTTTATTGTAATGTAGGTCAAGTAAAGTAAAAGTATCGTTTTCAATATATAGCTGTCCAGTAGCTTAAGTTAAAAATGCCAGGCCCTCCCGCAGGATTACTTTTGGGCCCTTCCCATGCCTATTCACTTCCCACTGTAGCTTATAATTTTTGGCATTTTCTTCGCGGTGGGCTCCTAAACTCTGCGCCCCCCCGCACTGCAGGCCTTGCGGGCTCCTCAGTTACGCCACTCTAGCTGTCGCCCAACAACTCCTTCCCCTTTGCTTATTTTACCATAAATTTAAAGCTGGCATCGTGAATATTGTGCATGGACTATTTGGAAAACGTTTGATAACACATACCGTACTAAAACTAACACTTCTGTTATGCATCGATTCCTAGAAACTTCAATCAAATTCTATTTATTGAAGTTGTACGTAATTTTAGTAGCGTAATGGAACCATTAATTTTATTTATCAACCTTTTAAGTTTTTTTTACCACAATTTATTTCCCCAGAAATATCAATAAACTGTTTTATCCTTAACACTTTTGGTGCTGAATTAAATTTTCGGGTGATTCCTGAAAAAAGGCAATTGTCCAAAAAAAAAAAAAAAAAAATCTAATCAGCTTCATCTTCTGCTATCTAAGCAGAATGAAACAAAAATGTAGCTATCTGATTGTCCCTAATTTAATTTTGTACGGCATTGTTTACTGCTCTAATTAACTAGCGTCATACTCTCTGGCCTTAACAAAATGAAGCAAAGGGTTTCGATATCATTCGTATTGCACTGCAGTAATTCCAAGAAATTGTCAACAGGTGGCAGCACAATGCAACGCGTTATCGCTACCAAAAGTTCCATGTACAGTTAGCGACAGATGATGAATATCGCAGCGAAGTATAAACAAAAATAGACTTGTGGACAGTGGCGGCCGGTGGATTGTGGTTTCGGGTGTTGCAGTACGAACGATAAGAGACAGAAGATATAAAGTTGATTCATTGACTAATCAGCATAACTGTAGATGCAAATGCTATGTGACATGTTAAATTAAATAAAATTCTGTTTTTAAAAAATAAAAAATGCAGAACATTTTATCCGATTAATCACCTTAATTAATTAATAAGTTCATTCTCCTCTCTCTGATTGAAGCAATCTGTCTAATATATGCTGGTTGAATTCTGGTATTCTTATTGTCACGTCTTTTTCGATGGAAAGCATAACCAATGGTGATAACCTTTCGTGGGACATTCAATTCCTTGAAAGTGTCCATTCTTTCTCATGTGAAAAAAGAACTTTTCGTTTTTTGCTGACGCCATAGGTACAGTTAATATTAATTTCAGAAGCTTTGTAGATTCACTAAATATTTTTTCTAGATTATTGCAAACGATTCATTCTAGCAAACTCAGTCCCTGACAGTGATCCGAATTCCTCTTCAGCGTTGACTGAATAGAGTTCGTAGCAGAGATTAGTGTTATAAAAAATGTACATTAAACACACTTTATTCACAGTTATCCAGGAAAATTTAAAATAAATTGAGGAAATGTATCTGGTGCAAACAACACTACTGCCATAAGGTATCCTGTAAATTTAAACTGGATTTTTTTTTGTTTTTTTGTTTTTCGGACACTCTCCTGAATTGCCCTTTGCTTGTTTTGTCTAAGTCTTAATTGCAAAGTTTTCCTCAGTTGAAAGCTGGTCAATGTTTTTTGTAAGTTGTTTAGATACAGAAGTCATGGTATACAATTCATTCAGAGTTTGTAGGTTATTTACAGAATTAAAGCACACACAGTAAAATTAAACCTAATAATTAAAAACCAAAGCAGCTGATACAAAAGAGGTACTGGTATATGAATTCCGAATGTCACATATTCATACATCAACACACACACATGTGCGTAAAAGAAAAAAAAAACTACATTCCAAATCATCCGTCTTCGTTGTTACGCAATGCACGATGAACATAATATACTTCCACATGAGTCGAACCAACGTTTACCAATGTGATATGTTCTAGAAAGGAAACCTCGAGACGCGCCAGATGAAGGATCAGCATGTAACAGAAGCCAAAAATCAAAGAACATCAAAACAAACAGCATTGCCAGTTCTACACCCAGAAATGTTAACTGGGAGTGGTCCAAAGTATTTGAGGGAGGTCCAATACGTCTACATAATATGGAACCTGTCTTATACTGCACCCGAAAAGACGATAAGTAATTCTTACTTACTGTCACCTATATTTTTTAGAAAAAATGATAGAATGATTATTTTTATAAGAAAAGAAAGAGTACATGATGAGGTGTAAAATAAAATATTTAGCCTACATCAATCATTTCTCTGTTAAACAAGTATAGTTCGTTAGGAAAGTCTACAAATGTTAGTCGAGTTTCGAAATTTTTGGGAGGTCCGCACCCGGTGGACCCCCCTCGTGGCTACGCCCATGAGCATTGTTAACTAGTCGCAAATTCAATCTGGCGTTTCCCATCAGTTTTATGTGGAAAGTTATCAAGATTATAAAATACATTTATTTTACAAAAGAAATAGGTTTATACTAAAATACTATTCCCAGAGGGGGAGGGCAATTCTACAGACTGACTTATTAATATTTGATTCACAAATTACTGTAGAAGAAGCCTTCATTATCAATATAAGCTAAGAATTAACTTGTAAATGCGGGTCTACTTTCATTTGTTTTTTCTCTACTAGATATTTTTTTCTTATTTTGTAACTCTGCAGTCACTTTTTTTAAATTGTCATTATATTGATTTGCTTCAGTATGGTCCCTTAATTTAAAAATATGAATGCATAAAAACAAATTCCATTTTTTAACTGCTAGTGAAAGAAAATTCAGAAATCTTATTTAGCGCGAAAAACCTTCTCGTTCACTGGAAACCGTGCTGTGTTGCAGAAGCATTGCAACAACTAGTCCCTTTAACTTCCGAGATAGGGGAAAGGAGACTTAACATTCGCTCCAATTGCCGCGCTGAAGGAATCTGGTCGTTGTATGCTCGCTGCAACACAATATAAATTAGAGACTCTGTGACGGATTATTTTTCGCTTTTTAAAACAGATTAACGGAACGGACAGTTACAGAAGTAAAAAATATGTTATTTAAAGTGTATATATGCGAGTATTAAAAAGTATTTTTTCTGTCTACCACTATTGATGATAATATTTTTCTCCCCGTAAAATACTTTGGTCGTTGCGCAACGCCGCAACACTAACATTAGCCGCCACTGTTTGTGGACTAAAGCAAAATTCTTCAAGCAAAGGCTAAAGTCGAATTTCGCTAAAGGCTAAAGTCCCAAGAATTAATATGGGAAAGGTAAATGTAGGAATATTAATACTATAATTACTAATTTAGTGATAGTGTAATTAAGATAGATTAGATTAAATTAAGTAAGTATAATACTTTTTACTATTTGAAACTATTTAATTAAATAATATCCGAAAATGAAATGGTATCTTTCAGTTTTACGTCCAACGTTATGCCGGACGTAATGGCTAACGGAGACGGTGATGATCAGAAATGAATGGAATGGTAGAATGAATAAAGTGGGAGGAAATGGGAGAGCCTCGAGAAAACCCACGAACATAGTGTTTGTCCACCACAAAGTCCACTTGGATCAAGCTGGGATCGAACCAGGACCTCACGCATCAGAGGTGAATGCTGTACCATTGAGCGACCGCGACCCTCAATAATATCGGAGAAATCAATTTTAAAAAATACGTAATAAAGAGAACTGTAATAAAAGATACGGACTACCGCACTAAACTTTCTCCTTTCCATTTATTAAATTAAATCAATTTACAGTTATTACTAAAACATGCATTTATGAAATATTAACAAAAATTATAATAAGCGTTTTTAGAAAATTTCGAATAAAACCTATCCCAGATGGGTGATGTGGAAGATGTCAGTTACCAACTCCTTAAGTCGCCCAAGAAGTCTCCCCGTCGTTTGACGCAAGCAAGCGGCTATAGCTATTTAACTTTTGATTTGTGAGTGTTACCATTAACACTTAATTTGTATTCTGCAATTTCGTTTTAAAAATCCAAAACTTTATTCCATTTGTAATGTATACTGGCGAATGTTTTTTCATGAGGCGTGATTGATATTACCCCGGATGAATTTAAACCAGTAAACATAGTCTCATAAATCTCCCATCTCTCCTTGATCATTTGCCACAAACCGCATGAAAATCGAATTTCAGTTAGAAATTCTAGATCCAAACGAAATCCGTGGGTTAAAAAAAATCGCCCTGTACAATTCAAGATATCTCATTGAGCTGAACAAGCTAGGGGGAGTATAAATCCTGATATGCTTAGTTGACGAAAAATCAAGGAAAACATTTGTTTGTTTGTTTGTAATCCAGGTAGGTTTACAAAACTTTTTTTTTTTTCAATTTTGTGAAAAACTACGAATCAACTTTTTCACTGACATATCATTTTCTTCTACGATTGAGATCTATCGATTCGTACAAGTCTGATCGTTGAACAATTTTTCCGTTGAACGCAAATAATATCGAACGGAAACACACTATGCAATCAAAAGTATCCGGACACCCCCCAAAACATACGTTTTTCATATTAGGTGCATTGTGCTGCCACCTACTGCCAGGTACTCATTTTCAGCGACCTCAATAGTCATTGGACATCGTGAGAAAGCAGAATGGGGCGCTCCGCGGAACTCACGGACTTCGAACGTGGTCAGGTGATAGGGTTTTATTTGTGTCAGAAGTCTGTACGCGAGATTTTCACACTCCTAAACATCTCTAGGTCCACTGTGTCTGATGTGATAGTGAAGTGGAAACGTGAAGGAACACGTACAGTACAAAAGCGTACAGGCCGACCTCGTCTGTTGACTAACAGAGACGCCGACAGTTGACGAGGGTCGTAAAGTGTAATAAGCAGACATCTATCCAGACCATCACACAGGAATTGCAAACTGCATCAGGATCCACTGTAAGTTCTATGACAGTTAGGCGTGAGGTGAGAAAACTTGGATTTGATGGTCGAGCGACTGCTCATAAGCCGCTCATCACGCAAGTAAATGCCAAACGACGCCTCGCTTGGTGTAAGGAACGTAAACATTGGACGATTGAACAGTGGAAAAACGTTGTGTGAAGTGACGAATCACGGTACACAATGTGGCGATCCGATGGCAGGGTGTGGGTATGGCGAATGCCCGGTAAACGTCATCTGTCAGCGTGTGTAGTGCAAACAGTAAAATTCGGAGGTGGTGGTGTTATGGTGTGGTCGTGTTTTTCTTGGAGGGGGCTTGCACCCCTTGTTGTTTTGCGTGGCACTCTCACAGTGCAGGCTTACATTGGTGTTTTAAGCACCTTCCTGCTTCCCACTGTCGAAGAGCAATTCGGGGATGGCGATTGCATCTTTCAACACAATCGAGCACCTTTTCATAATGCACTGCCTGTGGCGGAGTGGTTACACGACAATAACAACCCTGTAATAGACTGGCCTGCACAGAGTCCTGACTTGAATCGTATAGAACACCTTTGGGATGTTTTGGAACGCAGACTTCGTGCCAGGCCTCATCGACCTACATCGATACCTCTCCTCAGTTCAGCACTCCATGAAGAATGGGCTACCATTCCCAAGAAACCTTTCAGCACCTGATTGAAAGTGTGCCTGCAAGAGTGGAAGCTGTCGTCAAGGCTAAGGGTGGGTCAACACCACATTGAATTGCAGCAGTACCGATGGAGGGCGCCACGAACTTGTAAGTCATTTTCAGCCAGGTGTCTGGATACTTTTGATCACACAGTGTATCTGTTTGCTAAGTTTTATCGTTTTCTTCGGAAACGAGGCATTTGAATCATTATTATTACAAAACTCAAGTAACCTCGACATCGAAAACCGTCCACAGCTCGTGAAATGGGATTAAATCTGGAGGCGGATAGAATTCGCAACTCTGAAAGTATTTTGGAATCGATTCAGCGTCTGAACAATAAGATCCATCTAGGCCGTTAACCCTCTGGTCAAAGGGAGAATAGTAGAAATTAGCTATTTCCGGTTCCGGTTTCAGCGTTGCTCAGAACTAGCTCGGGAGAGTAATGCTTCCGGAAGTAGGAACGAAATACACGGTTCTGATTGGTTGATTTGGTTATCTGCTCCTTGCCACGTAGCATTAGCAGAAATCAAAGTTTTGCTGCTGTTGACCCTCGTGGCCGAGCGTGCTAGTAACGGAAATCGCTTTTGGCGTGGGTTCAAACCCGGCCCAAGGAAAGTTCTTAAAATTTTTATAACACTTGTTTCATTAAAATAAGATGAAAATAAATACTCAAAAAAGTTATTTACTTACTTTTGTGCAGATAGGTAGTAGTAGTAGTAGTAGTAGGAACGGGTTAGAAGCCCCGCAGGGCTCGTTTTGTTCCACCTTGACCCCCATGATATACATTTTGTGACCAACTTAAAACAGCTGGCTAGGGTACCGCGCGAAAAAACGTACTTCTGGGAGTATTACTCTTCCGAGCGAGTCGTCGTGGCTCATCATAAGGCAGAAACAGTAAAAGACAGTGAGAAGCGTTATTATTATTATTATTGTAATCGATTCTGTGACTCGAGTATAAAAGCAATTTCTTCCGTTAATTCTCTATTCAAATCGGAAGTGGCAGAAATTCTATACCACTTATTAGAAGTTGGACCTAGATCTGAATGGTATTCACCAGTTATGGTGTATGCTGATGACGTAAATTTGATAGGGGGTGATAGCAGAACAATAGAAAGAAATGTAGTGGTCTTATTAAACGCTTGCAGGGACATGAATTTAGAAGTAAATGCAAAGAAAACTAAATACATGGAATTTCGTCGGGATCGTAATACTTAAAATATGGATGCGTTAAAATATCAAATAATACTTTTGATAAAGTGGATACTTTCAAATATCTAGGATCAATTTTAACAGACGAAAAACACATTCATGAAGAAATTAAATATCGAGTAAAGATGGGGAATTCTTGTTATTATTTAGTTCAAAATTACTTGTCGTCGCGAATTTTGTCAAGGAATTTGAAGCTTAAAATATATAAAACGATAATCATGCCTGTTGTCCTGCATGGTTGCGAAATATGGTCACTTACTCTGAGGGAAGAACGTAGACTGAAACTATTTGAGAACAAGATTCTGAGGCAAATATTCGGACCCAAGAGGAACGGGAATGCCGGAAACTTTATGATGAGGAACTACATAATTTATATCGTTCACCAAACACTGTTAGTGTCATTAAATCTAGGAGGTTTAGGTGAACAGGTCATGTAGCTCAAATGGAAGAAAGTACGAACGCTTAGAAAGTCTTAACTGCAAGTCCAATTGAAAAACGACCATTAGGAAGACCTAGGCGCAGATGGAAGAACAATATTAAGATGAATCTCGCAGAAATAGGAATACAAAGTAGAAACTGGATCCAGTTGGCTAAGGATAGAAGTCAGTGGAGAGCTTTTTTGAACGTGGCATTGAACTTCTAAGTTTCATAGGCCATAGAGTTAGTCAGTTACTGGTGGAAATTAACAGTGCAATTTCAGCGTTGATCGCCATATAACAAATACTGTAATAGATAGCGAGAAGCTAATTTTTAGAATCAGTTCAGCGTTCCAAGGAAACACCATCTTCACTCACATCCCTATATTAAGACCAGAAGAGAGAGAAATTTACTATTAATGCAGGTTTCACTATGGATTTCTATAGAGCAAAAACGGTAAAAGAGTGCGAGAAGTAGTTTTCTGTAATCGAATGAACGTCAGAAGAATATGTTTATCTCTGACTTTATTCCTCAACCCGAAGTTATACAAATATAGTACTACTTTCAGTTTGAGTGTTAATTTGTATATCCGGACCTTAAAGGCAGAGGGGAGTACGTCATTTTTATTAAATTTTCAGGAGAGACAGAAAACAGTGATTTACTTCTTTTTATCTTTAAGTGCTTTCGGACTTATATCCAATTGTAAAGTATTCATAATACAACTACAAGCTTTCTAAGAATAAGAGATATCAGAACACGCGTTTCAAATCTGGCAATAACTCATTTTCAGAAAAAAAAATGACTTACTCCCCTCTGCCTTTAAGGCCCGGATATATAAAAAGCGGTGAGATAGCAAGAAATGGGTTTTTGATATAGTTTCTGCGCAAGGGCGCCCATATTGTGGTTTCCAAGGTGGGGCAAGTATAAGCGACGTTTCAAATACAGTTTCAAATTTTGCTGTAACTAATGTAAAAATTCGATTGAGTTTTCAATATTCCCAAGTACAATTTCCTCTTAGAGAGGGGCGAGCGCCCACCTTGCCCCTCCCCCTGATGGGCGCCCTTGTTTCTGCGTCTTAAGAATATTTTTCAACTCTGACCATATTCCTGTCTTACAACTGGAAGTTACAAATCTACTCTGGTCAGAGGTAGCAAGAAACGACTTTTTGACATAGTTTCAGTGTCTTAAGAATATGTTTCATCCCTGACGATATTCCTGTGTTAGAACTGGAAATTATAAATCTACTACGGTCAGAGGTAGCAAGAAACGACTTTTTGACAGTTTCAGCGTCTTAAGAATATGTTTAATCTCTGACCATATTCCTGTCTTACAACTGGAAGTTACAAATCTACTCTGGTCAGTTTCAGTATTGAGCTTGCATAGTTTGTAAGTTTACCGTAGTTTCAGAATGTGGAACGAAGCCAGGGTGAAAAGAAATGATATTGATTTAATTTTTTTAAAAAAATATTTATTTTTTTTTATTTAAATCACATCTTTCTCCTTGTATAACTGGTAGAAGTCGCAAAGTGAAGAAAAAACCTTAGAAATTAGTCTTAAATATTAATTGTGTCATATAAGCGAAAGTATTGGGATTGAATTTTGAATGAATCCCCAATTGTTAACCTATTTCAATCCCAAACAATGTTTTTTAAGCCTTAAGGAAAAAAAGTACAGTAACGTTTATCAACATCACTTTTTTATATACAAAAGTTATTGATATTTGGCATGGACATACTTAAAAAAATCAGGCGGCCAAAACTAGCTTGCGGCATTCGGTATGATTAAACTGCTCTAAAATTTGATACATTATAGTTATACAATTGGCTGTTTTGCAATTATATTTTTTCTTATTATCTTCTACAATCGAAATAACAGAACAGAAACGGGATTTCACTTATTTTCACTTCAAATTACTGTAATTTATTTCGGAATTTGACTTAAATCAACAATTTTTATTTTAAAAATCAGGTGATTTAAATCAGACTGATTTAAATCAATCTACCCTGAACGAAGCTCACTTTTTTTCTTGCTGTGTGGAAATAAAATTCGCAAGCCTAAAAAGTGTTCTCAACTTATTGCCACGTTGTGGAAGTGTCCAAAGTATGATTGAAATAAACATGCACGTTGTATCCATATGAAACCTCAGATTGACCTTGCAGGAATGACCTTTGCGAATATGTCCTTGTGAGTGAAAGTACTTGTTTCTTATACTAGTATCGAGTTTTAGCAAAATAAAAATGCAGGGACGGGAATAACAAAAGAAAACAATTCGTCGTTTTGAAGACGAAGAGAATGATATCAAGTTTTTTCATCAAGGACTAACAGAGCATCTTATTATACTATCAAGGAAGGAGGAGTCACTTGATATGCTGAAGTTGCCTTCCTAGCATTGAGTTACGTAATAGATTGAGTTTTCTGTGTACTGTATTATTTTTCACTATAAAGCCCAAAGCCTGAATAAAAACATCATTTTATTGCCCTTTTCTTTTTTTCTTCTTTAAAAAATTATTCCAGTCTAATGCTTATCCTTGAACGTTAAAAATACGCATGATGCGAAATTCTATTACGCATATTCTTACGTATGCAAGCAATATAGTCAATCAACTGAAAACATGTATATCTGAAACTTATCTGTACATATACCGTAAGACGAGGTTATTTTGCACCAGATATAAGGAATTTTAAAGAAAATCGCATGTAACTCACAAACGTAATGATTTAGAACATACAATAGCTCGATATATAAGGAAAACATTCGTGCAAGTGCATTTGTAAACATTCAGTATGACCATAGTTATTGAAATATAAACTTTGGTGCAAAGTAACACCTTAGGAGGGGATACTTTGCACAACATACAAAAAACGAACACAATGTTTTTGTGCAATGTTTTCCCTTCAGTATTTGTATATCTCACTTCCGTCGAACACAAAACTGCATGCAATCTACAAATATTGATATTAGAATGATGGTACCGGTATCAATACTTAGTATGAATTATCGATATTTATAAAGAAAATTATGTATTTTCTGGTACCGGCGCAGGAACGACATTCTAATAGTTTAGCATCTATATCCGATAAAATGCCAGATTAGAAAAAAAATCCCCTTGAACCGATTTGCCTTGGCTGCCCTTTATGTCCAAGAATATCATCCCAAACGCAATGAGTGGAAGATTTACTTGCTTTGGGGTTTTTAGGCTGAAGCCCACCCAAATTGCATGATTTCTTTTTTTTTAAAAAAATAATATTAGTCATTCCAATGCCTATAAGCTTCAAGCTCCCCCCCCCCCTCCAAAAGTCTAGTGATTTCTATATAAAAAAAAAAACGAAGCCTTTTTGAATGAAGCCCCTCGCAAGCTACTTTTCTGGTTTCACCACTGTTCGTAATTTATTTTCCAACAAGAAATCCCTTCCAGCATCTACCTAAATAGGAAATTTACCTAAAATTAGAAGGCAGGAGATATCAGCAGGAATAATTTCCTATCTAAGAGGTTATTTTGAACCGGAGCAAAGTAACTCCGATTAGAGGCTGAAACCGGCTTCTCCCAGTTTTATTTTTTATGATTTTTAAACGTTTCACACTTCAATTTCAGATTGCTTCCAAGTCCCATCATATACAATAGTATTCGACGAAGCTGCTTAACTTTGGCAGAAATTCTTGTAGGTAATATCTTTCAAATTTCGTCGGCCTTTGCAGTGACTGTTTTCCATATCTCTACAACAAAAACTATCTGGATAATTAGAACTGATATTAACCGGCAACATTATAGCCAAAATACAGTTAGATGTTTTATCTTACGGTTTCAGTTGAAACTTTCTCTTTACAGTTCATGGTTTTACCAACAGAGAACTGTGCAACTCTCTTCATATTTTGTGCAGTTACTCCTGAAGTGCAAAGTAACCCCATCTTACGGTATATAGTTGTTCTCGGCTAGATTTCTTGAAGTTTAACATCTCACGAGTAAACACCAAGGCTAAGAGAGAGGGTGATGATGAGGTGAATAATAATTGAATTGAAACGGGAAAACCCCGACAAAACCTATGCATGTGGTGTTTGTCCACCACAAAGTTCACTTGGCAGTAGTTGGGATAGAACCAGGGAACCTCGCTCCAGACGCTTTACTACTGAGCCACTACAGCTCCAACCTGTGCTAGAAGTATTGCCTCCAGTGCTTCAAGTCAGAGGTTCGAACTACAGTATTCACAATAATTGAATCAAGTTCAGGAGAAGATATTCAAATTTTGGTCAAAGACAAAGAAAACGATCTGTGTGGTTTTGTAATATTTTGTTTGCTTCGTTGTTGAGAACCTTCTATTATTGGAAGCGTGCTTCTGAAGTGAAATTGAGAGCTCTGCACAATGAATGAAATATAATAATAAAGTTCACAGATTATTCTCTAATTACACAACCACACACACAATAAGAGTTCTGAGCACCGGAGCTCAGAGCGTGGATTCGATGTATTTTACACAGAATTCAAATTTGGAAACCCCAGGAAGTTCGATCGTGTCAGTTTTTGTTATGGGCGAAAAACGTGAATGATTTTGGATAGAGAGGACACATATAATACACCTATATATATATATAAAGAAAGAAAGTAAGTCCACTGAACCACAAGGTATGGATTCGATATATTTTTTACACAGAATTCAAGTTTGGAAACCCCAGGAAGTTCGATCGTATCAATTTTTGTTATGGGCGAAAACTTGAATGATTTTGGATAGGGAGGATACATGTAATACTAATAAGAAAACAACAACAACAAAAAGTGCACTGAACCCCAAGGTATGAATTCGATGTATTTTGTTACACAGAATCCAAATTTCAAAAGCCCTGGATGATTGACGGCATCTTTTATGCGCGAAAAACTTGAGCAATTTCGAATAGGGAGGATACATGTAACGCAGTCCCTATCCAAAAACGCTCAAGTTTTTCGCCCATAAGAAAAAAATTGACAGTCAATTATCCTGGGGTTTCGAAATTTGGATTCTGTCTAACAAAATACATTGAATCCATACCCTGGGATTCGGTGCACAGAACTTTTATTTATTTTTGTGTGTGTGGCTGAATTATTGATTTAACTTGTTTTTCGACAAAGTTTGCATATTCAGAACTTGAAGTTGATTCAGCTATTGTGAATATGTGTACTCCCGACAAAATACACTGGAAAAATACGGAATGCGTGCTGTCATCTGTTGGCGATTGTCGAATCTTTAAACTTACCTTGAAGGATCCTCTCATTCCTTTACATGTAAAGCATCATTCTTTTGGTTATCGTCGTAACTCTTGTACTCTTACACAAAATCAGGTTACGGTTACGTTAAACTTAGTTTGACCAGGTTTTCAAACTGAGAAACTGAAACACGTTAAATTTCAATTTTAGCGTATTACGTATGTCCCCTAAACATTGTTACAGTTATAGTTACATTTATATGTTTAAAAAAATAGACAATTTAAAACATATAGGGTGTGATTGAAAAGTACCGGAACTTTTCCCTCCGCGCGGCTCCCTGGCGTTCGAAAAATGTGAGGGGTGGGGGAAAATGTGCGCGGGACCTTCCTCTTTCAAGCGGAACTTGGCCCAGTGCGCTGCGAGCAGCGGTTGAGAAAGCATCGCTGTCCGCGCGAATGTCGTTTTGGTCGTCGGTCACGTTTTTTGAGCGCCGAAAATGGAGTCAAAGATTGACCAACGCTACGCCATCAAGTTTTGTGTCAAACTGAAAAAGACGTTCATCGAGACCCAGGACCTGCTCAAGGAAGCCTTTGGGGAAGATGTGATGTCCCGTACTCGGATCTTTGAGTGGCACAAGGCCTTCAGGGAAGGCCGGGAGGTCGCCGATGACGAACCACGCTCTGGGAGGCAGTCGACGTCGAAAACCGATGAAAACGTCGACCGAGTTCGCGAATACCTGAACCTGGAGCGTCGGACAACCCTCCGGGAGATCAGCGAAGAACTTAATTTGACATACTATGCAGTGCAAAAAATTGTGACTGAAGAATTGAACATGCGGAAGGTGTGTGCCAAACTGGTCCCCAAGGTGTTGACCGAGGAGCAAATAGAACTGCGAGTGAAAATGAGTCGTGAAGTGCTGGATTGTGTGGAAGCCGACGAAGAGTTATTAGACAGTGAGATCAGTGGTGATGAAACATGGTGCTACGAGTATGACCCCTCGGTGAACGTCTTTTAGCGTAGCGTTGGTCAATCTTTGACTCCATTTTCGGCGCTCAAAAAACGTGACCGACAACCAAAATGACGTTCGCGCGGACAGCGATGCTTTCTTAACCGCTGCTCGCAGCGCACTGGGCCAAGTTCCGCTTGAAAGAGGAAGGTCCCGCGCATATTTCCCCCCACCCCTCACATTTTTCGAACGCCAGGGAGCCGCGCGGCGGGAAAGGTTCCGGTACTTTTCAATCACACCCTGTAACATCGATTAGTACAGGAATAGAATTAGTGCTACATGCAAATTGCTAATTTCTCTCATTGCTAATTTATTGCAAATATAAATGACAAATGTAGGGTATTCAATTTTTACCTTACAGTTTACATATCTTTCTCAGAAGAATGAATTTTGTGTAAGAGCTCCTTACGTTGAATGGGCTAATCGTAAAATTCTGAACGGGATTGGTAAAAGTGTGTTTTCACTATGAGCACTGCTTTATGGTTGGTTCCACATGATGGCGACTCCCCCTCCCTTTATTCCAATACTTGCTTATAGACCAAACATGCACTCCACAAAGCATTTGTGCCGGGAACACATAAAAGGAACTTCATTTTACAGATGTTGTCAACAAGGTGGTGTGGTCCTGGTATCGTAAAAGTACAGGGTGATTTAAAAAGCCGGGAAATTCTGAAAATTAAATAACTTCATGAAAGAAAGTTTTTTTAAAATATTATTTTTCTCATTTAATAGTAAAAATAATGCGATTTTAAAATATATACAGTACAATTTTAGAAACCGGTGGCCACTGGGCAGTCTAGTGGCCACCGGTTACTATTTGGTACCAAAATGATCACCATCCTCTTAGGTATTGATCAACACCAGTATTATCTTTCTATAATTTACCGTTATCGAGATATTGGCCAAAAAATTCCGATTTCGGGAGATTTAAGGAGCCATATCTCGGGAACGGCAAATCATAGAGAGATGATATTGGTGTCGATTAATACCTAAGAGAATGTTGATCATTTTGGTACCAAACAGTAACTAGTGGTCACTAATTACTAAAATTGAACTGTATGTATTCTAAAATGACATTTCTTTTACTATTAGGTGAGACAAATAATTGTTGTTTTTTTAAACTTTGTTTTCGTGAAATTATTAAATTTTCAAAATTTCCCTCTTTTTGAATCACCCTGTATTTAAGTTTTTCGACCAAAGTGGTATAAAAAGAATTTAGATATTCAGAGACGTATTCTCAATATGTCGGGACAGCCTAAATTTAGCGCGCAACATCCCTTCATGAAATGTAGCATCAAGAGGATGCTATCGACTATTCTGACGTGAGTATCGAAATTCATGGGAAGATCTTATTTTAGTTCTAAAAATCATTTAGTACCGACTTCTGACATAAATAGTGATGTTCATAGGAAGATCTTTTCTCAGTCGTGAAATTGTCTTTAGAACAATTTATAACTTTCAAGTTGTGAGAACGTTCTGATGAACGACATTATGTAAAGGACGGATCTCAGTGGGCTTTCTTGCTTCCTTTCCTGTATATTTCACTTCATCCCTCCTGATTTATCGCTTTTCCATTAGCTTACAGCAAGCATAAGCACGACAAGAAAGGATGCACTGTTCTGTAGCTAGAGTCTAAATACTGTACGCGGTAATTTTAATCCTTACTCCTTTATTATTAAATATGTGGTATAAAACTTTTACAAAGTTCTTGTAAGTCTTTTAAGTCATTAAATGTGTCCAGTGTAGAATCAGTGCGAAGTCCCTCGGCACACGATGTGGCCTCGGGAATAAAGAATATTGGTGTTAGCCCACAGCGCCTCAGACAGGATTATACTCCGTAGCTCATAGCAGCCCTGGGAGTAAGTATTTAAAAAAGTCTCCGTAGTCCGTGATGACCTCGGGAGAAGGTTTTGGTAGGTGAGCGATTAGCACTGGTACTGATAGTTTCTTGGTTCCGTCGTCCTCTTTTATAACCATCCTCTTGGTGGGAGAGCTTCTAGAGGGGTTGTCGGCTTGTTTCGTAGTTCTTCGTGTCCACTTCATCTCTTTCTGATAGTGTTCCTTCTGCCGTCTGCCACTGTTTGCTTATAACTTGTAAAAACACGTGCTTATACTGAAAACGTATGACTTATAGTACGTACGAATCCTTACAATATAGTTCGAAAACGTTAAAGCATAAAATTTTCGTTATATAACTTCTGAAGGAAACAACTAAATCAGCAACTAAGGATGCGTTTCAGTTATTCAAACTTCATCCAGCGTTAAAGAAATGCCGCTAAGTGAGCTTTCGCAAATGTATCCTGGTATTGAGGAGTCATGTTTTCAAATTAACTTTACTAGTTGTTGCGCCCGTCGGCCGTCTATACACTATAGCATAGCGCTTTGAAGAGAGCGCTATGACTATAGGTTAATATCGTGCTTAATTAAACACTCTTATTTATTTATTTAGAGTTCTCCACCAACTACCCCAAACTCCATACCATAGCTATGCACTTATTCAAGGACTTTGTTATACAAGCAAGGGAACAACATTGACACGTACAAATGTTTTCCGTTATTATTGAGTTACTTATTGATTTAAGTTGCAATTAAATCATCAGAATATGTTACTGTAGAAATACACAAATATTGCTGCTCAAGATTTAAGTATAATTACGGCCCTTGTCTTATTTTGAAATATAAGGGGCATCCAAATGAAACCCGGTCACTAGTGTAAAGTAACGGTAACGATTGTATTAACTCAAAAATGTAGTTATATACAGTACACATACTCACACATATAGTGATACACAGTACACATACTCAAAAATAGTCGCCAAAACTGTTTGCACATTTATCCCATTGCGACACTAGCCGGTCGATTCTATCCTTGAAGAAGCTAGTACGCTGCTGTTGGATCCAGGCCTGGACCCAGTCACACACTTCGTCGTCCGCGAATAGCTTGTTTTAGAGGTCCAAGCACATGAAAATCACACGGTGAAAGGTAGGGACTGTACGGTGGATGTTCCAGCGTTTCCCACCGAAACTGCTGCGATGTCGTCTTCAACGCATTGGTCGTGTGTGAGCGGGCGTTATCATGCAGGAGGATAACGCCATTAGACAACATGCCTGGGCGTTTCGACTTGATGGCTCGTCTAAGGTTCTGTAAAGTGGGTTTATAACGCTGGGCATTAATGGTGGTACCCCGTTCCAAGAACTCGACTAGCAGTGGGCTCTTGTAGTAAAAAAAGGACATCGTGACCTTACCAGAATTGGTGTGCACAGCCTTTGATTTCTTTGGAGATGGTGAAGTCGCATGTTTCCACTGCTTGCTCTGACGCTTACTTTCCGGTTCAAAATGGTGACACCATGTTTCGTATACCCTGTGACAATACGCGAGAGAAAGCCGTATTCCTCCTCATGATAACGTTGGAGATGACTCAAAGACAGCGCCATTCGAGTATTGCGCTGTTCGGCGGTCAGTTGATGGGGAACCCACTGCACACAAATTTTTCGAAAGTTCAAGTGTTGATGCATTATGGTGTAAGCGGTGCCCACGCTAATACCCAGTAACCGATGGATCTCGTCCACGGTGATTCTACGGTTGTCCAAGACTAAAGCATTCACTTGTGCAATCATTTCCGGTGTGATGACATGATGAGCCTGTCCAGGACGAGCATCGACTTCCAGTGACTCGCGTTCCTCAAGGTATCTTTTGCGCCATTCAACAACACTTGCACGACTCAGACTGTACTCGCCGTACACAGCCTTCATCCGTCGATACATTTCACGGTCTCCAACTTCCTCCGCCGCCAAAAATCGAATCACTCCTCGTTCCTGCTTACTCGCCTGCATGTTCGGTAGTGGACGATAACTTGTGTGACCACCTTCTCTTCGGCGTGAAACCACACTGGCTCTATGCAACGTCAAACAGTGCGCACGCGTCTGTCTCTCTGCCAATCGATGGCGCCACCATACCCGCAGTTACGTGGTGCCACCTTACATGTAAGGCAAAGATAGACGCACTGGCCAGGTTTCATTTGAATGTTCTTCATACAGGGTCAGTCCTTAAAGTAGTAGGACTGAGTCAATTAAAAATAAGACATTGACAGAAATAACACTTACGCTTAATATTCTTCGAAATATGATCCTCCTACATCCACACACTGCTGCCAGCGGGATTTCCAGTTTTCATACGCTTCCTGGAAGGCGGAAACTGGAATGCTGTTCAGCTGCCTCGTCACGGCCTGTTGTAATGCTTCCACCGAGCCGTGATGATGTCCTTTCAGGGTGGTTTTGAGGCGGGGAAGAGGAAAAAGTCTTGTGGGGCAAGGTCGGGACTGTAGGGTAGCTGAGGCAAGGTTGCAATGTTATATTGGGCCAAATACGCCACCACTCGGAAGTCTGTGTGGCTCGGCGTATTGTCATGATGCAGCCGCCAGGAGTTGGCGATGGCTGGGCGGACGCGGACGATGCGTTTCCTCAGCCGTTCCAGGACCTGGAGATAAAAAACTGCATTGACAGTCTGTCCGTGTGGAACAAATTCCCTGTGGATCACTCCTTGTGAATCGAAAAAGGAAATGAGCATGCTTTTCACTTTTGATTTCGTCATGCGCGCCTTTTTGAGGCATGGGGAATTTCGGGTGTGCCATTCGGCGCTTTGACGTTTGGTCGCAGGGTCATACTCAAACGTCCACGTCTCGTCCCCAGTCACCACATTGTCTAACAAGTTTGGATTTTCACTCACTTCTTCGCGAAGGTCCTGGCAGACCGTTTGCGAGCGTCCTTTTGCTCGCCTGTCAGCACTCGCGGCACCAACTTTGCACAAATTTTCCTCATTTGCAATTGTTCATGCACAATTTCGTGAACTTGGGTTTTAGCAATGCCAAGTTCATCGGCAATCATGTAAACAGTTAATCTTCGGTCACTGTCCAGCAAATTATTCACTCTTGCAACATTTTCCTCCATTTTGGAGCTCGAAGGTCGTCCTGACCGTGCAGCGTCTTCAACTTCTTCTCTCCCCTCCCTAAACAGTTTGTGCCACTCAGTAGTAATGGGGACACTCTGCCTAACTTTGGACTTTGACCCCGACCTTTGTGACGTCATAGGTCAAAGGTCAGTGACCTTGGCCCGGGGTCAATGACCTAGGGGTACCATGGCCCACCCCCTCTAAATTTTGGCAGGGGTACCATGGCCCACCCCCTAAATTTTGGCAGGGGTACATAGGACCACCCCCCTTAAATTTTGGAAATTGCCAAATATAAAAATTTGGTATGGTAGCCTAGGACCACAGTATGTATCTCTATCCGTATTGGGGGTCTATGTCGTTCCCTTTCATGGGTAAAAAAATTGCCAAAAAGTCAAATTTCGGGGGTTTTTGACCTAATTTATCCCCTTGGATGAGGTGTTATTACCCTATATGGTTATATGGGCGTATACAGGGGTCCATTCCCTTTCATAAGACATGGGTATATTAATGCACCCCTTGAAAAATTTGGGAGGGGAACCTTGGCCCACCCCTTAAATTTTGGAAATTGCCAAATCTAAAAATGTGGTATGGTAGCCTAGGACCATAGTATGTACCTCTATTAGTATTGGGTGTCTATGTCGTTCCCTTTTATGGGTAAAAAATTGCCAAAAATTCAAATCTCGGGGTTTTTTGACCTAATTTATCCCCTTTGATGAGATGTTATTACCTTATATAGTTATATGGACGTATACAGGGGTCCATTACCTTTCATAAGACATGGGTATATTAATGTACACCTTGAAAAATTTAGGAGGGGTACCTTGGCCCACCCCTTAAATTTTGGAAATTGCCCAATTTAAACATTGGGTATTATAGTATAGGACCCTAACATGTATCATGATAAATTTGGGTGGTCCACCTCGTTCCCTTTTAGGGGTACAAAATTGCCAAATATATATACGTAAGAAATATGTTGTACCACGTGTTTGGTTTTTGGTCCATTTTATCCCCTTTGATGAGATTCTATTACCTTATATGATTACATGGGTTAATTTCCTATCATAAGACATGGGTTGCACCCTTCTTAAATTTTGGCAATAGGCCCCGGCGTATATCTAGTCGAGTCAGCAAAAATTTTTGTGACGTCATAGGTCAAAGGTCAATGACCTTGGCCCGGGGTCAATGACCTAGGACCACCCCCTCTAAATTTTGACAGGGGTACCTTGGTCCACCCCCTAAATTTTGGCAGGGGTACATAGTAACACCCCCCTTAAATTTTGGAAATTGCCAAATCTAAAAATTTGGTGTGGTAGCCTAGGACCATAGTATGTACCTCTATCAGTATTGGGGGTCTATGTCGTTCCCTTTCATGGGTAAAAAATTGCCAAAAATTCAAATTTCGGGGGTTTTTGACCTAATTTATCCTCTTTGATGAGGTGTTATTACCCTATATGGTTATATGGACGTATACAGGGGTCCATTACCTTTCATAAGACATGGGAATATTAATGCACCCCTTGAAAAATTTGGGAGAGGTACCATGGCCCACCCCTTAAATTTTGGAAATTGACCAATTTAAACATTGGGTATTATAGTACAGGACCCTAATATCTATTATGATAAATTTGGGTGGTCCACCTCATTTCCTTCTAGGGGTACAAAATTGCCAAAAATATAAACGTAAGCAATACGTTATACCACGTGTTTGGTTTTTGGCTTAATTTATCCCCTTTGATGAGGTGTTATTACCTTATATGGTTATATGGTCATGTATAGGGGTCCATTCCCATTCATAAGATATGGGTATATTTGTGCACCCCTTGAAAAATTTGGGAGGGGTACCATGGCCCACCCCTTAAATTTTTGGAAATTGACCAATTTAAACATTTGGTATTATAGTACTGCACCCTAACATGTATTGTGATAAATTTGGGTGGTCCACTTTGTTCCCTTCTAGGGGTACAAATTTGCCAAACCTAAACGTAAGCAATACGTTGTACCACGTGTTTGGTATTTTGGCCCAATTTATTTCCTTGGATGAAGTCCTATTACCTTATATGGTTATGTATAGGGGTCTATTCCCTATCATAAGACATAGGTACATTTGTGCACCCCTTTAAAAATTTGGGAGGGGTACCTTGGCCCACCCCTTAAATTTTGGAAATTGATCATTTTATATATTTGGTATTATAGTACTGGACCCTAACATGTATTATGATAAATTTGGGTGGTCCACCTCGTTTCCTTCTAGGGGTACAAAATTGCCAAAATATAAACGTAAGCAATATGTTATACCGTGTGTTTGGTTTTTGGTCGATTTTATCCCCTTTGATGAGGTGTTATTATCCTATTTAGTTATATGGTCATGTATAGGGGTCCATTACCTTTCATAAGATATGGGTATATTTGTGCACTCCTTTAAAAATTTGGGAGGGGTACTTTGGCCCACCCCTTAAATTTGGAAATTGCCCAATTTAAACATTTGGTATTATAGTACAAGACCCTAATATGTATTATGATAAATTTGGGTGGTCCACCTCGTTCCCTTTTAGGGGTACAAAATTGACAAAATATAAACGTAAGCATTACGTTGTACCACGTGTTTGGTTTTTGACCTAATTTATTCCTTTGGATGAGGTCCTATTACCTTATATGGTAATGTATAGGTGTTCATTCCCTATCATAAGACATAGGTACATTGATGCACCCCGGGAGGGGATTCGGTATCATAGTACATGACTCAACATGTATCATGATAAATTTGGGTGGTCCACATCGTTCTCTTTTAGGGGTACAAAATTGCTAAAATATAAACATAAGCAATATGTTGTACCATGTGTTTGGTTTTTGGACCAATTTCTCCCCTTTGATGAGGTTTTATTACCTTATATGATTATATGGTCATGTATATAGGTTCATTTCCTATCATAAGATATGGGTACATTGATGCATCCTTTAAAAATTTGGGAGGGGTATTTTGGCTCATCCACTCGGTTTTAGAAATTGTTTAATATAAGCATTTGGTATCATAGTACAGGTCTCCAATATGTACCACTATAAATTTGGATGGTCCACATCGTTCCCTTTTCATAGGTAAAGAACTACCAAAAATCAAATTTCGGAGGTTATTGACCCCTATTTAGCATGTTATATGGGTATGTACAGAGGTTTATTACCTTTATATGTTTATGTTCCCTTTTAAATTTGGGAATTATCAAATAACAAAATTCGGTAAACGTTTTCTAGGACCCATTGTAGATGTTGATGTTCCTCTTATGGCCAAATATTCAAAATTTAAATGTTATTGACCGGCTTTATTATTGAATAAGTACAGGATTTATTACTTTTTTCATAAGACACAGGTGTACTTGTGTACCAATCTTAAATTTTGGAAGGGGTACATTTCTTATTGTCGTATCAATAATTGGTAATTGTTCTTAAAATTGGATAGTATCTCATTCATTGGGTAAATCATTATGATCACGTGATCGGTTATTGACCTATGATGGGATTAGGAGTCCAGGACATTGGTACATTGAAACTTTGTAGGATAATTTGATAATGCGTCATTGGTTTTGATTATTCCCGCCAAATATAAACGTAAGCAAGACGTTGTACCACGTGATTGTCCTTGATGAGGTAGTGTACAGGGATTCATTTCCTTTGTTGTGGTACTTCTTAATTTTGAGTACACACACACTTCTAGAAAACAGTTGGTTCTACTCAGGTAAACAATTGACGGACATTATTGACCTTATTGAACATATAATGATATGATTAACTCTAAGACTTAGGTATATCAAGAGAAGTATTCTTTAAATTTGGGAATGGTGATAAACAGAATTTTAACATAAGGTGCGAAATTTGAAACAATACATTGAACTTTAGTCACAGCTCATAGTCTAAGATCATTGGTGGTGATTGATTTGACCTTGAGCTTTAGAAATCTGATAGCTAACCTTATTGAATCTTATGACTCATAGACGAAAGGCAATACATGCTACAACAGTTTAAAATTTAATCATAAGGTGATGTAATCTGACACTAGCAAAGTTATTGTTAATGCAATTTGATTGGATGATCACTATCTTTCCTGCAATCTGATTGGTTGATCACTATCTTTCGTGCAATCTGATTGGTTGATGATTTTCAAATCTTTGCTGTATTCAGTTTTAAGTTTTGTTTAACATTTAAAAATCTTGGTTTCGTTCAACATTTTGCACTCACTGATAAATATGATCAAAACCGTTTATTTGTTAATCGAATAGTTAAAAACCGGATAAAGTTTGACGGTTAACCGTGAAACGTAAAATTTTTAGTTTGAAATTTTTTTGTTTGAAAATTCTTGCTTTCAAATTTTTGTTTGAATTTTTTGTTTCAAAATTTTGTTTGACATTTTTTTGACAACTTTTGTTTCAAAATTTTTTTGTTTAAAAATTTTTCGTTTGAAATTTTTTAAAATGTTTTCGTTTCAAAATTTTTAAAATTTTTGTTTGAAATTTTTCGTTTAGAAAAATTTTTTGTTTGAAATTTTTTGTTTCAAAATTTTGTTTGAAATTTTTTTTCGCTTCAAAATTTTGTTTGAATTTTTTTCGTTTGAAATTTTTTGTTTGAATTTTTTTTCGTTTCAAAATTTTGTTTCAAAAATTTTTGTTCTAAATTTTTGTTTCAAAGTTTGGTTTGACGTTTTTAAAAGTTTGTGCACTTATTAGTAAAGAACTGGAACTGTTTAGAACAAAAACCTTTGACAACATTGTGGTGCAATAGTACACGTCAGAACCTGGGGTTGTACTTGAAATGAAAAAACACAATTCATTGAAATGGATCATTTTATTACACTCCACATACATCCATACCAGATAGTGGTTCTGGATATTGTCGATACAATGTATTTTGAACTTCGTGCACTAGTTTGTCTTTAGCATATAATTTTAATTCCAATTGAAGTCTTTTAAGGTCTAATGCAATATCAATTGGTGGAAACTCAATGTCCATTTGATCACAAATAAACTGTTTATCAATACAGGTATGCACCCACGAACGATGTTGACAACCATCACAATATCTAGATACATGTTGTACAATATGCATAACACATTTTTCAAAATAGTACTTTTTCAGGAATATACTAGTTTTGTTGCACACTTCCACTGCATGTTTCGCACACTGAAATACGTTTATAAATTTGTTCCATTCCGTTTGCGTTAGATACACCATGTTGCGAGGGACATGGAATGTACTCTTTTTACGTAACAGCACCATCTTCTCTTCGAGGACTGTACGCAGCACCACTTCATGATTTGAGCCTAATGATTTCACTATGGTCACATTTAGCTCATCATGAAAATAATCATTCATTTGGTCGATTCGTGAAGATAATATTTGCCATTCTTCACAGGTCAGTTGTACACCAAATTGTTCTGCTTTGCCCAATCGAATCACAGGTTCAAATGTTCTAGCACTGATACCAATCATCACATGTTTTGTTTGAAATATATTTATTGGATAATAGCTTGCGAAGATGAACTCTTTATCGTTAGAAGTACACATCTTTCCTCCTGAAAAGCACTTGCTCAAATGATTTCGTGGGATGACACTGTATTTGCTGGTTTATAGTTATTGCTGACGTCATTGGTAAGGAATGTGCTGACGTTTGAACTCATGATTTCATCACAGTTGCTGACGTCATGCCGACCAACCAAATTCATACAACTACGGCTGACGTCATTGGAAAGAAATGTGCTGACGTTTGAATTCATGATTTCATCACAATTGCTGACGAATCTGGCTGTGTACTAAATTCAAGTTGATGGCTTCGACCCAAGAATCCTTTGTAACATAAAGATACAGATCCAGTATTTAAGAAACGTAACAGTTCTTCTTGTTTTGATGCTTCCATGGGTAAATATCTTGCTGGTAAAATTATATTCTTATCATTCTCAAGCTTCACTACGATTCTTAATCCAAACTTTGTAGGGATCATTTGGCTAGCTAAGATTCTATAAGGTACATTCTGTTGTAAATCAGTAATCTTGGTAAATGATTTCATCACATCACGCGTGTTTAGAAACTGCAGACAAGTAGCCATGATGATGTTATCATGAATACTAACTCGAACGATACTTATATATGATGAAAAACTGATGACGTTGCATTATCATGTTCTGACGTGTACTATTGCACCACAATGTTGCAGAGGTTTTTGCTCTAAACAGTTCCGGTTCTTTACTAATGAGTGCACAAACTTTTAAAAATGTCAAACCAAACTTTGAAACAAAAATTTAGAACAAAAAATCTTTGAAACAAAATTTTGAAACGAAAAAAATTCAAACAAAAATTTCAAACGAAAAAAAATCAAACAAAATTTTGTTTCAAAGATTTTTTTGTTCTAAATTTTTGTTTCAAAGTTTGGTTTGACATTTTTAAAAGTTTGTGCACTCATTAGTAAAGAACCGGAACTGTTTAGAGCAAAAACCTCTGCAACATTGTGGTGCAATAGTACACGTCAGAACATGATAATGCAACGTCATCAGTTTTTCATCATATATAAGTATCGTTCGAGTTAGTATTCATGATAACATCATCATGGCTACTTGTCTGCAGTTTCTAAACACGCGTGATGTGATGAAATCATTTACCAAGATTACTGATTTACAACAGAATGTACCTTATAGAATCTTAGCTAGCCAAATGATCCCTACAAAGTTTGGATTAAGAATCGTAGTGAAGCTTGAGAATGATAAGAATATAATTTTACCAGCAAGATATTTACCCATGGAAGCATCAAAACAAGAAGAACTGTTACGTTTCTTAAATACTGGATCTGTATCTTTATGTTACAAAGGATTCTTGGGTCGAAGCCATCAACTTGAATTTAGTACACAGCCAGATTCGTCAGCAATTGTGATGAAATCATGAATTCAAACGTCAGCACATTTCTTTCCAATGACGTCAGCCGTAGTTGTATGAATTTGGTTGGTCGGCATGACGTCAGCAACTGTGATGAAATCATGAGTTCAAACGTCAGCACATTCCTTACCAATGACGTCAGCAATAACTATAAACCAGCAAATACAGTGTCATCCCACGAAATCATTTGAGCAAGTGCTTTTCAGGAGGAAAGATGTGTACTTCTAACGATAAAGAGTTCATCTTCGCAAGCTATTATCCAATAAATATATTTCAAACAAAACATGTGATGATTGGTATCAGTGCTAGAACATTTGAACCTGTGATTCGATTGGGCAAAGCAGAACAATTTGGTGTACAACTGACCTGTGAAGAATGGCAAATATTATCTTCACGAATCGACCAAATGAATGATTATTTTCATGATGAGCTAAATGTGACCATAGTGAAATCATTAGGCTCAAATCATGAAGTGGTGCTGCGTACAGTCCTCGAAGAGAAGATGGTGCTGTTACGTAAAAAGAGTACATTCCATGTCCCTCGCAACATGGTGTATCTAACGCAAACGGAATGGAACAAATTTATAAACGTATTTCAGTGTGCGAAACATGCAGTGGAAGTGTGCAACAAAACTAGTATATTCCTGAAAAAGTACTATTTTGAAAAATGTGTTATGCATATTGTACAACATGTATCTAGATATTGTGATGGTTGTCAACATCGTTCGTGGGTGCATACCTGTATTGATAAACAGTTTATTTGTGATCAAATGGACATTGAGTTTCCACCAATTGATATTGCATTAGACCTTAAAAGACTTCAATTGGAATTAAAATTATATGCTAAAGACAAACTAGTGCACGAAGTTCAAAATACATTGTATCGACAATATCCAGAACCACTATCTGGTATGGATGTATGTGGAGTGTAATAAAATGATCCATTTCAATGAATTGTGTTTTTTCATTTCAAGTACAACCCCAGGTTCTGACGTGTACTATTGCACCACAATGTTGTCAAAGGTTTTTGTTCTAAACAGTTCCAGTTCTTTACTAATAAGTGCACAAACTTTTAAAAACGTCAAACCAAACTTTGAAACAAAAATTTAGAACAAAAATTTTTGAAACAAAATTTTGAAACGAAAAAAAATTCAAACAAAAAATTTCAAACGAAAAAAATTCAAACAAAATTTTGAAGCGAAAAAAAAATTTCAAACAAAATTTTGAAACAAAAAATTTCAAACAAAAAATTTTTCTAAACGAAAAATTTCAAACAAAAATTTTAAAAATTTTGAAACGAAAACATTTTAAAAAATTTCAAACGAAAAATTTTTAAACAAAAAAATTTTGAAACAAAAGTTGTCAAAAAAATGTCAAACAAAATTTTGAAACAAAAAATTCAAACAAAAATTTGAAAGCAAGAATTTTCAAACAAAAAAATTTCAAACTAAAAATTTTACGTTTCACGGTTAACCGTCAAACTTTATCCGGTTTTTAACTATTCGATTAACAAATAAACGGTTTTGATCATATTTATCAGTGAGTGCAAAATGTTGAACGAAACCAAGATTTTTAAATGTTAAACAAAACTTAAAACTGAATACAGCAAAGATTTGAAAATCATCAACCAATCAGATTGCACGAAAGATAGTGATCAACCAATCAGATTGCAGGAAAGATAGTGATCATCCAATCAAATTGCATTAACAATAACTTTGCTAGTGTCAGATTACATCACCTTATGATTAAATTTTAAACTGTTGTAGCATGTATTGCCTTTCGTCTATGAGTCATAAGATTCAATAAGGTTAGCTATCAGATTTCTAAAGCTCAAGGTCAAATCAATCACCACCAATGATCTTAGACTATGAGCTGTGACTAAAGTTCAATGTATTGTTTCAAATTTCGCACCTTATGTTAAAATTCTGTTTATCACCATTCCCAAATTTAAAGAATACTTCTCTTGATATACCTAAGTCTTAGAGTTAATCATATCATTATATGTTCAATAAGGTCAATAATGTCCGTCAATTGTTTACCTGAGTAGAACCAACTGTTTTCTAGAAGTGTGTGTGTACTCAAAATTAAGAAGTACCACAACAAAGGAAATGAATCCCTGTACACTACCTCATCAAGGACAATCACGTGGTACAACGTCTTGCTTACGTTTATATTTGGCGGGAATAATCAAAACCAATGACGCATTATCAAATTATCCTACAAAGTTTCAATGTACCAATGTCCTGGACTCCTAATCCCATCATAGGTCAATAACCGATCACGTGATCATAATGATTTACCCAATGAATGAGATACTATCCAATTTTAAGAACAATTACCAATTATTGATACGACAATAAGAAATGTACCCCTTCCAAAATTTAAGATTGGTACACAAGTACACCTGTGTCTTATGAAAAAAGTAATAAATCCTGTACTTATTCAATAATAAAGCCGGTCAATAACATTTAAATTTTGAATATTTGGCCATAAGAGGAACATCAACATCTACAATGGGTCCTAGAAAAACGTTTACCGAATTTTGTTATTTGATAATTCCCAAATTTAAAAGGGAACATAAACATATAAAGGTAATAAACCTCTGTACATACCCATATAACATGCTAAATAGGGGTCAATAACCTCCGAAATTTGATTTTTGGTAGTTCTTTACCTATGAAAAGGGAACGATGTGGACCATCCAAATTTATAGTGGTACATATTGGAGACCTGTACTATGATACCAAATGCTTATATTAAACAATTTCTAAAACCGAGTGGATGAGCCAAAATACCCCTCCCAAATTTTTAAAGGATGCATCAATGTACCCATATCTTATGATAGGAAATGAACCTATATACATGACCATATAATCATATAAGGTAATAAAACCTCATCAAAGGGGAGAAATTGGTCCAAAAACCAAACACATGGTACAACATATTGCTTATGTTTATATTTTAGCAATTTTGTACCCCTAAAAGAGAACGATGTGGACCACCCAAATTTATCATGATACATGTTGAGTCATGTACTATGATACCGAATCCCCTCCCGGGGTGCATCAATGTACCTATGTCTTATGATAGGGAATGAACACCTATACATTACCATATAAGGTAATAGGACCTCATCCAAAGGAATAAATTAGGTCAAAAACCAAACACGTGGTACAACGTAATGCTTACGTTTATATTTTGTCAATTTTGTACCCCTAAAAGGGAACGAGGTGGACCACCCAAATTTATCATAATACATATTAGGGTCTTGTACTATAATACCAAATGTTTAAATTGGGCAATTTCCAAATTTAAGGGGTGGGCCAAAGTACCCCTCCCAAATTTTTAAAGGAGTGCACAAATATACCCATATCTTATGAAAGGTAATGGACCCCTATACATGACCATATAACTAAATAGGATAATAACACCTCATCAAAGGGGATAAAATCGACCAAAAACCAAACACACAGTATAACGTATTGCTTACGTTTATATTTTGGCAATTTTGTACCCCTAGAAGGAAACGAGGTGGACCACCCAAATTTATCATAATACATGTTAGGGTCCAGTACTATAATACCAAATATATAAAATGATCAATTTCCAAAATTTAAGGGGTGGGCCAAGGTACCCCTCCCAAATTTTTAAAGGGGTGCACAAATGTACCTATGTCTTATGATAGGGAATGACCCCTATACATAACCATATAAGGTAATAGGACTTCATCCAAGGAAATAAATTGGGCCAAAATACCAAACACGTGGTACAACGTATTGCTTACGTTTATGTTTGGCAAATTTGTACCCCTAGAAGGGAACAAAGTGGACCACCCAAATTTATCACAATACATGTTAGGGTGCAGTACTATAATACCAAATGTTTAAATTGGTCAATTTCCAAAATTTAAGGGGTGGGCCATGGTACCCCTCCCAAATTTTTCAAGGGGTGCACAAATATACCCATATCTTATGAATGGGAATGGACCCCTATACATGACCATATAACCATATAAGGTAATAACACCTCATCAAAGGGGATAAATTAAGCCAAAAACCAAACACGTGGTATAACGTATTGCTTACGTTTATATTTTTGGCAATTTTGTACCCCTAGAAGGAAATGAGGTGGACCACCCAAATTTATCATAATAGATATTAGGGTCCTGTACTATAATACCCAATGTTTAAATTGGTCAATTTCCAAAATTTAAGGGGTGGGCCATGGTACCTCTCCCAAATTTTTCAAGGGGTGCATTAATATTCCCATGTCTTATGAAAGGTAATGGACCCCTGTATACGTCCATATAACCATATAGGGTAATAACACCTCATCAAAGAGGATAAATTAGGTCAAAAACCCCCGAAATTTGAATTTTTGGCAATTTTTTACCCATGAAAGGGAACGACATAGACCCCCAATACTGATAGAGGTACATACTATGGTCCTAGGCTACCACACCAAATTTTTAGATTTGGCAATTTCCAAAATTTAAGGGGGGTGTTACTATGTACCCCTGCCAAAATTTAGGGGGTGGACCAAGGTACCCCTGTCAAAATTTAGAGGGGGTGGTCCTAGGTCATTGACCCCGGGCCAAGGTCATTGACCTTTGACCTATGACGTCACAAAAATTTTTGCTGACTCGACTAGATATACGCCGGGGCCTATTGCCAAAATTTAAGAAGGGTGCAACCCATGTCTTATGATAGGAAATTAACCCATGTAATCATATAAGGTAATAGAATCTCATCAAAGGGGATAAAATGGACCAAAAACCAAACACGTGGTACAACATATTTCTTACGTATATATATATTTGGCAATTTTGTACCCCTAAAAGGGAACGAGGTGGACCACCCAAATTTATCATAATACATGTTAGGGTCCTATACTATAATACCCAATGTTTAAATTGGGCAATTTCCAAAATTTAAGGGGTGGGCCAAGGTACCCCTCCTAAATTTTTCAAGGTGTGCATTAATATACCCATGTCTTATGAAAGGTAATGGACCCCTGTATACGTCCATATAACTATATAAGGTAATAACATCTCATCAAAGGGGATAAATTAGGTCAAAAAACCCCGAGATTTGAATTTTTGGCAATTTTTTACCCATAAAAGGGAACGACATAGACACCCAATACTAATAGAGGTACATACTATGGTCCTAGGCTACCATACCACATTTTTAGATTTGGCAATTTCCAAAATTTAAGGGGTGGGCCAAGGTTCCCCTCCCAAATTTTTCAAGGGGTGCATTAATATACCCATGTCTTATGAAAGGGAATGGACCCCTGTATACGCCCATATAACCATATAGGGTAATAACACCTCATCCAAGGGGATAAATTAGGTCAAAAACCCCCGAAATTTGACTTTTTGGCAATTTTTTTACCCATGAAAGGGAACGACATAGACCCCCAATACGGATAGAGATACATACTGTGGTCCTAGGCTACCATACCAAATTTTTATATTTGGCAATTTCCAAAATTTAAGGGGGGTGGTCCTATGTACCCCTGCCAAAATTTAGGGGGTGGGCCATGGTACCCCTGCCAAAATTTAGAGGGGGTGGGCCATGGTACCCCTAGGTCATTGACCCCGGGCCAAGGTCACTGACCTTTGACCTATGACGTCACAAAGGTCGGGGTCAAAGTCCAAAGTTAGGCAGAGTGTCCCCATTACTACTACTCACTCAAACACACTCGATCTTCCAATGGCGTTATCACCGTACGACGTCTTGATTATTTCATGAGTCTCTTTCCCAGTTTTACCGAGCTTAACGCAAAATTTGATGGCGTAACGCTGTTCCAAAAGATTGGCCATGACGCAACGTGACGAGGGTCACTCGCAGAGGTTACGATGACGAGCGATCTTTACCCTGCTATGGCTGGCAGCCGACTGGCGCTGCTTCCTGTCTTTCCTTAGACCCACCTCAACCAACAACAGGTGGAGTAACCGCCGTCAGTCTGTAAAAAGAAAAGAAAAAATCAGTCCTACTATTTTAAGGACTGACCCTGTAGTTAAATTGAAACAATACAGTTTAAGTTGTAATTAAATCTACAGTTTAAGTTGTAATTAAATCATCACAATAGTTTTAAATCTGCAAACTACGTGCACGCTAGTGGCATCTGTTGGCATCAGGCAGGCAAGCACTGCAGGTAGAGACAATCTTGACTATGTACTATTAGGAATTCATAGACTGATCTGTTTTTGTATTATAAGTATGATGTATCCTAATAGAATTAGAACTTCCAATTCAGATATTTCCATGAAATAATTCCACGTTTACAACACTTAAGAACTTTATTTATGCGAAAAATGCATTTCTTTACAGGATCTGGACAGCGACATGAATTTCAAGCTGAAACTCGTATGCTTCTTGACATTGTTGCCAAATCTTTATATTCAGAAAAAGAAGTAAGTACTATTCTTGATTTTAATGTTTTGGATTTTGGCACAGACTTTTTCATATTGGTGAAGAAGTAAATTCAGTTATTCATTGTGAAGTGATTCAAATCTTCAGATAGATGTTTTATCGATCAGTCAATCCCAGTATTCTAGAGCTCATCGTGATTGATTGTTTGTTTGCTTATAAAGTTTACCTTGAAAAAGAATCTGTCAATTTTCATTAAACAGAATGTATTTAACGTGTTATTGATGGGTTTCAACTTTGATAAAACTGACCAAAGTTTTCTTCTCGTCACCAAGCTCCTCTGGAGTGTTCTGGAGCTAGGACATACAGGAAAAGTGTTTGCCTCTTGTGCAAAGAGTCCTGATTCAATCCCAAGCGATGTGTGTCAGTGCATCGTGGATCAACAAGATGTTACCCACTGCGACCCACTGACTCACTCTGCGTAATGCATTGTAGACAGCATCTTCTGAATACTGGTGAATTTGTGTACGTTTTACTTTTAAAGCCTCCATTTTTCTTTCTTTTCCATTTATTTCTATTTACTTACTTGAAATGAGTATGTATGTATCTGTTAAAATACTACAATAGCATCAAAAGCGCCTCAGCTCCAACCTATAACTTTAGATTTCAAACCTTTGATTTAAGGTTATTTGTGATTTCACGTTTAACAAAGACATATTTTAAAGTATGTGTACTTTAAATAAATTATTTAAATAGACCTTTTTCATAAAGTTTATTTTAAAAATTATTGTTCAAAGCCTTTGTATTTTAATAAGCATTTTCCAAAATCAATGCAAATGAATTGTGCTGCCATCTTTGGAGTTCTTTTAAACTATACGTTTGTGGACGTTTATATGTTTGTGGCCAATCCTTTCGACAATGAGATCTCGGAAACTACAGGCTCTAGAAAAATGAAAATTTCACTGATCGATTGCAAATTTTATGTAGATTGTCCAGTTCTAATTGAATATTTAAAAAAAACATGGACATTATTTCTTTATTACATTTTTACGGGTACACTGGATCTGTTGAAATTATGAAAAAAAAAACAAAGCATCATATCCTACGCATTATACATTCCAATTGTATATGGGAGTTGCATACCTCTCAGGCGTTTGTTTCATGCCCAAGTGATAATGAAAAACGAAGGATAGCCATTTCTCCATTCTAAGTTGAATCTTTATTGTTTGAAGTGTTTTGCCCAATGAACACCATATATCACTGACATTATAATTAATTGTGTGTGTAATGTATTTGCTTATTACATACTGTATGCAAGAAGAAAGAAAATACTGATCATACATGAATTAAAAACTCCAACCGGAAGTAGGCTCAAATCTTGCGAACGGTTCGAGATATTGAAAAAGTAATCGAAAAAATTTCCCCTCTATGGTATTTCTTGCCAATTTTTATCACTACGTCTTTCACTTGTGTCTGTAAAGACACATGTACAGATGTGAGGAAAAACAAGGAGATTCATGCTCATATATAAATGATGCGCTGTATAGAGAGCGTAGGTCCAGCTAGTCTATATATTAAAATGCTAGGTTTATATGTTTGTGGTCAGTCTTTTCGCCAGTAAGATCTCGGGAACCATGGGGTCTAGAAAGATGCAGTTTTCACTGATCGATTGCAAATTTTGTGTAGATTGTTCAGTTCTAATTGAATATTCATAAGACATGGCCGTTATTTTTTAAATACACTTTTTAGGGGTACACTGGAAGTGTTGACATTTTTTTTAAAAAATAGTGAAGCATCATATCCTACGAGTTACACATTCCAACACCACATATTTATATATAGGGGTTGGATATTTTAGACGTTTGTTTCATGGTCAAATGATAATGAAAAATGAAGGATAACCATTTCTCCAGTCTAAGATGAATCTTTATTTTTTTTTTGAGTGTTTTACCCAATAAACACCATATATTACTGACATTATAATTAATTGTTGAGTTGAGTTGATTTTGAGTTTAACGTCTTTTTTAGCAGCGCTATATGAGACGGGACCTACTGATTAACGTGGAATCCTAATCACACGAGCTGCCTCCGGGAATAGAACGCGGGTCTCCTACGATAAAGGTATAATTAATTGTGTGTGTAATGTATTTGCTTATTACGTACTGCATGCAAGATTAAAGAAAAGTGAATCATACATAAATTAGAAACTCCAACCGGAAGTAGGCTCAAATCTTGCAAACGGTGCGAGATATTAAAAAAAAAAATTAAAAAAAACTTTATGGTACCCCTTGCCGATTTGTATCAAGACGTCTTTCACTTATGTCTGTAAAGGATCATGTATAGATGTGAAGAATAACAAGGAGAGTCATGCTCCTATGTGAAAGATGTGCTGTGTAGAGAGCGCAGGTTCAGCTAGTAAGTGAAAAAAGAACTTCAGGCACTTTTGGATACTGATATTTGTAATTGTAATAGGAGTTGCTACTTAGCTTTCGAGACGGCCTGTACAGATTTTTAGGAGCTGACTATTGGAAAAAATATGTTTTTGAATCACATCTAATATATGAATTATTATATAAAAATGTTAATGAAACTTGTGTGCGCGTGATCATCACGGTCAAAATGTCAAGTCAAATGAAATGACTTTTGGTATATAGTTAGGCTCCAATCCCACGTGGGATGTTATCATATTGCTTTCATTATACTTTGTAATACATATCCTAAGTGGGACTAGGGCTCCGAATTTTTGCGGAAAAAATGAGTATCTCACGAGTAGGTCACGGTGGGTGGTGGATCATTGTGGGTCGTGAGTCAAGAGTGGTTCATTGGTCAAGTGGATGACAGTGGATCGTGGGGCAGGTGGGTGGTGAGTCAGTAGGTCAAGTTTTCATTGACCCACACCGTCTGATTGTGTCACGGATTTTGTTAAAGAAGAGGGGGCGTAGGGAGAAAAGAAGTATCCCGTTTCCTTGTGCTTCTTCATTCGCCCAATTATTCTAACATCAGTTGCTTCCTTTTTATTTCTTTAACGCGGGTATGTATGCCATCTTTATATTTTTAGTCCATTGATTTATATAGGATATTATTTTTGTTGTCTTTCAAATGAATTGGCATTCTACACGTAAACCTGAGAAGACTGTCATCTAATGTAGTCAGGGAAGAAAGAAACATTTCAACAGGTGTTCTAGCACCTCATGTGTAATTTGTGCTGCAAAGAAAAATAGTTTGTGGTGCATTTTTCCTGCGTAAAGCCCAGAATGTCATCATTTTCTTCTTTCGGCACAGGCACAACCCGCCAGTGTAGGTAGGAAGCAACACCAGATATGTCTGTGTGATCCTCGTCGATTTCCTGTTCACTCGCCTCCCTCTCCAGCCCCAGATTGCTATGGAAACTAAGATTTCGTGGAAACATGGAAATACAATTATGACTTGAGCGCTCTTGGAGTTTTATCTAGACGTCATTTTTGTCTTTTTTGAGGAAACTTAGTCCTGCATACCAGGATATTAAATTATTTTTCTAGAAACCACAAAGAAGGAACAAAATGGACAAAGAAAAGTGCTTGCATGCTTGCTTTGAACAAAGAACTGACTTCCAGTTTAGGATAATGCTAGAGTTTTATTTTTAAATCGCACAGCTATTGTTTTGAGTTATTATTTCTTTTTCTTTCTGAAATTTGCCAACTTACAACCAAATACTGCAAATTGCGAACAACTGGTCCACTTTGACCAGTAAACTTGTACTTTTTTTTTAATGAAATAAAATAAATTCTGACCAAAGCATAACTATCCAATAAACAATAGCGTTGCAGTTTCGGCAAAGTATCTTTGGCTTCATCAAACACATTAATCAGACAATGTCTGATGAAGGCAAAGATACTTTACCGAAACTGTAACGCTGTTGTTTATTAGGTAGTATATGCATTGGTCAGAATTTGTTTTATTTTGTACTTTTCTAATAACTGACTAACTGAACCTACGCTATTTACACAGTGCACAGTTCTAATATGAGCGTGAATCTTGTACCCACTTCTTACTATATCTGTGCAAGTTCCTTTACGGACAGAAGTAAAGGACAGGAAGACTAAAAGGGAGTGAATTGCTATAAACAAACATATAAATGTAGTATTTTAATATACAGAATGTTGGGGAGGAGTTTGTGACAAATTTGGATAAGTAATAGATTATACCAAATTGAAATATTTGTGTCTTATAATTCCATATCGGAGTAGGCCTCATTGTGGTTACACAAACCTTCGAAGTTGCCAGCTTGCAATAGGTTTTGTCATTCAGTTTAAAGTAAAGCGCCTGAAATGTTCATCAACCCGCTAGACGTAGCTCCTTTACCGGTTGCCTTTCACAGGGGTACCAACCTTAACATCTTAGTGGCAACATTAAACTAATAGGGTCACAACGACGCCTAAAATGTGGAATAGAAAAATAAAGACAAGTTCTTGAAAATTTGAATGAAAACTGGCAAATCTATACAAAATTTGGAATCGGCCAGCGAAAACGGCACGTTTCTAGCACTTGTGGATTTTGAGATCTCATTGTCAAAAAGATTGGCCACAAACATACAAACTTTTCTTGACCACAAACATATAAACCAGCATTTTAATACGGTGAAGATGAATGAAGTACTACTGAATAAAAAGGAAAAGCGCGAAATTACCAGAAACTCAGACCTGAATGGGTCGTACATCGCAAATTGTGGTATTGTTATTAACTCAAAAAATACGTTAATGCACTTGGCATACAAATTGCTAAAATGACTTCCTCGTTTTATACGCTTTCCACACAGATACAAATGTTGTCAAGTTTCGTAAGAGTTAGACAGAAAAACAGTACCAACACATTGTAGCATTAATGTGATTTTTTTTTTTTTTCGTAAATTCACTGGAGCGTGAGAAAGTTGTCAGTGTAGAGAAATAAATAGGACAAAATTGCAAAGTAATAAAGTTTAATGAAACAAATGAACAATAAACTTACAAATTATGAATCTAGTTCGAATTGCCTCCTTGGTTCCGTATGCAAGCATTCAACCTACATCGTACTTCAGCCTCTGTCAGTTTCGATGAGAGCGTGTCTTTATGTGCCGACCGACTGCCAAAGTACTCTCTCTCAAACTCTTCTACGGATGCTACCGGTATGTAGTATACCAGATTCTAAGATCCCAATTGTAGAAGTTATATGGTGTTAAATCCGAACTTCGCGCCGAACATGGTATTAGGCAGCCACCAGAAACATTCGAATCCACAAAACCGGTTACGCTCAAAGTATTGTAGTTTTCTTTCTTTCTTTCTTTCTTTTTCTTTCTTTCTTTTTTTCTTTTTTTCTTTTCTTTTTTCTTTTTTTTTTACAGGAGTACTTCATCTATCAGCTAGTAGAAAAATGTTGCTACCCATAAGAACATAAAAGACAGCTTTCCTCTGTGCTGTCAAACTTACACACCGCATCATGTGCGCCATGTTTCTAAGAGAGAAAATGGCCATACTGCTGGAGCATGAGACGCTAACTAACTAGTCTTACCATAAATACTGTCCTGAAGTTTTAAGTAAGTGACACAAAATGGTTAGAGATATTTTAATATCCAAATGACATGAGTTGCATGGCTGCATTCAAAACGGCCATTATTAGCATGCACACAGTTCAAGTCTTTGTGGCCAGTAATCAATTCCATTACGCAACACATCAACTAGAAGATTTGCAGCTCCGTTCCGAAGAGACCGTTTTAAACTTTCAATATTGAAATATTTCTTCTTGCAAACCATCAACTGAAGCTTGGACCATAATTTGTAGTCCAAAGGGTTTAGGTCTGGAATTGCATAAGGCCCATCGGAAGTGGAAATGAAGTTCGGAACATTTGCCTCCAACCACTGGTGGGTTGTCTGTTCTGTGTGTGCTAGGGTGACTCGTGCTGGAAGTTCCGGTTCTGTCCATGGAAGAGGGTGTTGGTGAGATTCTTACCTAGTCTCTCAAACGTTGTTTCTTGGTACACTTTGGCTGACGTTTTGACTCCCCTTTTCACAGAAATTGAGCTCCGTTGTGCCCTCGTAGCTTACACCTCACCACATCATGACTGTTGGAGGGTGCAGACCCCTCTGGATCCTTACAGACTTTTCATCAGCTTCTCTTAACGATGTGGCATACATTTTGGGAATTTTGGGCGTTGAAAGTCTCCTTAATACTGAAAAATCTTTTCATCAGTGAAAAGGATTCAACCGCGACGGTGCCCATTTGCTGCGTAACGCTTAAGTAAGCGCTTTGCTTTTAGAAGCCTATGGCACTTCAGTTCATTTATCCATTGTGTTGTTTGTAAGCATGAAGTTCCAGGTCACTACTTATCGTGCGAGCAAGAGATTAAACTGACTGTTTCCTAATTGGATTTCGTCGGACACGCGCCACCACTGCTTTCACAAGTTCCGATGTTCGTACTGTGCGTGGTCTTCCTTGCCGAGGGCAATCTTTCACAGTGCTGGATAGTACGATAAACGTGTTTTTAAAAACTAATTTGCAGCTTCTGGACGGTTTTGAAAATCTCTCCTGGTGATTTGCCTACCTTGTGCAACGCTATCGCGGCCACATGATCTTCATACTAGCCCCCATTCTATCTTGAACACTTACAACTTCAGCTCATCTAGCAATGACTCACGCTTCACGATACCGCTCTTGACATCACTCGTTTAGATGGGCCGAAGTACAGCCATCCTTAAAAGTTTGGATAGTATTTATGGTAAGACTAGGTACAAGAAGAGAAAATGATTTACCAATATGATGGGTCCGAGTCCACTAGTATCGAGGGGTGAAACAGTGATTGGACAACATTGTCCACTCAGATGGGTCGTTCGAGGTGGCCCGACACCATGGTCGGCGCGAAGTACGGATTTATGGCCGTGTGATTTCTACGTTTGGAGTCACATGAAATATATCGCATACAGCACACCAGTATAGCATCCATGGAAGATTTGAGAGAGAGGATCTTAGCAGCCACCCAGCACATAAAATACACCCTGTCAACGCAAGTGACTGACGGAAATACTTCGTAGGTTGCATGTTTGCATACCCAACGAAGAGTGACAATTCGAACAAGTTTTGTAATTTGTAAATTTATTTTCGATCTGTTTCATTAAACTTGATTACTTTTGCAACTTTTTCCCCATGTATTTCTTTACACTGATAACTTCCTCACGCTCAGGTGAATTTACAAACCAAATTTAAATTAGTGTTAAAGCACGTTGTATTTTTTCTCTTTCGAAATCAGCAGCATTTGTACCTTTGTTGACAGCTTGTTAAATTATGTAGTCATTTTAGAAATTTGTACGCAAAGTGTCTTATTTTTTGTTTTTGAGTTAATCACTTTGATATAGGTTTTTAAATCATAGTATGATGTACGGTTTATGACCAGGGTTTGCCCAAGTGGGCCCAGCCCGAAAAAACCCACCGGGTTTTTTCGGGTTGGACCCACCTGAAAAAACCCACCTGGGTTTTTGAGCTTTTTGTTAATATATTATTGATACAACCAAGGTGATCATATTGAAAGTGATTTTTATCAGATTTTGGACTTTCCTTGGGCGAATTGAATGCTTTCACGTTAAGGTATACAACAACATTCAACACAAGACCTTTATAAAGTTCTGAATGCACTGAATGAATAATAATAATAATAATAATAATAATAATAATAATAATAATAATAATAATAATAACCTTACCTTAGCTTGAGATAATTAAATAACAAATTAATGTATGGATTATGCTTGTAGCCTATTTCAAGGGAAAGAAATGCAATTTTATACTTTAGAAAATACTTTCCGTGAATAGTGTGCTCGCCAACTCGGCGACGCCGAGGGACGTTGTCCCTCATACGTTTGACGTGTTTAAAGGCATAGATGCCGGTACTACCAGTAAACATGTAGTTCATTAGTAAAACTATTAGTATTATTTCTTACCTTTGATGGTAACATAAGTATTCTTCAGTAAAATTTAGTTTTCCAACAACAACAGTTTAGTGCAGTTATTTGTAGATATTCTTCAAATAAGCATTCTGTAGAATCAACACCAACAAAAGCGTAAAAAATCGTCAAATTTTAAAAACTCGATGCTCGTAGTTCCGAACTACTTACCGCTTACTATTTCAAGTGCTGAATTCGAACTTTCGTACTAGTGGAAGTTTCGATGTACAGTAAAGGGAGCTGTATTTTCGAGGGAGGAGGAAAAAAACACGTCCCGAAAGAAGTTCTCGAGAAATTCCCCCAATTGAACGCACAGAGCATCGGAACTGAATACTTCAACAATAAAACTATTTATTTTATGCTGGAAGATACTTAATTTCATTTAAGACATTCTGAAACACCTTAACTATATATAAAACTACATGAGCTGACATAAATTATTGAGCCCGTCCTGTAAGGCTACAATGTTTAAATTTGGCTTGATGGTAGCTTTCCGGGACTAACCGACAGAAAAATTGCCAAAAGTGAATATTTTTAATTTTTAGGGGGTCTAAAGAGGGGATGAAAAATTTCTCCATGTTATTTAAATGGACCTTTTTTGGACCTATAATCTCATGTTTTAGGTACTTAGAATTGGAATAAAAACTTGAAATTCGGTATGCTTGTACGTTTTCTTAGCAATACCTATGTAAATCAGTAAAAATTTAAAAATCCAACTTTAGAGTGGTTTTATAGGGAACTGAAAAATCTTTCCCATGTTATTTATGTGGAACACCTTTTACACCCCCAAATTATTGAGCACTTCCTGTAGGGCTACAATGGTTAAATTTGACATCATTGTAGCTTTTCGGGAGAAACCCACAGAAAAATTGCCAAAAGTTAATATTTTTAATTTTGAGGGGGTCTAAAGATTGGATGAAGAATTTCTCCATGTTATTTAAATGGGCCTTTTTTTTAAAACTTATAATCTCATGTTTTAGGTACTTAGAATTGGAATAAAATCTTGAAATTCGGTATGCTTGTATGTTTTCGTAAGCGTTACCTAACTGAAACATCAGAAATAAAAAATCCCAACTGTAGAGTGGTTTTATGGGGAACTGAAAAATCTTTCCCATGTTATTTATATGGGACGTCTTCTACACCCCAAAATGTTTAGGCCCTTCCAGCATGATTAGAATGATGAAATTTGGCATGATTATAGCATTCCAGGACCAACCGACAGGAAAATAGCCAAAAGTGAATATTTTAAATATTTTTAGGGGTCTAAAGGGTGATGAAGAAATTCCCTTGTTATTTAAATGGGCGTTTTCTTGGGATACAAAATCTTATTTTTTAAATAGTTGAAATAGGAAAAGAAATTATAGAATTGTGGGTTCAAGAAATGCGAGGCCGTAGGCCAAGCGAAGACAGTGTGCGGGGGGCGATGCCTCCGGGTGGGCAGATTCAGGAAATATGAAGAGCAAGTTCATGAAATTCACTGTTGATGCGCAGGGCAATAGATAAGAAATGTGAGGCCGTAGGCCGAGCAAACTCGGGGATCTGGGGGCAGAGCGCCCAGCTAACCAAAAGCTAGTTTATTTTATAAAATATGAATTCTATCTTTCTTAATGGTCTTAAGTTAATTTTCTGGAAAGATCCCTCTTGAAACAAGTGCTCGGGAAATTCCCGTAATTGAACGCACAAGGTATCGAAAGTGAACTTCAACAATAAAAAACGTTTATTTTATGCTGTTAAATTAATATATTTGGTGTTCATATTTGGCAAACGTCACTAAGGCTTCTGGGATGATTCAATCTGTATTTGTTCGTTCGTCTGCTTGTACCACACATACTACAGGGAGTCACTTTCGGTCTTTTAAGTGTAAATTTTCAGAGTACAAGCACGAGACACACTAAATTTCCTGTATAGATTTTGGCGGCATACCAACGTAAAATTTCAAAATGGTGACAATTTATTTTTTTCAAAATAGCGGGTATGCACGCTATAAGGCGCAATTTTCGGTCTTTTAAATCGAAATTTTTAGAGTAGAAGCACGAGATACTCTAAATTAGCTGTATATATTTTGGCGATGAACCAACGTAAAATTTCAAAATGGCGACCATTTTTACAAAACAGCAGTGATTAGAAAATTGTTGCAAGTTGTGACAATGATAATCTTGAAATATAAATCACATTTTAACACTTTTACCCCAAAGACATTGAAATATTTTGATAAAACCCAATTAAACCCGAAAAAACCCAATAAAACCCGAAAATACCCGAAAAAACCCATATGGGTCCAGGTGGGTTGGGCTTTTTCAGAAAAACCCGGGTTTTTTCAAACCCTGTTTATGACTCATTCCAGAGATGGAATGGGTCAGTGGGGTAACACTTTTTGAACCATTGAGACTTACTCTGACCCACCGCCCCACTTTGCTCCGTGCATTGTTGGCAGCATCTTGTGAATTTTCCTACGTTTTACTTTTAAGGCCTCCATTTTTTCTTCCTTTTTCATTTTTCTATTTACTTACCTAAGATGAGTATATCTTATTGAAAAAAGAACCACAGGCACTTTTGGATATTGACATTTGTAATTGTAATAACAACAATAGGACTTACTAGTTGGCTTTCGAGACACACTCGAATTTTACACTTTTTTTCCCCTTTACGTTGGCTACTTTACCTTGATTTGAGACTTTCAAATGTTATGCTATTTTCCACTGAAAAGCGTCTTTAATTCAACAAGGAAATAATTATATATGATAATTAAATTGAAATTCATCGTAATATGGCCAATAACAAACATTTTATCATTTTATATCGTAAAGATCATATCCATTTGTATTGTAACAGAGCGGTATTTGAGCGATTGACCGTAGAAATTGAAACTCTGAGTAATGATAATTTCACAGCCTTGTTTTATTATAAGTGTAAACTCTTTAGTCAGTGGAGAGGAGGGCATGGATTATAGGTCAGAGCTGATGATGATGGGTTTTGGTGGGTCAGGATGGGTCATGTGGTGGTGAGTCAGAGTTGGTCACGATGAGTGGTGGGTCAAGTTTTCATTGACCTACACTATCTCTGACTCATTCATGTCTGAGTTCTTGGTAATTGTAGCCTTTTTATTAACAGTAGTATTGCATTCGTTAGCTATTAAAAAAGTATAAATTTACTTTTTAATTTTTTTTAAAATATGTATTGTATGTTCCCGTCTTCGTCGATTACCTTTACTAATTCACTGTTCAGCTTTCTACATAACTTATTATTTTACATTCTTCAATGCAGCTTTCCTTTCACAGTTTTCCAAAGCTTCTCTATAACCCATTGTTCTTAGCTGTGCTACTTTCATGATACCGTACCATTACTCGCAGAGTTCAAAATGCTCTCATAACTAGTTACTTCTAGTAGGTACTTTGTCTCAACTTTTTTAAAAACTTCTCGATTATTAAACTTCTCTGTATCTAATTTGTGGTCTCCTACTTTTCTTCCTAAATATATTTTTTTCAGTGGGATTCCAACTCAGTCAGCACAAGATTATTGTTTTTCTCAGATTAGCGTTCAACATCTTTATGTTGGCGTAGCAATTACATGCATTAATTATATCCTTCAATTACCACGATACTCAGAAGACGAGTTTCATGTAATTATATACAGAATGCAAATTTACTACTTAACAGATAAAACATTCATTTGTTCCTTCTAGTTCTTTATTTTCAAACAAGTACTTTCAGCCTACACAAGATTTTGGAGGGTCGCGCATCCCCTGTCGCCCGCCAGAGACGCTCATGCTTCTCACTGATGCGTTCTGCAGCCGGAATATGATTGTCATAATTAACATTAGCATGTTTATTAAATTGTGGTCAGTTATTGTTTCAAGTGAGATTGGAGAGTGTTTAAACTAGTGGTGGACACAAAAACAGGTTTTTCGGTTTTTAGGAAAACCGAACATTTTTTGAAAATTTAAAAAAAAACGGTTTTTCACCGGATCAGGTTTCGGTTTTCTTCAAAACCGGTTCCGTTTTTTTTCCAAAATGGGTTCTATTTCTGACCAGAATAGTGTTCCGTTCTCCAAAAACCTATCCCGTTTACACAGAAGTAGTTTTGTGTGTGTTCCAGAAGTTTTCACCGAACCGAAACCGATTTCGGTGAAAAACCGAACCGGTTTTTGGAGAAACCGAAACCGGATTCTGTGAAAAAACCGAACCAGCTTTGGAGAAAATCGAAATCGGTTTCGGAGAAAAACAACCGGTTTTTGGAGAAAACCGAAATCGGTTTCAGAGAAAAATAACTGTTTTTTAGAGAAAACAAATCGGTTTCGGAGAAAAACAGCCGTTTTTTGAGAACCAAAAAATCGGTTTTTTGGATTTCGGTTTTTCTAGAAACCGGATTCAGGTTTTAGAAAACCGGATATGCCCATTCCTAATTTAAACGAAGAAGATAGTATAAATAGCCAGCATTCTCGTAAATACTCGGTGATTTCATGCTGTTTGCAATATCTATATAATGCAAATTACTCTTAGGGTTATTGTCTTCTATCCTTTAACCTAAACGTAGATTATGAATGTATGGGATTTACGGATAACAGACGAAAACCCATATTCACGAAGTTAAATGTCGACTAAAGGCAGGGAACTCGTGTTATTATTCAGTTCAAAAGTTCTTGTCGTCGTGAATTCTGTCGAGTAATTTGAAGCTTAAATATATAAAACGATAACCATGCTTGTTGTTTTGTATGGTTGCGAAACGTGGTCTCTTACTCTGAGGGAAGAACGTAGACATAAAGTATTTGAGAACAAGATTCTGAGGCGAATATTCGGACCCAAGAGGAACAGGAATGGGGAATGGCAGAAACGTCATAACGAGGCACTACATAATTTATACGGTTTACCAAACATTGTTAGGGTCATTAAGTCTAGGAGGCTCAGGTGGGCAGGTCATGTAGCCAGGATGGAAGAAAGTAGGAGCGCTTTCAATGTCTTAACTGAAAGATCAATCGGAAAACGACCATTAGGAAGACTTAGGCGCAAATGGGAGGACAATATTAAGATGTATCTCACAGAAATGGGAATACAAAGTAGAAATTGGATCCAATTGGGTAAGAGTAGAAGTGGTGGAAAGCTTTTGTGAACGCGGCATTGAACCTCTTTGGGGTCCGTAGGCCATAGAGTCATAGAGTGAGTTAGTTTTAGTTATGGAATTTACGGATGAATATGTGGAGTGAGTATGTTAAAGAGAATGGGAGAACCCCGACAAAACCCTTGGCCACGATGATGTTCACTATGAGGTCTTTGTGTGGGATCGAAGTAGAACCTCTCGCACTAGAATGACTGATTGGTTCAAGTTTAACATCTATTATCAGTACATTGCTATGTGAGACATGTTCTACTTTTGAAAAATGAGATCGAAACTGATATTTGGTTGATATCTCGGGGAAATAACACCATCGGTAGTTGAACCTGGTATCACGCATTTTAGCCATTCAGCCCCCGCGCATTAGAAGCGATATGTCTGTGCGCGCTGTGCATGAGGAAACGACCCTCACCGTAAATAGATAAAAACGGAACGCATTTATTTTTAGGGAGAAAAGACACATAATTTTTGTTCTTGTAATATTTTTCTGCTTCTGTGGTAGCTGTACAAGTAAGATGCTGTAAATCAGTGATGGCCAAATGGGTGCCACGAGTATGTTTCATCCGGCCTATGAATAATATATGATTGATTCCCTTTTTTCAACTCGTATACTTGAGAGCTTCTTCGTGGCTAAGAGGTTAGCGTATGCACCTTTGGCGTGGGAGACCCGGCTTCGATTCCCGGCTGTAGCTGATGTTCGGATTTCACGTTAATCCTAGGTCCCGACTCATATAGCCTCGCTGCTGAAAGGGACGTTAAATTCAAAATCAACTCAACTCGTATATTTGAATTGACACTCATTTCTATGGAAACATTTTTTCCACATTTTATGATTCTTTAAATACCAAATCCATTTCATAATGTTACGCCATTGGTACCGCCTCGAGTCTTAGAAAAATGCAAATTTCATATAGTTATTTTTAAATGTTCACTCTAATTGGCCTAGACACATGAAACAAAAAGCAGGATTTAGAATACCAAGAAAAAAAATCACAAAATGTGCGGCTTACATTCTACACCCTGGCCTGAGCCGGGTGGGAGAGTGAAATTGAAAAATAGTTTGTAATTAGGAGTACAAAATAAAGAATTTTGTAATAAACAGTACAAAATAAGTATAAATATTGTTTAAAAAGTAGTTAACAAGGAACCAAGACGACATGATAAGTCATCAATTACCGCTGAGTTCATTTTTCTAGTTGCTGCCTTAACCTAGATTTTTGTGTAATTCAAATCCTGTCTATGGATGGCAACACTAAAAATTCTTTTGATTCGTATTTCCTGATGTAGAATAACATAATATATTATTGTGATCACAAATTAAACATAACTTTCTTACAAGGCTGTCTAATTCTTTATTATAAATTAACGAGAAATGTTACAGTTTCGGAAGTATATCACTTCCTTCTTCAGATACTATTCCAACTGAAATCATAGATTTATCTATGATTTCAGTTGGAATAGTAGTCTGAAGAAAGAAGTGATATACTTCCGAAACTGTAACATTTCTCGTTAATTTATAATAAAGAATTAGACAGCCTTGTAAGAAAGTTATGTTTAATTTGTGTTTAAGATGGACACAAAGCCTTTTTATAAAAATATCTATATTATTGTAATAAGTTACATTTCATTTTCTCTTTTCATTTACGAAAAACGGACATGGTTAGCTTTCGCATCATTTTTAGTAATCTGTCCCCTTAAAGATATGCTGCGGTTTGGGCATAGCTTTTTTTAAAATGCCTTTGTATTTAACATGATTTTCGCTTTCAAAGTAAATAATATTATTCTTGTATTAGTTTCTATACTATTTAAAATTAAAAAATAAAATTGAATTGAGTTTCAAATTCGGACCTCCTGGTTGGTAATCGGATCTCTTATCCTACGCTACTTTTCACTTCGAATTTCGAAGCGAAGTGTAATAATGCAACTGGTGTACAAAAATCTTGTTTGAATTCACGAAGAGAAGAATAGAAGCTACACATCCCAAATCTATGCACAATGTAACCTGCTACTCGAGAGACTACAACTCACTGTAACTGTGATGCAAATAAACAATGACAGAATGTGAGTTGAAAATCGAAATGTGTGTGTTTCAGGCTCGGTTCTCTTTTACTCTTCAGTATCTATTGGACTGAGGGTTCGCTTCGTCGCTAAATAACCTGGCTTTATGGTTAACGATCGCGATTTGACTGGAAGGTATCGGGTTCAAATCTGTCCCAGAGCACTTTCACTTTCTCAACGATGTGCTAAGTTACTAAAATGAAATGTTTGGATGCAATATAAAATATCATTGATGGATGCCGTGAGGGTCTTTCACATATTTGCAAAGCAAACTAGGTTACAGTTTAATTCATTACATGTTTCATTTAATCGGTTTTATTATCATTTTTGGATTCAATTTCTGGCTTTTTAAAAAATAACAAAGGATATTTGCGAGTGTTTCGTCAACTGCAACGAATATTTCCTCAGTACGCGTGCACTAACGGAAGAATATTTGACGAGAGATGAACATAGTATAGATATCGTGTTAGATTACTAGTGGAGAAGGGAAAGTAGTAATAAACAGTGCTAGATGTCACCAGAAGAATAGAGACACAAGAATCTGCAAGAAGAGAGATCGGAAGAAAAAGAGAGAGCGGGAGAGATAGATGTGTTATGGCGTTATGCTGCATAAGTATTGACGTTTACCTTTCTATCGTATTTTCTCTTCCTTCTGATGCCCCTTCCCGAAATAAATTAATGCAAGTATCTTGACACTAAGCACGTGTTACTACTCAAAAATTGAGCAAATTCAAAATATATTACGTTTTTCAGGATCTCAATTAATTTGTCTCAAGTTTCACAACTAAGAATTCGTATTATGCTAATCCAGAAAGAACTATTAGTTTAATGTCTGATTGCTATACGATCAATCACGGCCATAACATTGTATAATCCACAGGTTTAGGTGAAACTCAGTCAAATGCATTATATTTGTTGAACTGCTCAAGAACTTAGGTTCGCCCGCCACCATACATAACTTAATGTGATAAATATCTTTTCATATTTTATTGGGTCCGGTAAAAAGAATTTATTGATTCGATCTGTACATATTATTAAAATTATTCAAAGTAGTCTCCTTGGACGTCGATGCACCACTGTTAACGCGATTCCCGCACTGCAAAGGCTCCCTGGAAGTCAGCTGCCGTAACCTTTTTCAGAGACACTGTGACAGCCCGGTGAATGGCGGGAACATCGTCGAAACGGCGACTTTTCAGGCTTCTCCTGAGCTTTAGGAACAGAAAAAAATCTTGTGGGCTCACATCGGGGCTGTACTGTGGCTGCGGCAAGGTTGCAACTCCTATCCGGGCCAGGTAGATGCTCATAGCGAAGGCGGTGTTGGCTGGAGCATTGTCGTAGTGGAGCTCCCAGCGATCGGCAATCTCCAGTCGTTTCCGTTTGACGGCTCTGTGCAGGCGCATACGGACTTCTTTATAGAAAACGGGTCGATGGGTTGTCACGGAGTGACAAAAACAGTTTTTACGTCACGCGTGACCATCATTGTGTCAAAGCTAGGACGCGACTGTGGCCAGGTGTTGCTTAGTTTAGACCCATCACTACAAATTCTCCCGCCGAAGAGCGCGGTGCTGGCGACTGGGGCGCCGCGCGGCAGCTGGTCTCATTACTTATACAAACCCTGTATACACCCCTACCAGTGTAGCACATTTTACTTGTAACACTATCTGGTAAGATGATCACTTTAACCACTTGTATTTACTCCAATATTTCAACAAAAATAGTAAGACACCTACTACCAAGACTGGACAACTCACTACCAATATTTCGCCATCGAGTCATTACACATAGTATATTACAAACTGTGCTTCAAAGAACACTACAACAATATTCTTCCCTGTGTATTGAACAAAAAGTGCAAGTGCTACTGTCAAAGGATGCACAGTGTAATGAAAATGAATGTAAGTACAATCTTGAAATGCTTTTTGCGAAATATTTTCACTTCTTAAGATACTGTAACGGAATTGACCTTACACAATTGCAATTATTTCTTCAACCCAGTAGCAACACACATGATGCAGGAAACGAAAGGGTCGCACAAGCCCAAGACTAACGAGTAACTGGCAATAGAACAGTGCCAGTGAGAATGGTTTTGCTGCTCAACAACATAAACAATGATAAACCTATAAAGGCAGAGGGATGTAAACAAAAGTCTAATATTTTTTTCAAATCTTCGTTCGTTCGTTCTTGCGGAAGGAAGGTAGAAGTACAATCGTTTATTTGAAATTAAGTACGCTTTCTAAAAAGTAGCAGCAGTGATGTCAATCTGAAATACTATAAAGTCCCATCTCGAGAGGCCAAAAATTCCATTTTGCACCTGAATTTCCCACGTTGTATTAGTATTATTAAAATAACAATAATATAATGTCAAAATGATACTTATGTATAAATTTCGATCTTCCACGTTTTAAAATAGATTGTGAATAACTGTTTTCCTTAATCGAGAACAGGTATATTTTCTTATGTTGTCAGAAATACAGTGACCCCATCACATCTTTCTATCATTATCTTATACTGAGTCAAATGATGCTAGAAAAGTTTTATTCTCCACACATTTCGTATGAAACATTTGGAAATTAATTGTTTCTCTTTTGGTACAAAGTATTTTACATTCTTTATTTCATTCGTTCATTGTTTTGTTTTCATCATTCTTCAAGTAGCGGACCATAAATTTCGTTTCTTGGTTCTTGATTTTTAAGGATTACATATGACTAGAGTTTTTCTCAATGCGCGATAAAACGAAATGCGTCAAGAATTAAGTAATTTTCAGTTTCTTGACGTTTTATGATATTCTGTGTGTATTTTCATTGGTTTCCTTTGTGTGATAAAACGCGAAATTTTTCTAACAATACGCGAAATAACGCGAAATTTTAAAAATATGTTTTCATTAATTTAAAAACGCAGATTTTTCCGCTGATGGTACGGTAGAACGTGGCATGAACGGTGCAGTTTGGGTGATTCGGACGCGGCTATAGAGGACATGTTGCACGTTAGCTATCATCATCGCAGCTGGATGGGGAGGAACCGTGGTGATAAGTGACAAATGTACAACAGTGAAGGAGGAAAGTGTGGACACATGTAACATGCTTATGTTTAATGCTTAAATGTATCTTGTGCCTACCGTGTTTTCAGAATACAGCAGAACTTTCCTAGTCATAGTGGACCTTATGCAGAGTCGTTCTGACGCGTGATTAGTGCCATACTAACGAGTTCGACTAACATTTGTTTCCTGCAGTAATCAGGTATTTAGTATGAAGGTAATAATACGTCAAAACGACTCTGCATAAGGGTCAGGAAGTTTAGTTACTAATTTTCCTTTAGTTTGATTTAAAAATATACGTATATAATTTTCCATAAGTGAAACAATGTCAAGTGTATATTCAGTGTATTTTCTTTTACGTAAATAATGGTTTATTTCTGTAGTGATCTATGAATAAAAGGAATAATTGTAAAAATGTCAGGGAATATCTTTTCCACAAGAGATATAAAATGCGAAATTTTATTTGGAAAACGCGACAAAACGCGAAATAGGAGAAACGCGAAATTTTCGAATTCTTAGTGCGAAAAACTCGTGCCCCTACATGACTAAGTCCCGCCTCACTAGCATGCGCTTGCCGGTAGCAAAGAAAATACTTCAATCTAAAAGTTGAAAACACTGAGACGCTTATTGACTCATTCCGCCATATGCAGAGTCGTTTTGACGAATAATTAGCGTCATACTGAAGACCTGACTACTGCAGGAGACTTCTGTTAGTCGAACTCTTTAGTATGGTACTAATCACGCGTCAAAATGATTCTGCATAAGGCCCATTATGTCTACTTCCCGCTCGTAGAGAATTTTGTTGGTGTGAACTATACATAAAGTGAAAAATCCCATATGTGTTGCCAATTTTAAAGAAAATTCCCCTTGTCCCGTTCCCAATAATTTATATGAAAATAATCCCACAATTTTTTTTCCACGGGTTGGCATCACTGAGTTTAGTTTATTTTGAGTTTTACGCCCAGTTCAGCAGCGAGGCTATATGAGACATGGACCTACTGATTAACGTGGAATCCGAACCACATGAGCTCCCACCGGGAATCGAACCCGGATCTCCCACGCCAAAGTCGCGTACGCTAACCGCTTAGCCACGAAGGAGCTCTGGCATCACTGAGTAGCAGTGAAAAACATTAAAACAAAGCAGGAGGGAGGAGAATTAGGAGAATGGAATAAGCAGGTGTTAGTAGTGTAATATGCCTACAAAACTAGTGCCTACTCTGACGATCGCCGTGTGGACTTTGTGGTGGACAAACACCGTGCTCGTGGGTTTTCTCGGGGTTCTCCCGTTTCCTCCCACTTTCTTCATTCCACCATTTTCACTCATCTCTCATTATCACCGTCTCCTTTAGCCTAACCGGCATAACCGTGGGACGTAAAACAAAGATTTCATTTCATTTTTTTTACTCTGTCGATGTACTTTGCCTGTCACCATTACTGTTTCTTAACGCCAGGTTTCCTCCTGTTTTTGTGGTTTACTAAGAAAGGGAACAAAAAGCTGTAACACCATAGAGCGTTCAATTGAAAATAAGTGCCCTAGGCATTTAGGTGGACTTAAGGTTTAACAGGAATTGGAATTACTGTAACTCCCATCGAGAATCAAATCTGGATCTTTCTCACTGAAAACTAACCTTTAGCTGCAAAGAAGCCTTTTAATGATAGATTAATATAATGGTGCTTGTATACGCTCGGCATAAGATGGAATTCAGTAGCGCGTCCCTTTCTATAGTAATGAAAGTTTCTTAAACACTAGCGTGCTCAAATTTCATCGTTGGACCGGGGGGGGGGGGGGCATTCAAGTTCTTAGGGTTTTTTGTATATAACGTAATATTTTTCGTATCGTATTCAAGAGAAGTTGAAACCCGGAACTCCCTGCTTTGCGTACGCCACTGTTTTAAAGATAGTTTTACTATGTATTTCAAAAACGTAGTTTAGATATAGTGAAGGATCCCAGTGCAAAACAATTCAATGTTCGATTTTTTGCGGCTTTTACACCACGATTGTGCGTGTTAAAGAGGACAAGTAGTATTGAAGTAGGCTCCTCACAGTTGGGTTTTAGGTCCCACATTACGCCCATGAGTTTTTTTTTTTTTTTTTTTTTTTTTTTTTTTTTTTTTTTTTTTGAGGAGATGTAATTTTTGTTTGAACATGGCACAATTGAACATCAATTGACTTGATACTTTTAATAACGGCAAGAAGTTCTGAAATTAAATGAAATTCAGTCTACAACTCAAGTTACCTTGGTTTTGTCACGACCAACTCTGGTCTCCTCTATTACTTTTTATTTGGGGAGAGATGGTATATTTCAGGAATCTACCCCGCGTGGAAGGAAGGATGAACACGACTGTATTGAAATGGGGAATAATGATGCCCTAGGCTGGAACCATCTGCGTAAGACCACTTTGCAACATTCCAACCAGCCGCATGGGAATTGAGAAGCATAAAGTCTAAAGCCACAATGTCACGTTAGAAGAACTTGTAGCTGTCATAAAAAAAAAAAAAAAAAAAAAAAAAAAAAAAAAAAAAAAAAAAAATCAATCTTGAAACCCTACCATATTTCACCGTGTACACATAGTATTGAAAGGGTCATAAAACATTTTTCCATCTTGCAAGGAGTTGAACGATGCTCAACTTTCTGGGATGTATTGCTTGCTACCTGCTGTCGCCCTCCCGCTGACATAAAAGAAAAAACAGTTTCGCCGCTTCCGAAACAACGGATTCTTTTGGACAGGGAGGGGAAGTATGGCAAAATACACGTTTCTGATGAGGAGGTTCACTGTTTGTCCACTAGAGTGCAGTGCTGCATGTGTGGAGAAACCTTTCTTGCCATCAAGAAGTTGTAACATGTAAAGAGTAAATAGAAAGATCGGGTTGAAAGTTTTTTTTATGGCAGCTACAAGATTCATTTAACGTGGCAATGTGTCTTAAGATTAATAAGAACTTACATAAAAAGAATACTACAGTCCTTGAGGGGGAGGCACAGTGGTAGAGCCCTTACCCCTAGTTCATGGGGTCCCTGATTCGATCCTAGCCAAGTAAGTTTGTAGTGAACATCGTGCTCGTGCGTTTTCGTGGGTTACTCCCGTTTCTTCCCATTTTCTTATTCCACCAATTCTTCCTTCATCATTTACTTGCTATAATCATCGTCTCCTTTAGCCTAATATACATAATTGTGGGACGTTAAAGATTTCATTTTTTATTTCAGTCCTTGAGGGACCATGATCTATCAGCCGGCTTTCGGCCCTTATGCCTGCCGGAGGATGTGTGAGCCGCAGATCGTCTTCCCTCTTCCCTCGCACAGGCTTTCTAGACCAGAGTTTGCCACGACGCGAGGTGGACGCAGCAATGCCCAAATAGTATCTGATGAACACGAATGGTCACCCACCTTTCCTCTGACAATTCTCCATACTGTTAGACTTAATTGATATGAAGAGAAGCGGTATTCCACTGCGGCTAGAAGTTGGCAACAGGAGTTTACTTAACCCTTTGTAATGTAGTATCCAAACCACTTGAAGATGCCTCGGTTATACACATACGCGGGAAGTTCATGAGAAATAGTGAGAGCGGTAGAATCGTGAGTGACTAATTGAAGTAAGGCTAGAAGAGAATTTCGGGCATTGTACCTAATCATTTTGACAAATCGAGTGCGGAGAATCTAAAAAGACAGGTGTAAAGAAATTAACCGCACTTTATCCGCTGAGTGGGCTACAAGTGGTCGTGTCCTCGGTGGAAATGGTGAGCTGTTTTTCCTCAGGCTCTCGCCTTGTGGTGTAGCCCGTATTGATCTAGGGGCGGGATTACACCGCTCTACGGAGGACAAGACAGCACAGCAGGCCAGATTTGTTCCCCTCACTAACCCTGCCCTGCTGTGTGCCTCCTTGTATTGATTGTCCGGTTGGCCTGGCTTCCATCACACAGAAACTGCCTCTTAACAGAAGCTATCTACCGTGTTGTCTGCAATTCGTACAAGTACTCGACCTCAGTTATTCAAAGCACAAGTGTTGCCAATTTGCATTAACTTTAACTAATATTACAAGTGAGAAATTAATCATTGTCATATGCACCCCTTTTACAATACCATGCGTTTAGATTACAAACTACGTAGTATAGAATGCAAAGTTGTGATATTCTGTGAGTAAGAGAGATTTTTGTTTTCACGTTAATTGAAATTTAGACTTCACTTATTTCTGTCATAGGGATTAAGTCCCTCAGATACCAATAGAGAAAAAGAACTTCCATATCATCTACAAAATAGCACACTGCCAGTCATTGTAACCAAATTCCCGTTTAGAAATATGTGCGTGGGGTCACTGGTTTGATCCCAGCTCGCGCCAAGTACATTTTGTGGTGAACAAACACCGTGTGCGTGGGTTTTCTCGGGGTTCTCCCGTTTCCTCCCACTTTATTTATTCCACCATTTTCTTCATTTTTCATCATCATCGTCTCTTTTAGCTTAGCCGTATAAACGTGGGACGTAAAACTGAAAGATTTCATTTAATTTAAAACTGAAAGAAATATATGTACACTTTTTTGCTTCTTGTAGAATAAATGACAAGCAAGCATAGGTTAATGGTTTACATTAGTGCTTCGTAACGGAAGACACCAGGTTTGAATTCGGTTTTTGGCTGAATTTTGTCTTCCAGGGTCTTTTTTTTTTTTTTTTTTTTTTAACGAATCATACCAAATGAATGTCGAGATTGTAGCTTTACCTTAATATTTGTGAAAAGAGTCGAGTGATTTATTTGTGGTGCAGTTTGTGTAAATTGAGACCACATATTTAAAATATCAATTCCAGTGCATTCGTAAATTGGAAATGAAAAATGAAATGAAATACTTCAGTTTAATGTCGAACGATTATGCCTTTTAGGCTAAGCAAGTGAATGATGATGGAAGAACTGGTGGAATGAGAAAGTGGGAGGAAACGAGTATCCCCCGAGAAAACTCACGGAGACGATGTTGTCCACCACAAAATTACTCGGCCGGGGATCAAACCAGATACCCCACGCACCAGACATAAGCGCTCTACCGCTGAACCACTGTTCTTCCCCCCCCCCCACATTCGTAAAGTAAATAAAGTTAAACTCTGTGTAGCAGCTCTAAGAGATTCAAGGGCTACAAGCCGGCTTGTGTGATACTCATACCTTTGGCGTGATGTATGGTCAGCACTTCGAGTAATTCCTTTCTAGTCTGGAGTTCTCTAGTTCTTTTGTCGAAGTATCTCCCGATGTCCTCACGAAACTGGGTGAATGCCAGAATGGCAGTCTATATGGTGATTATGAACAGTGATCCATTTCGTTTGATAGAGGGAACGGTGGCTCAGTAGAGCTGTTATCTCTGTTGCTTGGGATTGCTGGTTCGAGTAAGTTTGTGGTAGACAACACCGTGTCCATGAGTTTTCTCGGAGCACTTCAATTTCCTTCCACATTCTCATTTTACTGATTCTTCCATCATCATTCACTTGCCTTAATCATCCTAAAGGGCTTAATCGTTAAGATGAAATATATTATTTCCATTTCTGCTGACCAAACCCGGGACTCCTTGATTTCGTTGATCTTACGGGAAGCGGTATTCCAGGGCGAAAGGGCAGTGGTACGATAAATTAACAAGATAACTGAATCAATAGTTGCAGTAGTATAGTCGATATAGGGTTGCCAGATATCTGAATACAAAAAGCACGGACGCTTTCGATTTTACTGAAAACTCTTGAAACTGTTTAAATTAAAGGAAAATGTTTATTAATTAAAGTAAATTATATTTACATAATAAGATTAAAATTGAAATTAAAATTCAGCTGTCATAAAATTAGTAATCTGAAAGTTAAAACAGCTTGAATACTCGATTTGTATTATTAAACACACATAACACAGGGATATTTTTCTGTTTTCTTTTCTTTCCTTTTTGTAAACTTAAATGATAGTCGGTTGCTTACAAGTTACGCTTTCAAATGTGTTAAGCATTAGAACATTTATAGGAGCTTAGGCGGCACAAGTCTGTATCTGTGATTGGCGAGGGTTCTTGTCCGGGGATCAAAATAACGTATTTTCAATTTAATTAAGAGATTTTTTCCTCTTCGCTCGCAATTCTCTGCACCGTTTTTGAGCTTACTTCACAGGCCGCTGCGGTTCTCCCACAGTCTGTCTCGCATCCTTACTCATTCTTACGTATCAGAGTAGAACAACGAGAACTTGGAGAGGTCGATCATTTCAAATTTTTGGGAAGTATTTTGACGATAAACTCTTACTGTAGGAGAGGAATCAGTTCAAGCATCACCATAGCCAAAGAAGCATTCAACTAGAAAAGGTAACCCTTAACCAACAGGTTTAATATTGGACTAAAGGTAGAAGTTGATCAAGTTCTATTTTTGGAGTATTAGACTGTATGGTTCAGAGACTTGGACATTACAAAAATTCGAGAAGAAATACTTAGAGAGCTTCGAAATGTGGTGTTGGAGGAAAATGGAAACAGTAACAAGCAAAGATATTTTAAAACGGGTAGGAGAGAAGAGGATTCTTCTAGCCAGCATCCTTCGTAGGAAGGCCAGAAGGCCATGCCAATTGTTTCAATCTCTTCACACTCATGCGGTTTAGGTCCTCCATCACCTCCTCTGTCCATCTCTTCTTTGGTCTTCCCACTCGCCGCTTAACATTCTTTTTGGCATTGCAGCGTCATCCATGCATTCGACGTGACCTAATCATCTAATTCACTAACTTCTGATGAAGCGTACGATGTTCTTTCCTTTGATTATTTCTTCCAGTTCTTCATTATACTGGTTTCTCCATGTGTCTCCATCCATCACCGGTACATAAATTTTCCGCAGTATTTATCGTTACGTTATTTTAATAGCATCCTCATTTGCTGCGGTGAGTGTCCATATTTCAGATGTGTACGTAATAGCTGGTCTCACTAATGTCCTGTATACCTCTATTTTTGTATTTCTGGAAATTAATCTGCTATTGTATTTGGAGATTTGCAGAGAATGCCCTGTTTCCCGCTTGTATTCTGTCTGGTATCCAAAGTATCTCTTATAAGGGAATTCGTCCATCGACAGTGTCCTAACAAATTTCTTTGCCTTTTTGCCAACTTCAGTATTCTTCTTTTTTCATTTGTTCTTCTCAAAACATCTTTGTTTCTTATTTTCTCTTTCCAGTCGATTTTTCCATTCTTCTCCATATCTACGTCTCGAACCTTACTATAATGGATATAATTATAATTGTAGTAAAAACATGTATGAAAGTACACTAATGCTTGTGTGACTGCCCAGCTTTACATTATAACACTGGATAGGAGGCTCAGAGCCCATTCGTATAGCCACTTTTTTTTTTCAGAGTTGACATTTATTAAATATGTCGTGACAAGTGTTTGTGCGAATATTTACCATTTATTTCATCAATGATGATATTTGCATTTACAATAGCAAAAGGACACGTGTGGTGTGAGGCCTGTTTCCTCTACTAGTTCTCACCCTGCTCTGAAACAAGCTATTTCAAAACGGGAGTATCATACATTATTTACAACTAACAAAAAAGTAAATGTTATTGTTCTGTTTCTTAACACGTAACTACCCTAGACAAGTAACATTTCGATTCTGCAAAGATGCTTACTAGAATGGTTTAATAAAATATATACCTCACTGAATTTTCTTCACTTCTTCAATTTCTTCTACCTCTCTTTAAGTGAGAGTGAGTAAAACGTGAGAATTTCAACGTAAAAGACCTAGGATTTGAGGGTCATGGACAATTGGGTTGAACGACTTACTTTGTGCATAACTGGGGATGGGGGCCACGTACAGCACGTGCTCCGCCATGTGTGACAGGTAAAATTAGCAATTTGAAATGCCTGTAACTTTTGAACAAATTAAGATATCAACAAACCGATTTTACCATTGTGTTTGTCTTTAAATTCTATGCTAAAATGATGTGCCGCATGACCATGTTTCCATTTAAAAATCTTGACGTGAATCCAAGATGGCCGCCATCTTGGTCACCATCACAATCCGACTTCCCCTTCGGCCTACTATGTTATTACATGGTGGTTGTTTTCTATTTTACACGAACACGGATTTTACAAGGGGTGGTAAGGGACTTACGGACCACCCTGTATATTCGTGATAGTAAAGAAAATAAAGTTAGCTTCATTGCAGTGAGTGTACTTTATCTAAAATATTTATACAGACGTGTTCAAATTATTAGACTCACAGTCAAAAAATGCAAAATTGCTTTAGAAGTTCTAATTTCAGAGTTCTAGAACAGTGGTTCTCAAGGTGGTGTACACGGACCCCTGAGGGCCTGTGGGACGTAGCCAGGGATTTCGCGACGTCTAAAAATTGAAATGTGTTATAATAAAATGAAACTCACAGCTGTTATGCAGGAAGTATTCTTTTCAGTTACTAAAAAGAAAGCAATTAGAAATTATACTTACGTTTGTAAATTTAAATGTTTTCCTACTTTACTAAATTTCTGCCTGTGAGTATGAAGAGTTGTCTAAAAAGGCATTGCAACATTTGATGCATTTCCCTACCACTTACTTATGTGAACAGACCTTTTCTGCTTTTTGCAGTATTAATGCCTGAAAGCGAAATTGTCTTAATGTGGAATCGGACCTAAGATTATTGGTGACAAAACTTATTCCAGATTTCAATGCAATTATGGAAAAACAGAAAGAATTTCATTCCTCATATTAGTGACACCACATTTCAAAACATTGTTTATCAAGTGAATTTCCCTTTTTTTTTTTTTTTTAAAAAAAAAAAAAGTACATTGATTTTCAGTCTGGAAAGCTATTGTATTTTCAATTGAAATTTCGTTCACTAGGAAACAATCATGTATCTTTAGAATAAATTATTTATTGCAATATTTTTCTTGATATTTTTCTTGTCAGTGGTAATTCTAATCAGTGTAGTTTTTAATACCATTTGAAATTTTAGATGGCATTGCAAGGGGGTCCGCGGATCACTTTTCGAATGCACAAGGGGTCCACGTTATCGGAAAGTTTGAGAACCACTGTTCTAGAACATTTAATGTAATGGTTAAACCACCAATATAGGATCCTTCATTTGTTTACTGTATAGTTGAAATGGTGATTTCACCGTTGAACAGCAGATGGTATTAGTGAGGGTGGGGGGATTCTGAAAGTGTGTTTCAGTTGTAGATAGCTATTGCGGTTCCTATCAACAAGTTACAGTCTGAAGTGGTGTGGTTAGAAGTTAGTCGTAAGAAGTCAATGACATTAAAAGCGTTCAACAGTTCGAATGGGCCAGTTAAAAATGATCGTGACGTATTTCGTGTATCAATCTTTTAGTCTGTGTAGTTCTGTAATTGCAGTATAATTGAAAAAGCAAAAGACCTTTCTCCGCGTAAAATGGAAGTTAACAAAATACTTCTGGTGGAAATAAGATATACACGACAAAACATTGCTAGTAGAGTTGGGATAGAACAAAAGTCTGTGAGTAGGATCTCTGTTGAAGTGAACAAGAGCCAAAATAGGGTTGGGACGTGTGGGCGAAAACCAAACAGTAATCGATCAAGGACAGTTTCAAAAGCTAGAAACTATATATTTTGACTCTTTTAGGCCTAGTTAATTTTGATCGCAAGGTGCTAAGGGTGATCCGTACTACTTACGGCAGTACGGCAGTGCAAAAGTTGAGAATTCCTGATTTACATTTTTTCATGTTTCCTGCAACTAAATTAGATATTATTAAATTTATTCTGCCCTTTTATTCTTTTTGACGTCCTTTTCGTGTAATATCGTTTAAACGTATGTTACAATATTAACAAATATTTATAAATTACTTGTCGTGTACTGAGTATTCATGTAATATTAATAAGACGGAATGTGATGTAAAAAGTGTGTCTTTAATGGTATGTGTGGAGCAACAATCATAGTACTCCAATGTACCCGGCATTTTTGTTATCCGACTTACCCTTCTGCAACATTAGACCGGATAGTTGGTAGTCTAATGTATTTACGACACACGAGATCAGAAATTTTCGAAGGGAGACGAAAAAGGCTTGCCTAGAATCGATTTAAGACAAAAGAGAACCGTTTGGGAATCGAGGCGATACTTTTACAAAAAAATGGGACGGGACAATAAAACTTTTTTCTCGTCTCGTCTCGTTTCGTGGACAACACTAATATGGGCATTTTAAGAAAGTAATAGCCATCCCTCTTCTGCTAGTATACTGCCCAGTCGAATCTCCAAAAATCCCTTCCTAATGGTACCTACTATATGTCTTGTCCAAATTTCTAGTTTCTTGTTTAAGCTGTTTGGCCTGAACGTTGATCAGTCAGTCAGACACTCACTCAATCAGGACTTTTTTCAAATATAGAGATATATGAACACAGGCCGCTACTAAGGGGGAAGGAACGTGCCCTGGGTGCGTGGTTGGAGGGATGCCTAAAAGGGCAATAGATAGGTAGATATACATATAAATTAGGGGGCGCCGAATTTCATGTTTGCCCCGGGTGACATAAACTTTCTATGAATAAGGGAAATATAATGTTCATGAAGTTGACAAGCAACTTATGTCAGACCGAAATTTCGACTTTACACGTCGCTAGTGCTACGTTAGTGTTCAATAGTGAAGATAACGTGTACCTTTTAAACGATGAGTATGGGTCTTGTAACTGCATGCCTATAGGCCCACATCTAAGAATCTTCTCAAAAATAAGGTTAACCGTTAGGGCAAGGTAAGTGCTCATTAGTGCCATTAATATTAACGTTAATGATTCCATCGTACAGCTGAGCTCCTCCGTGGCTAAGTGGTTAGCGTACGCGCCTTTGGCGTGGGAGGCCCGGGTTCGATTCCCGGCGGGAGCTCATGTGGTTCGGATTCCACGTTAAACAGTAGGTCCACGTCTCATATAGCCTCGCTGCTGAAAAGGGACGTAAAACACAATCAATCAATCAATTCCATCGTACAGCTCTTGGAGTAATAATATGACTTTAACAACTTTATACATCAGGCTCACCTTATTAAAATTAGCCAAACGAACAGGGGCCGCGGTGGCTCAGTGGTAGAGCGTTCACCTCTGGTGCTTGGGGTCTCGGGTTCGATCCCAGCCCCCGCCAAGTAAACTTTGTGGTGGACAAACACCGTGTGCGTGGGTTTTCTCGGGGTTCTCCCGTTTCCTCCCACTTTCTTCATTCCACCAATTCATTCATTACTCATCATCACCGTCTCCTTTAGCCTAACCGGCATAACTGTGGGACGTAAAACTCAAAGATTTCATTTAGCCAAACGAACACGATAACACTACGCTCTTTGTTAGTCTCAATACGTTCCTCAATTCTCGCGAACATAATGCACAATGTGGATGTGCTACCTGACGTGCCCAAGTTAGTTACTTTGTTGCAACTATTGATTATCTGTTATTTATTGCTAGTCTATAAAGTATTCCTTACATTAATATGCCCTTTCCCTTGATAGTCATTGCGTATTTACAAGTAGTATGTGCAATACTGTTAGAAGATATCAAAAACTATAGATAAAACCTGCTACTTAACGGTTCATATTTTTATTTTACAGTACATAAACTAATAATAATAATAATACTATTCCAGCATAAAAGTTATCAATTACATCACATTGGCAACAAGCGACGCATATTTTAACTTCATAAAAATTTGTTTCTCACGGAAACTACGCATGATAACTTATCGTAATTATGTCATTTTGTTTATCTCGGTGTGATATATGTCTTATCTCTGTACAATATCACAGTAAAAAATTAAATATTAGGAGTACATCATACTTTTGGGCTACATCTCATTAACCATGGAAAGATTGAGTAGTGTATACTTCAGGATGTTTCAGCTTAACTTGCCTCATACATTCTTAGGATTACAAAAAGGAAATTTGTTCTTTTGCGTTAGAACAAAATTCTTAGGATTACAAAAAGGAAAATATTTTTTTTCGAAATCCGGAATTTTTCGGAAATCCAGAATTTTTCCGAATTCCGGAATTTTTCAGATTTTACTTTCCGGATTTCGGAAAGTAAAAATTCCGGAATTGGCCATCCCTAATACAGTCCAATGCTCTAGCTATAACACTCGAGCAACTTCTTCCTAAGTTCAGTATTGAGCCTGCTAGTTAAGAGTGATGTTTCCTTGTTGAATGGTTCTTTCGCTATGGCAATTCTTGACCTGATCTCCTTATACCAAAACCAAAATTGGTTTATATCTGTTTCTTGGTTTATGATATGTTTTAGTATCTGTCAGTTTAAATTTAGGCAATCTGTAGAACACATATTAAGGTATACATAACCTTCGGACAGCCCTCCCTATTCTAGTGGCTAGCGAGTGCGCCTTTGATGCACGCGGTCCCGGGTTCGATTTCCGGAAAGACTTATTTTCGCCATCATATAGTTTCATTAATTATCCGTTTCCTTTAGCCTAAAGGGCATAATTGCATGTTAAACTTTAAATAATAATAATAAATAAAGTAAACTTTCAAGCATTTTATTAGGTAGTTAGGCAACCAACATGACCGTTCTGGTGTATTGGATTGTATAACTTAAACTTGTTAAACACCAATTAGATGTCAGTTTAAAAATCAATAAATATAACGAGCCCCGGACTAAATATATAAACCATAAGTAATGAATGCTCAATTAATTGTAGAATACACTACAGGGAAACAACAGTGATACTTAAATAACAAAATCGCGAAAATTTATTTTTTTCTCCGAAAGACATTTTTTTAAAGAGAAAAGAGAAGTTTTTTTCTGCCCGGCTCAAAAAGTAGTTTTTTTCATCTCTACCTAATAGTGAACCTAATCTTTTCATTTAGAAAAAGAGTCTCTTGGCCCGCCTGGATTGCAGGCCTTGCCACTCTGTATGCATATAGATATCTTGCTGTTTCTCTTATGCTTTTGACTTATTTTAAATAAAGTGTGGCCCCAAGGAATTTCGTGAAGATTTCCCATGAATTGAAGTTTTATATATTTTTAGTAAATTGAAAAGTCCATGATTAGTAAATTGAAAAATCCGAAACATCACACCAGAGCGTTCACAGAAATAACGGTGTACTCCCTTAGCAATCCTGGAAGCACACACTTACCAAGAGATCAACGTGGGATCGACATGGTCAAAACGGGTGAGAGGAGCACAAAATCACCATTCCAGTCGACACACACACCATTCCGGTCGACAAGATGGCGGCCCCGGGTTCTATTCCCGGTAGGGGCACTCGGTCGAAAAAGTGTAAAAAACTTGTTTCAGGCCAGCCATCCTGAATGAGTTTTTCTGGTTTTTCCTCATTCACACCAGGCAAATGCCGGGGTGGTACCTAACATATAGTTCCCAGGCCGCTTCCTTCCTTCCTTCCCTTTGCCCGGATAGTGTGCTCGCCGGCACTCATGTCATACGTGACGGGCTAACATGGCCTTAGATGCGGACAGCCCAGAAATCTAATTCCTAAATCCTAAATCGAATGAAGTAGATGGGGGATATGCATGTCCACCTCAAGCAGTTCGTATAACTCACCAGAAACTAAACCACACGAATCCTGCAGGCAGTGGCGTATTTAAGGGGGGGCTTCCGGGCTTACACTCCCGAAATTTTATTTACTATTTTACTGTGAATGAAATATTTAGCAGAATTTTCATATTTCTAGGAATAAAGTTAGCAAAGCCACCCGAAACAAAATCGTAAATACGCCACTGCCTGCAGCTGTATTTGCAACTTATAAAACACAAAAAACATATATATAATAAATTAAATATGAATGAATTTGCCTTCTCATTATCACTTCCCGACGTTGATGGTCTTTATAAAAGGGGACGTTTTTTTGGGGTACACCGTCAGGCAAATAAAATAACTTCATTTTCATTTTAAAAAATACATGACCGTTATAACCTGCATATAACAATAAATCGTAGGTCTACTGTCAAACTACTTTATACACTAAGTTATGAATTGAATTCCAAGAACATAAGACATGCTTAATGTTCCTAACCCGACACAGACTTAACGTCCATCAAGAAAAAAGAAATCAAACATTGTTCCACGTGGTAATTGTAATTACTTAAAGAGAAGGAAAAAAACTATGTCCTGCTTCTTTAGCTCCTAGCTGTTACCTATATAGATTTTGCTCGCGTGTTTTACATATATATAGAAATCCGGAGAATGAAAGAAGGTCTCGTGGGATGGACATACGATATCAGACTTGATGAGTTTGCCTGATGGATGGTGAAGTTTTAATGTTAGTCCCTTTCTAATTAGGAAAAGTCTGTTATCTTGCTCTCTGTATGCATATGATCTGGATTGTGAACGTAGGTTTCAAATATATCAGCGTGACTCGTCTGCGCCGTTTGTTTTATATTACTTAATTTGCGTAATAAGGGTTAATAAAAATTTGTTTTGGTTTCCATTATGATGACCTACTTAATGTTTTGTTATACTTCTCCATGTAGCGTAAACATTTTTGTATGATTATTCCTTACGCTAGGCTACTTGTACAGTAAAACCTGTCTTCAACGAACCCTTTATTAAATGATAACTTGTGTAAAACGGAAATATTTCACGGTCCCACAAATTTACAGGCAAAAATCATGCTAAATTCCCTTTATTAAACGAAAACTATTACGTGGACAGCGGAAATCAAAATGAGCCTCTTAACGGAAAATTTCAAGTTTCGGAGTGCAGCAATTAGAAAGTTTTTAGACATCGTATGAAAGGTTTTGTATATATATAAATAATAGCGTTACAGTTTCAGCAAATTAACTTTGCCTTCATCAGACACATTATGTGATGAGATAATTTGAAATTTGCAGTTGGGCAAATTTCAATAATAATAATAATAATAATAATAATAATAATAATAATAATAAGCATGGTTTCCGAAAAGTTTAATTGCCAACTATTTTTAAAGATATCGGAATAATTCAAAAACCGGTTTGTTCAGCATGAAACGAACTTCAGGTATACATTATTTTAATTTTTCTATCATGCAAGAGAGTCAGACAAACTCTTTACTATAATAACTCGGAAAAGTGTACCAATCGTTAATTTTGAAGACCATTAGTTTTATGAAGGAACGGAGACTCACTAATGAAAGTTTGAAGACCATTAGTTTTATGAAGGAAGGAAGACTCACTAATGATATGTTATTTCTATGTTGAATACTTATATAACTACCTGCATTATAAGTTTTAGCCCATAGAATGCACTCCTTTTTTTTCTACACCTGTTCCAAAATGGCCAAAACTCATTTAAAGTCAATTTTCTTAGTTCAGTATCTAAAAAGGGACTGAATGAAAACAACTGAAAATTTTACAGAATGTTCTTTATACAAATAGGAATATCTGACGGAAAAATTATGGCTAAGACTCTGCTACATTTAGAATAATAGAGCAGTGAATTTCAGTAAAAACGCTACCCTTCTATACGCTCATGCAGTGCCAAGGTAGCAAACTAGGGCTTGAAATTAATACAATTGACATTGGTCGAATGATGTTTAAATCATTACAGACAATAAATGATCAAATATATTTACTTTTAAATAACAATGGGCAGTGCTAACAATAAGTGAGATTTCTAATTCGTAAACATAACTTCCGATACATTTTACTGTACTACACTTGCACACAGTATACACACAATAATGTTTCTCTATGTATTTAAAACGTCTTGCCAGCTGTCATTTTCATTAGAGTTAAACAAACACGATATTTCATTGCATAGTTTATCAGTTATGTTGTGTGTTCTACCAGACACTTGTGACTTCCAATGGAGTTACTTTTCGTACTATTTCCTTTGCAGACACCCAAGCAGTATCACTTTTGGAAAGTTGAAAGTAAGTTCTTGATCCAGAAAGGTGAAAGAAATGCACCAAAACATAATTGTTATCTTCATTTAGACATATGAATTCATTTTTTCCAAGCCACCATTTCTCATCATCAACTCTCGCCTATTGTTAGCACTGCCAATTGTTAATTAAAAGTAGAAAGATTTTATCATTTATTGTCTGTAATGATTTAAACAGCATTCGACCAATGTCAGCTGTAACAATTTCAACCCCTAGTTTCCTGCCTTGGCACTGCACGAGCGTATAGAATGGTAGTGTTTTTACTGAAATGCACTGCTCTATTACTCTAAATGTAGTTGAGTTAGTAATTTTTTTTTAAAATATTCGTATTTGTATAAAGAACATTGTGTAAAATTTTTAGTTGTTTTCATTCAGTCCCGTCTTAGATGTTGACTTGAGAAAATTAACGTTAAAGGGAACTATCCGGGACGTTAAACTATCCGGAAACCACGTTAAAAAAAAAAAAAAATTACCCAACCATCATTTTAAAAATGGCTGCCAGAAAAAACTATGGCATATAATTTTTTTTCAAATAGTGTTTTGTGACTGTCTGCCTATAGGGAACTAATGATAAAAAATCAGGAAAATAAAAAAAATGTTGGCAACATTGCCTGGGTGATTTGAAATGGATTGGCCCCAGTTCGTTCTGTGTGTAGCGCGTGAAAAGAAGTGTTTGCAATGGAAACTAATATGTCTTTAATTAGCGATGAAGACAATGAAAAATTGAGGAAATAGAGAAACACTCAGCGTTATATATATATATATATATATATATATATATATATATATATAGCAAAAATATTCAGATATAAATTTAAAGAAAAAATTGTGGGAGAAAATGTATTTCGCTGTTATAAGAAACTGGAATGATTTTCGAGGGTTAATTGCATAAATTATTATATAGCATGCAAAATTTTCCCTTCAGCAATCTCCCATTGTATGTGAAGTACCCATACTTCTTTAATTTTTTTTCCTTCTTAAATTCAGCATTAGCGCTCTTCGAAATCCATTGTAGTCTAATCCCGCCAAATTGTGATATCTAGGGTCCGGATTTTTATGTGCTAAAGAACTGTAAAATATTTATTTTTGTGCTAAAAATTAAAACGCCCAAGTTAAGAAAAATAAATACTATTTTCACCAATAGCTCATATCCATCAGATGTCAAAATTTCGTGGGCACTGCAGTGAATTACTAACGTCTTTTCCAAATTGCCCATCGTAAAGCTATATCTATTGTCACGGAATAATGCCTTATATTGAGAAAAGGAATATTTACATCACACGATGTTAATCTCGCGTATTTGAAAATGGGCATATTACGAATATTCACACCATCAATTTCCCTTGTTAGTCCAGGAAAATTAGGCTTTAACCCGGACATTTTGATAAAAAAACTGAACATTTGTGGAGATGTTCAGAATGCTACCCTAATCAACTCACTCAAAGTCCCAAAAAATCTGACTTGGGGAAACCGAGATATGACATCATCAATATGGCCGCCGGCCGATTTCATTCCTTAAACTTTAAAACGTTATGTTTACTCTGAAATAAAGTTTCAGATAGGAACTTTATTTTCAGTTCCTATCTGAAAATAAAGCGAGATAGGAACTTCGTTTTCGCTTTATTTTGCAGAAAACACATTGAACATTATTATTTTCAACGGCTACTTGTCTTACATTGGCGCTGCTTTCAGAGAGTTAACCTCACAGTAAAAATAATGCGCTTTCTTGATCTTTTTTTTTTTTTTTTTTTTTAAGATTTAACTGTAAATAACTTGGAAAGGGGTACATATACAAGAAAATATCTTGAAGTAATCATTATTTGTCATTTCAAGAGCTTTCCAACGAACCCAGATACGTTGCTGTACCTCTAAAACTAACGGAGATATTCAATTCTATGTGCAACAAGCCGTAATTTCTTATTTTTATTGTGACGCTGTTGGGGTTAAAGACCAGTCTATAAAAATAAGAATTAGTGAAACGGGACGTGTCGAAAAACACGCTGAAAATTGGTGAAAATGTCCTGGGAGTTATTCTAATTAACATACTGAAAGTCCCAGAGCATCCATTTTGGGGGAAAACAGCCATTTTGAAAAGCTGACGCCATCTTGGGTATTAGCGTTTTGTGATGTAGCAGTCCGATCAAGGTATTTCTCGGGACAAGTTAATATTTTAGTCCAGACCACATACTGAAAGGTTAACTTAAAATTAAAAAAAATAAAAACAATTTAATGCTTCTTGACCACTTTAATTGAATTATGTGCTATGATAGTGGGGTAAAAAACAAAATTAAAAGTTTTAGTACACATCTTTGCAGTAGAATAATTAGATGCAAATATGTAGTTTGGAAATACTGACCGAAACGGTGTTTACTGAAAGTGTGTAATAGTAATATCCTGATTGGGTCACACCATGAGAGCCGAAAAACCAGTGATTGTACTTTTTTTTGTTATAGAAATCAGCATTCACAATTATTGTTATTCCATAACATTGTTGAAAATATTTTGCATATTACACTTCTTCGTTTGTGTTTCATTGTCCTCAAAATGTGCTCGGTTCTGGCATCCGTGGCCGCGCAGTATGCACACATACAGTACTAGTACATAGTAGACTTCTCAGTTACTTGCAATCTGCTTCACAACAAGATTTACAAGTGCAGGAGATAATATGTAAGACACTGTCCGGTGCTGCATCTAGCTCTCTGGGAACGGGTTTGTAACAACCGTTCTTCAGCATCCAACCCTATTCTGTTGGAAGTAAATGCACAGCCTTCCACTCTTGAACCCAGCAGATAAATAAACAAACAAAAAAGCAACTATAAATATTTGCGTATGATACAAAAACGAAAAACATACAGGAGCTAAATGCAGAATATTGTGTGAATACGAATATAATTTGAGTAAAAAAAGGAGATCCGGTAGAACAGTATAATCTTCATGAATGTATTTCTAGAGTGTTATTCTTACTTGTGATTCTTACGGTGAGGACTACCCACTGGACCTTGCAGAGTCACGATGTCTCACCTCGCCTCGACCACAAATATAAAAGGCACAAAAATGGGATAAAACAATTTTTGTTTGATTCGAACTGGAAACATGCTGTTCCAAACAAAGGAAATCAGTGAAAAGTTTTGTTTGTTTCCAGAAAAAGAGAGAATAAAATAAATTAACTTGAATTTGAATCTCACCTGCTGATAAACTCGATTGAAATGCTGTTTTGCTGCAGAGGAGGTAGATAGTAGAATCGCCAAATCAAATGTTGATTTCAGAGATAGCTTTGTCACTTTGTGCATATACAGTTGATTCCTTGCCTGGCCTAAAGCTCAATTAATGTCACATCCATACAAAGTAAGCAGAAAAGTCCCTCCTGCAGCAACGATTTCTTCTCGAGTGGCGTTTGGTTTGTCAAATATTAACACCTCTTCCCTCTAAACTTCGTTCTCTATAATCTTTTTTAAAGATCTGGCTTTTCCTTTCCTGAAGGGCGCGGAAGTTGTATCACAACCTGTTGCAGTGTGGAACAAGAGAAGTACGGGAAGGAGATTCCCAAGGACAGCCTTTAGTTGGTCACTGCAGAAGATCTTGTTGTCTGTGTTTTTCTTCCTAGGTATTAACATTCGGACGGTTTGGTCACCAGAAAGAGAAACCATAATTACACGAAGGTCCGTGTCTTCTCCTACAATGACGGAATTCAATCCTTTTTCTGACACTTCCACAGAATTTAGGACTACGATCGTATCTGCGTCACCTGGAGCTTGAAGTACTTTGATGCTAACTTTTTCGAGATGCCCTGATAGTGCAATGAAGCGTGTCTTATTCTTTGCGTTTGTCAAAAATACTTCCTGTGATACAATTGGCAGTATAGCATCTGTGATGAGTCCTGACTTGTTTCCTTTCCACATTACTAAACCATCGAAAACTGCAGGTGGTCTAGCAGCCAACTCTTAGTTTAAGTAACCTGTTAGCTCCTTCTTCACTGCGTATAAAGCACAGAAGGCGATGGAAAAGTTGGTTTGGACTTATTTCAACGGATGTGTCTTTTATCTTAATCGTTCTGGCTACACTTGTAAGTGACTGTACCTTATCTCTTCGCTTAAGATGAACGTCACTGAAGCGCCGACCCACAATTTACTTCATGGCGTGCATACCACACTCATGAGCTTCATCACAGATGACAGTTTCATCAGCAACCAATCCAGTGAATAATAAAACAAGGAATCCGATTATCCTTCGAATGGGCTATGAGCTACGAGCCAACCAGCCAGCTTTTCGACGTCCTTTTTGTCTCTCACCCGTCGACATTCACAAAGTTCTATATGTTGCTCGGACGTTTCGAAATAGATGCCACTAAAATCTTCAATCGCCTCAATAATGTTCAATGAAGCTGGCATTGCATACACTCAACGAACGCAGTCACTCCTTCAGACAGCCCCCGTCCGTGTGTCAGTTCTCCACACTAGCGGATCCAGAAGAATCATTTGGAGGGGGCGGTTTGCTTCCTGGAAGATGAGCATAGCCTCAAGTAACCAGAATTTCAATTTGGAAAAATGGGACACTGATGAATCCGGGGCTGGAGGGGGATGTAAACTTGATTACCAGATTATATTTTATGACCCGAATTTGTAAGTTTTCTAAATGAAATTATATTATTTCTCTAGATTTAAATTAAATACGCACTTCCCTTTCGGAGGCGTGGCGGTATCATAATTAACTTCATACTTAGTCACCGCGATTTATCAGATGCGCTGTATTGGACAGTATTTACACAAAAGAAAGTGCTATATTGACGATGGCATTTATCCTGTCATCTGTTATCTGCCACGAAGCCTGTCCCATTTCTCCTCTGTGTATATAAATATAGCTTCCCTCTGTTTCACTAAAGTGATCGCAAGAAAACATGAAGCTTGACATAAAGCTATCAATTTCATTATCCAATAGAATGAGAGGGTATGTTCCGGTCGTCGATTCGTATCCATGACTTTTTTTTTCAGTGCCTCTCTGAGAGGGGCATCATCTTTGATCTCTGGCGCTATGCGAATAACATTTCCTGAGGGCAAGGTGTTGAATTTCCGTTATGTTTCGTTTTTCACCATGATTTCAGTTTGTCAACATTGTTGACATTTTATTAAGTGCATGTTAAGATTGCGGCTATATAAATCGTACCAAAATCTTCTGATGTATCAAAGGTGAAGAAACCATTTCTATGATTGGTATAGAACCCAGGATTCACAAGGAGTTGGGGAGTCACTGACTGATAAACATTGACACCCATGGAATTGTTCATTTCTCAAGAAAAGCTTCCTACTGTACTCAATTGATGTATTTAAAGATGAATGTGTAAGGAATTCAATTTCTGGTACATCCAGGAATTTTCCACTTAAACAGGAGAGAGCAAGAAGACAAATATAGGACATTATTACAAAAGTATAGACCTCTGTACATAGGGTATTTTGATTTGTTGGTTGAGCTTAACGTTCCACGGTAATGACATGACGGCTAAAGAAGACGTGCACTTACTGATTATAGTGTAATTTGAACCACCTTCTTCGTTAAAATGTACCCTTACCGGGAATCGAACCCAGGACCATGAGCACCGTATAGGGTATTTTGTCCGAATACTCCGCTTTTGCAGTGGTATAATTGAGTATGTAAAGAAAAAAACGCATTAGACCAGATTAGGAACAGAGGGTTGGAAATTGGCTCTATTAGGTAATTTCTTAAAACTAGCATTTAGAAACATGTATAATTATAGTTATGCTTACAACAACAATAAAAGTATATTATAGTCGCCTTCGCTTCGGTGAGATTTCGCTCCCAGACCCCCTATTTGTTCGGAATACGGCTTCGCACAATATAGCAAATGCTTCTACGTGGTACTGTGGCACAATATTTCGCGTTCTCACTTCTGTGTCTTTCATATAGAATTGGATTGAGCTAAAACGCTGTCACGAAATTCAAACACCTCACAAACATTTTAGTGAACCCTCACCTCTGTTCTAGCCCTTCTATGTTAAGTGGCAAAAATGCTTAAATCAATATTTCATTATTTTAAATGAATAATCAAACTAGCAACTTTCATATATCTAGCCGTAAGTAATCCCGAGATATAGGCATCTTATAATAATAATAATAAGAAGAAGAATACAAAAACGCTGAAATATGTATTGAATTGTTTTAAGTGAGAAGTCCATATCCAAATTCCATGTTTCTAACCTACAAAGATTCTTAGATATCTTATTATAATAATTGCAATCCCCGTCCCCTTTTCTTTCCACCTCTTTTCCCCATTTTACTAAAGTATCAAAAAATGTTAAAACGCGTGTCAAATTAGTTTAAATGAGAAATCCAAATCCAAATTTCAAGTCTCTACCCTTAAGGGATTTGGAGAGATGACCATCTTATTAAAATAATTTCCTTCCCTTTCCCCCTTCCTTTCTTTGAATTTCCCAAAAATCCTTCCTTAGTGGTATCCTAGATCACAAATCCTATCTACTATCCGAATTTCAAGTTTCTAGTTTAAGTGGTTTGGCCTGTGCGAAGATCAGGACCACAACAGCTTGTAGCTTGTATTATTTCCCAAGAAAAGATGAAATACCATTAAAAGTCACAATGAATGTTTCCGTGTTGAACCTCAAAAGTCACAGTTCTTTGTTGATTTATTATCTAGCGAGAGTACCTTTGATCTTTGATGCATGAGGTTCTGTGGTTTGATACCCGGTGAGTGAACCTCGAACGCACTACAGTGGTTCAGATACAACTTTAAACTCTGGTTCTCGTTCTGTAAAACATCACTTTTGATGAACGACGCAAATACATATCAATCAATCACCAACCTAAAAGTCTCATCTCAGATTTAGAGAGCTTTACAGTAAGGAGCGCTGAATATTCTATATTTCTCTTTATTCAAGGTAAAGGTAATTGAAGTTTCAGATTTTGAATTCCATCCCCACATTTTTTTTCTAGGACACAATTTTAAAATATAATTTTTAGTTAATAGAGTGAGCCGTCTTTCCTTATTCCTACAGCTGTTCGTTCAACGTATGAATCATTCTCTCTCGTTTGCGGCTTATGGTAACCGTCCCAAGGAACTAGGGACAGAAGTATTCACAATTCAAATATGTTTGTATTAAGTACCATTAAATATCACACATTTTGATGATACACTACTAGGCTTATTACACAGATTGGATCGTCCGGGAAAAGACAATATTTGTATTTCCGAACGATACATGCTGGGAGTAGAAGACCTTTGGGGGGGGGGCGGTCGCCCCCTCCGCCCCCCACGTGGATCCGCCAGTGGTTCTCCAACAGTTTTCATAGTCCTCATAAGAACTTGCTCGACGACCAAGTCTGCCCAAACCCTGACCAACATTTGTCTGATTTTCTAATAGTAAACTAGCCTTGGGTAGTAAACCGTTCAAATTTTCAGGTTGTCATGGTTTCTTCTAATTTCGCATTTGCTGATGGTAAATCTGAGCAAATTTTGCGTAATTTAGGTGCCCCGTGCAAATACGGAATCGTGCATTTTACAGAGTAGAAATGGAGTTTCCAGTCGTTAGAGCGTTCTGCTCTAATAAAAAGACCATTTGGAAGCATAGTGTTGAAAATTTGGAAGTACTACACAATTTGGCAGTACGACTAGATGAGGAAACTTCTTCCAGTTTGACGTATAACAGCCTGGAAGCTTCAGTCAAGCATTCTGACATGCAAACCATGGGCGCCCGAAAGGGAGGGGTAGGGTGGGGACCGCCCCCTGGCTCACGGAAATGTATACGTAATATAGCAACCATGGAGATGAGCCCCTCCCTAGAAAACTTTCTTCGGGCGCCCATGGTGCAATCCGCTTTCATCGAAACTTTCCTTCGAGAGATCATTGAGTAATGCCTTCTTTTGTTAAGTGAAGTCAGAATCCTTCTTTAGATATTCTGGGAGAAGGATTGTCAAGGAAACTTGCGTCAAGAAATGTGCCTGAAGGACTCGAGCGTAAGCATGACCTGTCATGATATGAACCATGGTATTCTTGGTGTAAATAAATTCCCAAAGTTCTTTTAAACCGCTTCCAGACATAATATTTCCCACAGAGCCGTAAAAGACAAGAGCAGGTGGAAACTTCATAGACACAAAACTACAGATGATAGTGAAATGTCTTCTTCAGCGGCTGAAAGTACTGTATGTACAATACCTTCGTGTAAAGTGGTTGATCAAACGTTAATAGACACGACTGTTGATTTCTTCGCTTCCATTGATCCACGACATAAAGAAGACAAGTAAGTGTAGATCGTGGTAGGATTTCACAGTGCAAAGTTGACAAATGGAAGGTGCAGTATACCTGATGTCTCGTATTCCTGTGGTAAATACTATATATTTTAAAGAACCGTGTTGTCCACTATTCTTGCAGTTATACTTTCACACTACCTATAAATTTAAAAGAAACACACTGAAAAGAAAAATCGGGATAAAAATAGCCTTTAAATAATGTTTTAGATAAGAGCTGTACCTATCAAAAACGTCAAATCCAAAATGGTGGAGATTTCTCAATATGGCGGATTTTCCACAAAATGAATGTTTTGGGACTTTCAGTATATTAATTAGAATAATTCCCAGGACATTTCCACCAGTTTCCAGCGTGTTTTTCGAAATGTCCGGTCAAAGCCTAGTTTATGAGCCCTTAGATGCGGCAGCCATATTGGAAATGGCCATCATATTGGATAATGCAAATGTTGGAGCAGCGTGAACTTTTGGGTTTTGGGGGATGTTGGTTAGGGACTTGCCCACCAAGTTACAAAAATTCACTAATTTTGTATAGGTTTCACTAATTTCTTATCCCTATAGACTGGTCTTTAACCCCAACAGCGTCACAATAAATTTAATAAGAAATTACGGCTTGCTGCACATAAAATTGAATATCTCCGTTAGTTTTAGAGATACATCAACGTAACTGGGCTCCTTGGAAAGCTCTTGAAATGACAAATAACGATTACTTCAAGATATTTTCTTGTATATGTACCCTTTTCCAAGTCATTTATAGTTAAAACTCAAAAAACAGATGAAGAATGCGCATTATTTTCACTTTGAGGCAGGGTTGGCTGGTTTGGTTTAACTAGCTGTTAAAAAAAAAAAAAAAAAAAACTGGTTTAAACAAAAAAAAAAAAAAAAAAAGAACGAAAAATGCTTTAAATCGTGTGAACTTCATGGTGACGCTTCCACTTATCAAACCATCCGCATTACGTTTATCTACTTTTCACCTTTTAATTAAGGGGTTCCGTGTTCAATTTTCGGTCGAACCACAACCCATCTTTCAAGTGTAAACCAAGTAGCGATTCGAGGTGTCCTTTTAAGCGTGTCTTCTCCGTGATAACCTTGGTATTTCATAAGGATATTAAGCCTAAACATACGAAATGAAAGCAAATTATATATTTCTACTTGAGTGAATGCCTGTTATTTTATAAAGAAAACAAGGTTGCTTAAATATATTGATAGAAATTGGCAAAATTTATAAACTGCCTACGTAGCTTCTAACATCAGCTTTAATTTGACTTTGTTTTAATTTTATTGAATGATATCTACATAACAAATTTGTAATTTAATACCTCAGTTTTAGCGTAGTGATTATGATACGTTGACCTTAAAATTTTACATACAAATACATTTAAAGTAATAACAGGATTTTCCCAATGGCTAAGGCGGGAGTTTCCCGATTTATATATATATATATATCTTATATATAAAAGAGAACGCACAAATCCTTTGTTCCCTCATCACGCTAATACGGCTGAACCAATTTCTTTCATTTTTGGGGGGTTATTAGGATTTGGACCCTAGATGGTTTTTATCATATCACTTTAATTTTCAATTACCAGTGTCTTGAGATAATTGACCATTCAAGTGTCCATAACGTACAAATCCTTTGTTAGTTCATCATAGGTAAAAATAAACGTATTTATATGCAACCCGCATGACCGTGTCACTCGGCGGGTTAACATAAATGACAGGCGATATAATGTTAACATTTACTGCAATCTACTATGGTTTTTATCATATCACTTGAAAGCGAAAAAGTAAAAATTATCTAATTAACAAGGTTTATTGCGTTCCGGGGTGGCCCCAGCGAAGCGGGGTGAACGCTGCTAGTATATATATATATATATATATATATATATATATATATATATATATATATATATAATTATGTATAATGTTTTTACTTGTGTAACTTTTTGTCCTACTGACAGGGCCGGATTTCCCAATAGGCCCGGGCCTATGGGCGCGAAGAGAAAAAAAAATAAAAAAATATCTAGAAATAAAAATAAATAGCCATAACTTAACATATTTTTTGAATTGATTAAAAAAATCAGGCTAATAAAGCATTCTGATTTTGAAGTTTTTGTCTCACGTTATCAAAATACTTCATGTAAGCTGTGTTTCTGAGATTAAAACTATTTTATAATGTATTACAGAGTTTTTTTTTTTAAATTTATTTGCCCAAATGGCTAAATTGAACAAAATCAAAGTTATTCACCAATCTTTTGTTAATACATTAACGGTATTTTGTTAAGCCCAGAACCAAGTAAATTCCTCAAAAAACTTGCAATGATAAAATTGCATCGTGGAGTGGTGTTTAAGCAATTAACATATAGGCCTGATATAATTTTTTAATAAAGGTTTTTAGGAAAGTAACTTTAACCAGACTAGGGAGCGGAGAAAAATATTGGGCCTAGGGGCGCCAAAATGCTAAATCCGGCCCTGCCTACTGAAATGACTCTTGACAATTATATTAACAAGTAGGCCTATGTAAAGATCAGTACAACTTATTTTTATCAGGAGTCCTTCATGAGTGAGTCGGCAATCGCATTTGTGTCCAATTAGTCCCGGTTTCGTGTCCAAATGGACAGTTTCTCTTGGATGTAAGCCGAGAAGCGGTTTGGATTCCGCTTTAAGCTTATGTGACCCCGTCCAGCATAAATAACCTTGTTGTTGCATAATAACACCAAGGCGAAACAAACTAATTTCTGTCCGTATGTAATATAAATACATAGAGTAAATTATTTTAACAAAAAAAGCTGGTTTAAACAAAAAAAGGTTAAAACAAAAAAAACTGTTTTTTGTTTTTTTTTTCAATAAAAACCATGTTTTTTGCCAACTCTGCTTTGAGGTCCTCTATCTGAAAGCAACGCCAATGTAAGACAAGTAGCCGTTGTAAATAACAATGTTCAATGTGTTTTCTGCAAAATAAAGCGAAAACGAAGTTCCTATCTTGAAATGCAGAGTAAAGATAACGTTTTAAAGTTTAAGGGATGAAATCGTCCGGCGGCCATATTGATGACGTCATATCTCGATTTCCCCAAGCCGGATTTTTTGCGACTTTGAGTGAGTTGATTAGGATAACATTCTGAACATCTCCACCAATTTCCAGCTTATCAAAATATCTAGGTTTCTTTTTTTTTTTTTTCTTTTCTAATTTTCCTGGACTATGTGGTTTGGCCTTCCAATATTCCAGATATTTTATATAGGGTATTGTAGCGAATGTGTTTCTCAAACAAATCCTGTATTTTTTCTTACCGCTTCAGCTTTCGAAGCAGAAAAACATCCAGCTTTCTTTCAACACACTGTACTTCTTTAACTGCAGTACTGAATAAATCTCCCGTATTTCTAGTTCCTTTACAGAGTGGGTCAAGAAACCAAAATTAGCAAATATGAAAGCCAAGTCCATTTCAAGCCACTGTCACTAAATTTTGAACAATTTCAATGGATGAAGCATCGTCTGGGTTTAGTTTAGTTACTACAGGTACAAATGCTTCAAAATTCTCCGTATAATACAGAACTGCCTTAAGCCAGATACCCCACCGCGTGATTACGCGTGTTGTAGGAAGTGGAAGATCGGGATTTGTTTCTTTGAAAAGTTCAATTCTAGTTGCTGATTTTACTATTTTCTTTTTTCCTATTTGATACTAGTCCACTTTAGGATAAAGGGTTCAGATTTATGACGACGCTGTTTCTGCAGGTGGGAAATTGCTGCTGCTTGTAAATATAATGGATAGATTCATATAGCCTATTCTTTTCCTCTTTCGAGAGAATGGAAAAAAATAATTCGTTGTAAAATTTTGAATAAAATCACGGAAAATTATTAAAAATATGTATTTATTACAAAAATGTCCAAAATATTTATTTTCATAACGTTTTTTTTTTTCAGAAAATATGTATTTTTATATGAAATAAATTTTGTAATTTACACTTGCAGACTCTTAATTCGGTTAATAACCTTTGTTTTGGACTTGTATGTGTTTAAAATAAAATGTTTTTAAATGTAAATCCGGGACTTAGTAATATCAAATGCACGGCAGCTTTTCTGTTGCCATCGCTAGTGAGTGAGGATGTAGCAACAAAACTTGTCTCCGTAAAGCTGCTGACTAGGCGACAGCGGCGAGATAGTTGGCAACTGTTTTGTTGTCAGTGAGCGGTAGGCCATAGACTCAGGGCCGGATTAAAGGGGGGTTAGGGGGCTGTATACCGGGCCTCCACTCTGATCAAAGTCTTAACTGGCAGTGTAAAAAGAAACATACAACATACAAACATCATCATAAGATAGAATAAAACTAAAAATATGAAACAAATTTCTTCGTTTGTTGTATCCACCGTATCGTCTAACGCAGCGTTTCCCAACCTTTTTCAACTTGCGGCACACTACAGGTGTAACTTGAATTCTCGCGGCACATTCATATATATAAATATTATTAATAATAATAATAATAATAATAATAATAATAATAATAATAATAATAATAATAATAATAATAATTATTATTATTATTATTATTATTATTATTATTATTATTATTATTATTATTATTATTATTATTATTATTATTATTATTGTATATATGAAATACCGTGATATTTTTTTCTGTGATTAGGCCTACTGATCTCACAGAGAAGAAAGCTCGATGGCTGATTTTCCTTTGTGGTAAATCATTATGCTTATTGTTCATTCTAATTTAAAAATAGTAAAGAATTGCAGTGAAATATAGGACTCGGGTATTTTAAAAATCCACTTTCTCTTTCGAAAACTGTATTCAACCTTCCACTAAAAAGGAAGATCACTAAATAACGGAACGAATAAACAAATCTCTTGTACTTTTAAAACACAAATGGCGGTAATTTGTACGCATGTTTGCGTTGTGAAAAGGATTGAATGATATTTTAAAATTTCAAGTTACGCAATAAACTGCAACAACAATGAAGCAATAATGGTAATAAGAATGATATCAAACACTTTTTTCAGCATTAAAAATGTACAGAAAACAATGCGAAATACAAATATACATTTATCCCTATGTCTTGCAATTTGATTCCTATAGAATTAACAATTTTGTTTCTATTTCCTCGCGGCACACCAGTGTGCCGTGGCACACTGGTTGGGAAAGGCTGGTCTAACGCATGGCTTGGTTGATGTAGAACTATGTGTTTTTCCTTAGCTTTGCTACTGTATTTTCACAAAAATGTATTAGGCGAAGTCAGCAAGGGTTACATATTTTTTGTATTCCCGGGCCTCCAAATGGGTTAATCCGGCCCTGTTTGGTGTGTTTAGACTGTCATGTAACTACATACACATAACATGAAGCTAAGTAAATCATGTATAAATGCTTAAAACATCGATTAGTGCAGTACAATGATGTTATATAAACACACTAATATAGAGTAGAATGTTTATATTCTTTTTAAAAAATCTATAATAGTGTATGTTCAAAGAAATCTGAAAACGCAAGAACTAAGCGTACAACGTTAATGCTAATATTAATTGAGAGTAAATAAATACAGTAGTAAATGGTTGTTTACATCGTAATTGTCCATTTAAAACATTTCGTGCTGTAGTGTGTTCGTGCAGCATGTTGCGCTTGCCTTTTCCACCTGCATGCGAGGTCGGTGTTATTTATTTTGTTAACTCTGGCCTTTAATCTTCAACCCAAACAGCTTAGGTTCTTTGTGTAGAATGAAAGCCCAGTTTAACCATATAGAGATATCATAGACGTATGATCTACCCCATTGTGCACCTGATTCATATTCTTCCCAAATCGACAAATTACTCGGTAAACATCGCTACATTATTGTCGCTTTTAATATCCGTGGAAAAGTGCTTTGGAGTCTTGCAGTTGTCTCATTTAATTCTAGCCACACGTTGATTATCGCTATTGATCGCTGGAATGGCGAGCAGAAATCGATGGGGAAGCACTTAGGTTAAGTGGTTTCGTTTCGTTGCGTCATGAGCAAGTGACAAAGGTGGGTCGATCTGGATGGCAAGAGTGCAACTTGTGCATATAATAATAACAGCGTTTCATGATTACTTCTTTTTTTCGCAGATCGCGTGCGAGAAATTGTGGAGAACTTTTTTTGCTCTTTCTTCTGTTTCGTTCCTCCTATTGATGACAAATATTTGTTCAACTCAAGAGGCGTGGCTTGTCAGTCGTTTTGCTCGTTAATGGGCAGTATTTTGTATCCCATGTCCCTTGATATTTACAGCGACTTAGGTACACAGTAATTGGTGCAGAAGGTAGAATCGCAAGAGGCAATCATGAGATTTCATTTATAGTTCAGAGGAAACTAAATGGTAGAATGACCAGATTTCGAAAACAAACAAACATCATTCTTGTCGTACTTGTCTAATTGACCCACGTGTCATAATCTACGAATTGCCCATAACTTAGCTTTATTAATATGGATTTGGTTGCATGTTTATTCTTGTTTGAGTTTCACATGAAATTAGGTAGGCCATAGGATGCTTCATTTTCCTTGTATGAATACAATAAAAGGTTAGATTAGCTGCTAAATATTTGTGTATATCATACCAAATAAGATTCACTAGTCTCCAATTCTTGCCAATTAGTATACTTGTATTTCAGATTTAACTTGTCTCAACATTTTCTTTCATTAAAAAACAAACGTACTCAGATAAAACTTAATATTTCCAGTTTTTCTAAAATGAAATCAGTTAAGTTGAAATGAGATTACAAATACTCAACGTGTGTTTGCAGGAGCGTCATTTAAGATTTGCCTGGTGGTAAGATCCTCACCGACATAATGAGTTTCACGTTTTTTTTTTTTCAATATATTAGTAGACAATCGATTAAAATATATTTAATTCTCAATCTCAGGTAGGCAATTGCCGCCTTTGCTTCCCCATGTTCTGCATAGCCTCAGCCGAAACAAAATCCTAAATACGCCACTGGTGACAACTATACAAATCGTAAAGTTTGGAGATCCCTACAAGGTTCATGAAAACTAAGTGGTCCACGAGGTAGAAGTCTGCACGAACCGGAATTCTCATCCCGAGCCCGGCCCGGCCCGTGAGTTTGTAATGTGAAACCCGACCCGAGCCCGAAATATGTTTTAGCATTTAGGCCCGAGCTCTTGTTATAACCAACTCCGCCGGAAATAAGCCTAGTGATGAGCGCAAGAGTCTTGGTTTTGCAGTTTTTGCAAGAGTCTTGCATGCAAGACCAAGACCAAGACCAAGACCAGGAATCCCGATGCAAGACCAAGACCAAGACCAAGGGGTGCAAGACCAAGACCAAGATCAAGACCATACCTGCAAGACCAAGACCAAGACCAAGACTCTTGCGCAAGAGTCTTGCACAAGTATGGTACTACTTGATTTTTTATAGAATGTAAAAAGGAAGGGGAAAAATCATTACATCTTTCACGTGAACTTCTTGGCTCCAGTAAAAATACCGGAGTGAATGTGTTCCCAGTAGTTTATGCAATCCATGTGAGTCGATCTGCTCCTGTAACATATAGCTACAGTATGTCGTTTTTTGAATCGGTTGTTCACGAGACGACCGATAGCATAATTCTATGAATTGTTACAAGCTATCATAACTTCAGTGTCTGATTTACTTTGGTCATCATTTGATCATTCACGACGGTCCATGATTGGATTTTGGGAAATCATACGAAGAATAATTGTGTCCATAAGAAGTGAATAAGCAAAAATAAACTAGAGCATGTTATGGACACGGTAGCTCAGTGGCAGAGGGTTCACCTCTGGTACATGGGGCCCTGGTTCGATCGCAGCTTGCGCTATGTGAGCTTCTTTGGTGAACAAACACCCTGTGCGTGGGTTTTCCCGTTTCCTTGTACTTTCTTCATTCCACCATTTCTTATCACTGTTTCCCTTAGCCACAGTGTAATAATCGTGGTACGTTAAAGTAGGTATTTCATTTCACTTCAAAACATATTAGTGGTGTTCTTCTTCCAAAACTAAAGAAATGTAGTATTGAACATCGGCAATTCCGTACACCATAGGTGCCGACTACATGGGTATGGCGAGGTTCAAGCATCCGTTGGAAATTTTTAATGTGTACTTATAAAATTAATATTGAAATAACATTTTCATGGCATTGACAAAAACTTAGCGCATGTGACCGCAAGTTTGATTTCATAGGTGGATGCTTATACGTTGAATAATTGTCTATCAATATAACTTATAGCTCCCTTAGGTATACGGCATATCTAGGATTAAACGACATAACATTATACAACAATAAATAATCTATATTCACAACTGAGAGTGATTTCATACTTATTTCAAATAACTTGAAGTTTGATGCCGTTATTATGTATTTCTAATGTAGGTCAAAAGTATTTATATAAATTGAGTTTACACAAGACATAGACAGTTGAGTCATTTTCAGTTTTCACTCAAATTATTCTAAAATATTGGGCCGCGGTGGCTCAGTGGTAGAGCGTTCAGCTCTGGTGTTTGGGGTCCCGCGTTCGATCCAAGTGAATTTTGTGGTGGACAAACACCGTATGCGTGGGTTTCCTCGGGGTTCTCCCGTTTCCTCCCACTTTCTTCTTTCCACCATTTTCATTCATTTTTCATCATCACCGTCTCCTTTAGCCTAGCCGGCATAATCGTGGGACGTAAAACTCACAAATTTAATTTCATTTCATATTCTAAAATATTAAGAGTTTTAATTATTATTATTTTAATTTTTTCTCTCTTTTTTGGTCAATATTGCAAAACATATCATCATCGTCATAATAATAGCTATTCTCCCATTGTTGGCAGGTCACTTGCTGCAGCTGAGAAGCTTCGATGACTGTGGTCCTCAGCTAGTCTCTTCGTCTTAAGGGGATCTCCTACCATCTCCGCTTAGGTTTCTAACTCTCCATTTGATAACATGTAAAATTTAATATGGTAATTTCTAACAAAGTATTGCAGGTAATAACTTGAAATTTTTAATACAAATACACAAGACCCATATAAATCCAACCACGGTCTCCAATTTACGTTACATGCGTTAGATTAATTGCAATATATTCTTCAGTAAGTTTGGCAACAGAGAATAAAAAGTATGCTGCAGAGGGGAGAGGGCTGACCATCTGTTTGCTTGTTAGCTGCTTTTAAAAGGACGCTCTTACCAGAAAAATCACGTTGTGATTCTCACTTCTCAGTGGTTAGAATGGTCTGGACTGGAAGAGCCCAAAACCTCTTCTTTCTTCCTTTCACGGTTTGTTTGTTTCTTCCACCCCCTGCTGTCACAAGAAGACAACTTGTTTCGGAAAGCACTTTGAATTAGTAGCGAAAAGCCAAACTGAATGACACCACGGACGGATTAAAGGGAGGGGCGGTCACTCCCTCCGAGAACATTTGAATACTTCGAATAATCGGAGTAAGAAACTAGAAATTGCGTAATCTAATAAGAAAAGTTTGTTGAAGTATACAAATCAAGACGCATTTTAAGTGTCACAGCATTGTACTCTCATCCCCTCCCCTCCCAATTCCCTTCTGAAGAAGTTCTCTTTTGTTTCTTTGTTCCATATTAGCCTTTACACTTACACTTTCATTATCCAGTATTGATTTTTACCATACCATCTGCACAGAAGGCGAATAAGGTTTACGAGTCCTTCTTGCCCCCTTTTTTAAAAATTGCTAATTATAATAAAATTTATCGAAAACAATTCATCTCAACGATAAAGACTTATACACATTCATTATTGCAATTTTAAAATAAACTCGCCGCCTGTCGCGTATGCTAGCGATCTAATATATACGAATAGATGAAAAGTTAGTTTGAAGCGTATTGTTTTTCTGTAATTAAGTCCGAATTCATATTTGTTTCTATTGTTGCATCGACAAAAGTGAGTGCTAAATCGATTTAGGCTCGTTGGTCTTTGCGAGGTCCCTAAAGATGCAAGACCGTGGGCAGTCGCCCACCACTTGAAACGCCTCCGCACTAGAGGTCTGCACGTGCTCGGGCCTACAAAGAATGTATCACTTCGGGCCCGGGAGGGGTTCGGGCAGTAGCGTCATTTCAGATTTGGCTTGGGGAGCCAAGACCCCTTGATATATGTAAAATTTCGCGTTTTTCACTGATTTACTACTATGCTATTGATAAAATTATATAAATCTCAAACTCGGGAGGGGGGCAAATGCCTCTCCCTGTCCTCCTAAATGACGCCCCTGGGTTCGGGCTGTGAATTTTTAAATATACAACCATATTTCTCGGACTTTTTCGGGCCTAACTTTGTAAATATAGTGTAAAACGATACAAATTGCACCGTTCTTTCTGGAGGACTTTTAAAACACAACTGCAAAATCAAACCTCGAATTGCTGTAAATAAAAATACAATTTTGCATTAATAATTAAGTTTCTGCAATTCGGGCTTATTTCGGGCTCATTTGATTCTCACAGAGCTCAGTCCGGGCTAGGGCCTAAATGCTAAGACATATTTTGGACTCGGGTCGGGCCTCACATTGTAAATTCACAGGCCGGGCCCGGGCTGAAAATTCCGGCCCGTGCAGACCTCTGCTCTGCACCCGCACACATTCCTTCCTAGTCCATAAAATCTCCTCCCCTCCGCATCGTCAATAATGGTAAATTTGTTCCTCGTATTATTGTAAGAGAAGTTCAAACCAGAAGTCTAAAATTTGTTCGTTCTCTGGGGTAATGTGAGTAATGCAAATTAAGAAAGATATGCGTAATATACAAATGTCAGAAAAACTTGATATCAATTTGAATAACCTTTTACGTAATGTTTATTTTAGAAATAATAAACTTATGCAAGTATATCGAGGCATCTGAAATTTAATGTTAAATAGTGGCGAGTGAGTCAGAAGGGGCGTGCACTATTCAGTTAGTCAAAGAACTCATATATGTAGCTTGAAAACTAATACTATTTAAACCAATATTGAATTAGACAAATTTGATCACTCTGGCCACAGAAAAGGCGTCACCTTCTATGGCCCACCCATCGCATGATGGGAATGAAAGACAGAGGAAAAAAAAGACAAATTTGTAAAAAGTAGGATAACCATAATTGGAAATAGTGTGTGTATTTTTTAAGGAGGAAACCCAGAAGTACATTCTCAATATAATAATAATAATAATAATAATAATAATAATAATAATAATAATAATCTTTCTCACTTCAATCATAGGTTGATGCGCAAGAAGGAAATTTTAAAACTTTTCTCTCCCCTGGGAGAGCTGTTTTATAATTTGATAAGGTCTCTTCTTCGTAACTGCATCTATCCCTGATCGGGCCGCGGTGGGTCAGTGGTAGAGCGTTCACCTCTAATGCATGGCGTCCTTAGTTCGATCTCAGCTCGCACCAAGTGAACTTTGTGGAGGACAAACACCATGTGTGGGGTTTTTCTCGGGGTTCTCCCGTTTCCTTCCACTTTCTGCATTCCAGCATTTCCTTCTTTTCACAACATCACTAGCTCCTTTAACCTACCAGGCATAACTGTGGGACGTAAAACTTATAGATTTTTCTATCCTTGATCTTCCACTTCCTGGTTTTTCTTCTGCCTTTTCCCCTATCAACATGGTGATCCAATCGGAGTGCCGAATAAGATGTCCAAGCATGCTGTTTCTTTTTTATCTATTATCTTCATGATCTGTCGTCCTTCATTAGCTTCCTTTAGTACGTCTTCATTCCTTTTCCTTATACAGTATTATTATTATTACACAACCACACAAAATAAATAAAAGTTCTGTGCACTGGACCCCAGGGTATTGATTCGATGTATTTTGGTACCCAGAACCCAAATTTCGAAACTGCAGGACGATTTGACCGTGTCAACTTTGTTTTATGGGCGGAGAACGTAAGTGCTGTTTTACGTTTGCTTATGTTTATCGCCCATTTAAAAAAAATATCACGGTCAATCGTCCTGGGGTTTCGAAATTTGGATTCTGGGTACCAAAATATTTTGAATCCATACCCTGGGGTCTGGTGCACAGAACTTTTATTCTTTTTGTGTAGCTGTGTTATTATTATTATTATTATTATTATTATTATTATTATTATTATTATTATTATTATTATTATTATTATTATTATTATTATTTTCCATGCGTACATTTTCTCGAAAATATCCTCCCCCTAAGAGATGATCAACAATTCATTCCTGAATAGTACTCAGCTTCTTTTCCTACTAATGACTATTTAGGAGTTTTTCCTTAGCTGAATCTCGTTATATTGTGTCTCCATTGTACGTAGAATAGGATTCGATTGCCAGTGTAAGCTCACAACTTCCGAAGTTGAGTCTACATCGTGAAAGAAATGGAGAACTATCCGAATAAAGTGGTAGCGATCTCTGGCCAAGAAAGACGAAAGGATTGTTTGATGTCATTGCACTCATCACGATCTTCTAGGTTATGAATGTTTATCAGCTGGCATGTCCAGGCCCCTATGGGCTGTATTGCTGAGTTTAGATTTTAGACTAATAAACAGCTGTCTTTAGAAAATAACCTTGTAACACAAATATGACAGTCATGAGTTCCGAACCATAGTGTCAAGTGGTATAAATCTCACTTGGGTGGTAAAATTTGTTATTAGACATTCGTGGAAATCAACTGCTCTGTTAAAATATTTCAGTTTTCTAACATTGTTATGCCTAATTATTATTAAGCATTAATAATTAATTATTATTAAGAAGAAGCTGAAAATCGAGAAACATGGAAGAAATATTTCAAGGTCCAAACTGAAAATTAAGAAGAAACGAAAAAAAATCTCATCAGTCCCAGGACCGGCCAAAAGGCAGAATACTTAATAATAATAATAAGAAGAAGAAGAATTTTAAAATTTCGTTCTTGATTATAAGAATACATTATACATTATAAAAGTCGTATACAAAGAAATGTATACATCCTAGAAATAGTATATACATATCAACGAAATACCTTACTACTGTCAAACAACATTTGTACTGTGTATACATTTATATTAATTCTATAGACTGTCACGTCTTTTAATCACGTGGCTCCCCAGCTTGCCTCACAACGATGAGCAAACGCCAATGATCTGAGTATTCTAGTAGGGAATCGAACCTAGAATCACGCGAACAGGAGTCAAAAGTTCTAACCACAATATTATGGAACCCCTTAGTATGACGTTATGCTTGAAATTCAAATGATTCTACCAAAAACAATTATCAACGAAATAGTTTATTACATCTCTAACACATTACATTTATACTGTGCATACATCTATATTAATTACATTATGAAAAGGAGTAGAATGACTATATGCCTAAAATTAAAATGATTCTACAAAAAGCATATTTTTCAACGAAATACCTTCCTATTGTCATGTATACGGGTAATTTTATTCGTGGGTGGAAGGAGGAGTCGCCCGAAGTAAGGAAGAAATACAATACTCTCCTATCTGATAATTGAAATCATGAATAAATTTTATTATTATTATTCTTTCTGTATATGTTCATTTTCGAGTTAATCATTCCATATCGGACTCCCGAAGAAAAAAAAACTATCGAAACAGCTTATTGACTGTGCTGATAGCGACTACTCCCCGTCACGACACCGTTTTTCAGTTTTGTTAGTGTTAGGAAAAAGAAGAGTGAGAAAGAAGAGTAGCAGAGGGAGGCAGAGAAGAAAAGAAAAAGAGAAAGAATGAAGAAAGATAAAGGATTGGAGGAGAAAGGTTTACTGGATAATTCAGGAAATATAGTAATGAACTTGAATGGTTATTAACGAAGGATCAATTCCGAAGTGATCCGGAAATAGACACATGTCCATAAATACGAGCCTGATCTGGGTCCAGGCGACTGCACAAGAGGGGGTTGCCCAAACCCAGCCCAAGCTAGGTGAAAATGGAATTTAATTGGTTGTAAGGTAATCCTGAATGGTAAATATTAACTATCCAGTCTCTGAACTCCATACTCTGAGATCGACCACACATATGAATTAGCTTGGCGAGACTTCCTTTTTGAAGGAGAGAGTACCAAATTCTTTTCCTCTTTGATTCCATCTTTTTGTCACACTTCTTGCAACACAGATATTATAGCACAACGACAGTAGAATTTCCAGTAAGTGCACTTTGCAGTTCGTTTCAAGACTATTCTAAAACTCAAGGGTCACAAAATCACCCTCCCCTCTTTCCCTTTTCGAAGGGATCTTTCGGGGGGAAAGGTGAAAAATGTGGAAACAATTGGATACAATTACTAAGAACATTTTCCTTCTTCCTTCACAAGTCTCTTGTTTATGGTCATTTCATCTTGTGTGATAAGGCGGACTTCAGAACACAAAATTGCAACGCTCCAGATTCCCTACCCAAATTGTCACGCGGTTCGTATGTCAGTCTTCGAGTTTCTTCAAAGAATGTTACATTATCTGCTATGAGATCTGCAAACGATCTCCATTGTATAACTGCTATCTCGATAGAGGCAGTGGACAAAACTGAGGACAAAGCTGCCCAAAACAAGTTTTTGACAAAAAAAAAAAAAAAAAAAAAAAGGAAGAAACAGAGACATTTGTTTTTAGCCAGAAGCGCTCATAAATCACTACCACGTGACGCGAAGACTATTAGGGCTAGAGGTTCAGCAGAGAGCTCTCAATTCCTGGAGAAATTCTATCCTCTACGTTGCCAAGTGTAAACGGAAGTATACATTATAATTAATCTAAATTGATCTGGGGCATTAAATCAAAAACAGAAACCATGAACATATAGGTATTGCTGTTGGAAAATATCATGGAAAATTTTGAGACGGTAAGTGCAATATCTTGTTAAATATTCACATAGAAATATCTACGTGTTATCTTATAGGGATCCTGAAACACTTGCAAGTGGGTAGACATCCCCTTAACGTAGCAGTTTTCTGTCTTAATATCTTTCTTCAACTACAATCTCCTTCGCCTCCTCCTTCTAGCACGTCCCTCATAATACAGTTCCTCCTCAGCCAATGTGCTCCTCTTCATTACATCTAAAATTCTTCTTTTCTCCCCTACTGCTACTATTTCTAAAACCTTCGCATTCGTTTTCCGTTCAACGCAGCTGATTCTCTCCTTTTTTCTCCATGCCCACATTTCGAAAGTCTAATTGTTTCATCGTTTTTGCGTAATGTCCTTGTTTCTGCCCCATACAGTACATATTAGAATCAGTAAAACAAAATTTCAATATTTAATTGGGAGTTTGTTCAATACAAAGATGAGCTAATCGTGGTTGGAAAGAAACAAATCTGACGCCTTTAGAGTGTAAAAATATTTTTGCAATTTATGGTATTTCAGTAATCTGTGCCGTCTTGGTTTTCTTTCATGCGTCTCACTGTCAGAGGTAGCCTCCCCAGTTTGGGAACCAATGGAGTATTGGAGCTGTTAAAACATATAAAAATATTATGAAATATTGTGATTTATCTTGTAAGTAGTGAAGCGTGATCACCCATTGAAAAAAAAAAAAAAAAAGGTCATCGCCTATGTTGTACAGTATCATCACACTTACACGAAGGTAAAATATATTACACTTAGAAACATACATTGTATTTCCCTCACTATTGACGCAATGTAGGATTTATTATCCCTTATGTCGAGAGTAAAATTTACTTATGAAAATCACAGATTTCTTAAAAGCAAAACTTGCAAGACTCTTGCAAGCAAGACCAAGACCAAGACCAAGACCGAGGGTTCCAGTGCAAGACCAAGACCAAGACCGCATGTGCAAGACCAAGACCAATTTGCTCATCACTAAATAAGCCCAAATTGCAGAAACGTAAGAATTAACGCAAAATTGTATTTGTATTTATAGCACTTAGCAGTTGTGTTTTAAAGGTTCTCCAGAAAGATCGGCGATGAATCGTTGTACAGCATATTTACAAAGCTAAGCCCGAAAAGGCCCAAGAAATATGGTTGTATATTTAAAAATTTACGGACAAAGCCCGGCTCGGGCCCGAAGTGATATATGCTTTGTAGGCCTGAGTCTGGCCCGCGGGCTCGGCCCGAGTGCGTGCAGACCTCTAAATCAGGTCCCCTATTTTGACTTATGCCTACTCTGTATTATTATGACGAAAAACCTTTGCAAATGCATCCGATTTGTTATACAATAGCCATGGTTTATTGTTGGAAAGTACGTATAGCTATATATTTCATATTTCCATTGTTCATTGGAATAAATTATGTTCGTGTAACTAAGAAAATATCATATTGTAAAGGAGCCGAAGACGAAAGCACATTAAAGAAAATGAACACGTAGTTAGATTGGAACGAATTGTGCTGTCAATATCACCCTAAAGCATCGCTTGTGGATGACTACCATAAAGGTGATTTGGTTTGTGAAGAATGTGAAACCATTATCGCAGACCACGTGGGATACGTTGGTGCAGTTTGGCAAATGACGAACCAAGTGAAAACTGAAAACGACTCAAATTGACCACGATTCAACTGCTACGAAAGCTGAGGATTAATTTTTTGGTAACGAAATGCAAAAGGGAAAAAAGGGAGGAAAAGCCAGTTTAGAAAGACTGGAAAATGAAGCAGAAATCCAACACCTTGTCGACTGTCTTCAATTGCCAAATCACGTCGCTGAATAGGCCAATCACTTACTATCAGAGGTGTGTAGATTAAAAAGCGGCGGCTTACTACGAGAAGGCAGGGCCTATGGTGCAGCTTGTATATACAGTATATTGCACGCAGACAACAAAGGGTAATCAGAACTTTAAAAGAAGTCAGTGCCGTGAGCAACTACCCCATAAAATCAATCAAAAAGCGTTTCAAGAAAGTAATCGAAACATTAAAAGCGAAACTAGACATTCTAACAACAGATGACTTTATGGCTAGATATTGTACTTATTTAGAGGCCCCAGTATTGGTGCAGGAGGTTGCTGTCCATATCGCAAGGAAAGCTACTGAGTTTTACATTGTCCTTGGTTGCTCACCCATTTCAGTAGCCGCAGCAGCAATTTATATTGCACAACCTGCTACGGGAGTATCAATAAGTGTCCAACACTAGTGATGAGCAAATGCAAGACCAAGACCAAGACCAGGGTGGTCTTGGTCTTGCACATCCAGTCTTGGTCTTGGTCTTGCACATCCAGTCTTGGTCTTGGTCTTGCACACCCAGTCTTGGTCTTGGTCTTGCACACTCAGTCTTGGTCTTGGTCTTGGTCTTGCTTGCAAGAGTCTTGTAAGTCTTGCGTTTAAAAAAGCTTATGCTTTCTATAGATAATTTTTACCCTGAATATAAGGGATAATAAATTCTATAATGCTCCAAAAGTAACGGAAATACGAGCAGCATAGTGACTCAATCGACAGACCTTTCTTTCTTTTCAGACATTGACGCTGTTTGTTGCTAGCACGCTTGATTTCTAAAATGGCCGGCATCGATGTTCCGTGTCGGCAGCGTGCTGTAATTGAATTCCTTGTTCAAAATTACCAATCTGCTTCTGAAATTCACCGCAGACTGCAGTGTGCCTATGGAGATGTGTGCATGGGTGTCATCAGTGTTTAGAGGTGGGTAAAACATTTTATGGATGGAAACACGAGTATCGAAGATGAGCCTCGCAGCGTGCGCCCTCGAACTGCCTCCACGGAACGTAACAAGATAAGGGTTGATGAGCTGATCAGGAGAGATAGGCGCATCACTGTGAATGAAATTGGTGCAAAATTTGGTGTTGGACATAGTGAGATCCAAGAAATGATTCACAACGTTGGTTGTCGGAAGGTTTGTGCCCGTCGGGTCCCATGTTTATTAACCGAGGACCACAAACGTCAATGACTAACCACTGCCCAAACCCTTCTTCAGAGATTTCGACATGAAGGTGATGACTTTTTGACGAGTATTATGACTGGAGATGAAAGCTGGCCATCATTATGAACCGGGAACAAAACGATAGCGTATGGAATGACACTATTTGAATTCGCCACCGTAGAAGAAAGCGAAGATAGTGCAACTGGTAGGGAAAGTTATGGGGAGTGTCTTCTGGGATGCACAGGGTTTCTGGACTTTCTTGAGCCTGGACAAACCATAAATTGTGCCAGCTACACCCAGATACTTTTGGAGCTCCGTCGTGCCTCACATGATAAACACCCTGCAAAGAAAATCTTCCTTCAACATGATAATGCGCGTTCGCACACTTCAAGTGCTACTATGGAACAGATCGGGAGATTTGGGAGGGAAACACTACCATATCCTCCCTATAGCCCCGACATGGCACTTTCCGATTACCATCTTTTCGGTTTTGAGAAGGAACAGATGCGAGGCCATCGCTATGAAACACTGGAGGATATTCAGCAAGCAGTGCGTCAGTGTCTACGGGCAGCTGAAACGGAATTCTATCACAAGGGTATTTTCAAACTTGCAGAACGATGCGAAAATGTGAGGGGGAAAAAGGAGACTATGTGGAAAAGTGAAAGAAAGGTCTATAGATTGAGATTGATATATTTGGTTTCACTTATAAATGAAGATTACGGTTGTCAAAAAATGTTGCTCACGACTTTCAGTATGCCCCTCGTACAATGTATGTTTCTAAATGTGATATAGTTTACCTTCGTGTAAGTATGATGATAGTATACAACATAGGCGATGATCTTTATTTCTTATTCAATGGGTGCCCACGCTTCACTACTTGTAAGATAAATCACAATTTTAATAATACTTTTATACATATTTTTTAACAGATCCAATACTTCACTGGTTCCCAAACTCGGGATGCTACCAGGGCCGTGCTGGGATACTAATGAGGGCGGTGGACAAGTCTACTAAAAGGGCGCCCATACAAACGGGAATATATATATATATATATATATATATATATATATATATATATATATATATATATATATATATACTTAGAAAGAAAGTATAAATGCCTTTCTATATCAAAATCACCATAATATTTGAAAACAAGATTCTTAAACCAATTCAGCACTGAACTTCCTGTGTCCATAGGCCATAGAGCTATATTAAGTGGTTGATACATTTAGCTTCTTGAAAGAAAGTATAGATGCCTTTTTATATCAAAATCCCCACCAAATTTGTTTTAGTATTAACGTAAATAGCTAATTTGTGGAAACCTTGAATCGAAGTCCTCTTTACTAGAGAAAAACTTTTTAGTTCCTGTAGTAATATTTCTGTTAAATAAAAAGAAGCTAAACGTATCAACAATATAGCTCTATGGCCTATGGACACAGGAAACTTAGTGCTGAATTTACAAAAGCTATCCATTGATTTCAGTCCTTAGCCTACTGGACCCAGTTTCTACTTTATATTTCAATTTCTGCGAGAACCATTTTAATATTGTCTTCCCATTTGCGCCTCGGTCTTCCTAATTTTCGTTTTCCTATTTGGATTTCCAGTTCGAACTTTGAAAGCGTTTCTAATTCCTTCCATTCTGGCTACATAACCTGTCCGTTTGAGCCTCCTAGACTTTATGACCCTAACAATGTTTTTGTAAACGGTATAAAATTATGCAGTTCATCGTTATGGAGTTTCCGCCATTTCCCATTCCCGTTCCTCTTGGAGTTCGAATATTGGTTTAAGAATCTTGTTTTCAAATACTATCAGTCTGCGATTTTCCCTCAGAGTAAGTGACAATGTTTCGCAACCATACAGCACAACAGGCATGATTGTCGTTTTATATTTTAAGCTACGAATTCCTCAAGAAAATTCGCGACAACAGAAGATTTTTAACTGAATAATAACACGAAATCCCTGCTTTCAGTTCACATCAAATGTTTTTGTGATTATGGTTTTGGTCTGTTAATAATGATTCTAGATATTTGAAAGTACCCACTTTGTCGAAAGAAAATATTATTTGGTATTTTAACGCATTCACAAAATGCAGTATTACGATCCCGACAAACTTCCATTTATTTAGTTTTCTCTGCATTTACTTTTAAGCCCATATCTCTGCAAGCGTTAAGTAAGATTTCTGCATTCCTTTCTATTGTTCTATCATCCCCTATTAAATTTACATCATAAGCATACGTCATAACCTGGTAAGTACAATTCAGCTCTATGACCTGATTCCTGTCTTTGATTTTCCTTATAGTGTTCTCCAGAACAAAATTAAATAATAATGGCGACAACGCATCTCCTTCTTTCAGGCCATTCTCAACAAGAAGTTCTCTACTCGAACTTTACTTTGGGATTCATTTAAACATATCTTAATTAATCTACCTTTTTCGGTATTGCAAATTATGTAAGCATGTTGCACAATGTTTCCCTCCTACCCTAGTCTAAAGTCAATGTGCCAGAATATTGTATTCCCATTTCTTTTCAAGTATTTGTTGAATAGTAAATATCTGGTCGATAGTTGATCGATTTTACCTCCATCCGCTCTGATAATCTCCAATAATTTCATCTGAGTATCAAGTCAATCTTGCTAATAGAATGTTTAAGAAAATATATTGGATGTTGACAGAAGAGAAATGCCTTAATAATTATTAAATCAGTGTTGTTGCTTTTCTTCTGAACTGGAACAATGATTGATTCTTTTCACTCTTGTGGTAATTCGTCCTTGTTCCAGATAAGGAGAATGAGTTTGTGCATCTTGCTCTACAATTCCCCCCCCCACCTCAGCTAAAATTAAGTCAACCAGAATTTCGTCTACACCCGGAGATGTGTGTTTCTTTAATTTTTTAATAGTGATTTCTATTTCTGTCTGGTTAGGTTCTGGAATATACGGTTATGCTGTATGCATTTCCCTTTCTCCAAGCACATTAGTTTTTGGCTATGTGTTAAGCAAATCGTCAAAAAAAATCTTTCCATCTACTTAAGATGCTATCCTGATCAGTAAGAACTGCTCCTTTAACTTTCTTTAATATATAAGCACGAAATTGATAGCCTTTTTAAAGTCCGTTGATACATTTATACATGTCCAGAATGTTTTTATTTTTTACTATTATCTTCAAGTTAATTAATTTTAGCTTTCAAAAATTGGGTTTCTTTGTTCTAAAAGTTTTGGAAGTTTTCCGCCAGATGAAAGTGAAATTTCATATAGTTATTTCGTTCGGATTTTGTAGCCAACGCTGTTTCTTCTGTTTTCTCTTCTCTGCTACTTTAGTGCATTCCTGGTTGAACCATGCTTTGTTCCTACGTATTTCTGCCTGTCCCAATATTTCTTTTGCTGAAATCTTAATGTTTTCTCTAATATCAACCAAGTATCCTGAATACTAGTGCACTCCAAACCTTCTAAAGCCGAGAATCTATTCGACACTTCAATCTGGCTCCCCTCTCACCTGACTCTCCCCTAATTTTTTAAAATTGAACCCCTCCATTTTCACGTATTGAATATCTCCTTTATTCAACGATAGTCTCTCTCTTATTATCATAATCAACTCCTCTGATTGACCGAACATCAGTTGTGCTAGACTATTTTCTTCTGTCTACTAAAACGTGATCGATTTGATTATGTGTTTATCCGTCAGGTGAGGTCCAAGTATATTTATGAACGTCGCGATGTGGGCATTTTGTAATCATCACGATAAGGTTTCTGGATGTTGCAAAGTTCACGACTCTAATGCCGTTGTCACAACCTTCCTTATGCAGACATTTATTCCCTATAATCGGTTTGAAAATACCCTCTCGTCTACCTTCGCATTGAAATCGCCTAACAGAATGTTCATATGGTATTGCAGGAGATGATCAAATACTCGTTCTATTCTTTCGTTAAAACTTTTTTTATTGTCATCCTTATTTTCTGTTGAGGCATGTACATTTAAAACAATAATATTACACCACCGACCCTTAAGAGAAGTAAAACAGAAACCAACATTAACACAGATATCAGCAATTCAACCCATGTAATTGCTGATATTACGTATTCGTTTGTGAACGAAAAGTTGGTAATTTTTCATTGGATCCTAGTTGGTAATTTTTAATTAGTTCCCCGTAAAAGAACTTAAAATTTCCCGATTTGACTCCTCCATTTCCTTCTCATCTAACTTCCTGATATCCCACTAGTTCCATCTTCTATTTCTAAACTCATTCGTTACACATTTTAACGCGCCTGCCCTATAGAGACTTCTTATCTTCCATGTTCCAATTCTCATGTCGATTTGCACTTTGCTGAGTTCGTGCCAAGTTATCAGTTTTGATCCGAGGATTCAGCAAATATATCTGAACAAGCCTTTTTTCCACAGGATGAGTTGTTAGCCCCACACGAAATCCCCAAGCTGGAAGATCACCCCTTGGCTGTCCACGACTGCTTATTCAGTATATTCGCAGCTAATCTCTATATCCCAGAGGCCTTCTCCTCGATCAACAACCTGAGGACGCGCTGTGCCGTGGTGACAGGAAGACCACATTTTACGGCAATTAATATAGCTATATTTTTAGAATTACAATTGGTACTGAATGTCCGAACATTGATTTAAAACACACAGGAACAATCAACATGCTCGGATATATGGACGCATATTAAGACTGTGAAAGCTTCGATGCCGTAAAAATCGTAAATTAGAGACTATGGTCAGTGTAGTATTTCATGAATGCATCGTACGTTTGATTATCCGAACTATTCTTGATGTATCACATTGTTTCGTTTTATAGCTACAAATTTTTATAATATTTTTGTAAGTGATTATACACTTTACCTGTTCTCTGCCAACAGCAACTGTATGAATTGTAAAGGACGCCTTGTATTCTTCACAGCTTTTTTTCTTAACAATCATTATTTGAATTTATTATATAAAGCTGGTACACAGGATAACAAAAACCACCTATCTATAATGTGATGTTTCGTAGGGCGCCTTACGTAAAAGGCGCACTGTACCTTTCACGGGTTCTTTACCAGTAGTAACTGTATGTATTTATTGCACAGAACTGTGGTATACAGAAGAGTAAATAAAATCGTCCGTCTTTGATGTGGACTCGCAAGGGCGCCTAATGTAAAGGGCGCACTGCACCTTTCACGGGTTCTTTACCAATAAAACTGTAAGAATTTATTACTAAAAAACTTGAAACTTTATTCATACTGTGATGTTTCGGAGGGCGCACCGGGACACGTCCCGGTGTCCCGGTGGGCCAGCACGGGCCTGGATGCTACCCCTGATACGCATGAAAGAAAATCAAGACGGTACAAATTACTGAAATATCACGAATTTCAAAATTATTTTTACACTCGAAAGGCGGCAGATTTTTTTTCTTCTCAACCACGATTAACTAATCTTTGTATTGAACAAACTTCCAATTAACTATTGAAATTTTGTTCTTCTGATTCCAATAAGTACTCTATGGGGCAGAAACATGGATATTACGCAAAAGCGATGAAAAAAATTGGAGGCTTTCGAAACGTGTGCATGGAGAAAAAAAAGGAGAGAATTAGCTGGGTTGAACGGAAAACGAATGAGGTGTTAGAAATAGTAGCAGTAGGTGAGAAAAGAAGACTTTTTGGATGTAATTAAGAGAAGGAAGAGGAGCTGGTTGGGACAATGGCTAAGAAGGAACTGTATTATGAGAGGCGTGTTAGAGGGCATGTTGGAAAGAAAGAGAGGGGAGGGGCGAAAGAGAGTAGTTAAAGGAAGGTATTAAGACATAAAAATTGTTACGTCAAGACGAGGAGACTAGCTCAGGACCACCGTATATCGAAGTTTCTCAGTTGCAACCAGAGATGTTCATCCTCGCGAGGGTAGCCCTCTCGAGGGCATCCTCACCCTCAAGTTCCTTCGCCCACAGTGACGCGAGGGCGAGGGAGCGCGAGGGCGAGGACAAGTTTTGGCCGCGAGGGCGAGGGTGCGCGAGGGCGAGGACAAGCTTCGATGGCGAGGGTGAGGGTGCGCGAGGGCGAGGAAAAGCTTCGACGAAGAGGGCGAGGGTGAACGAGGGTGAGGGCCAAGTGTTACTGCGGGAGCGAGGGTGCATGATGGCTAGAGACAACTTCCTTCAGGAGAACGAGGGCACGCGAGGGAGGAGGACAAGCTTCCTTAAAAGCAACTGTTTTGGAGTTTGCTGTTTGACCTCTTTAGGAGAGAGGCAAAATTTAAAATATCATCTGCCATGTCCCCTAGATGAAAAGTTAGTGTCATAGCAAGGTTATACATTAATCGTATTTTTCCTTTCAATTAATTGCAGTAGACAATTTCTCGTGTGTACGTACATAATTATTAAAAATAATAATGCAAATAAGAATAATATTTGATTTTTCCCATGAAAGTTTCCGGGTAGAAATAGCGCTACATTAAGAAGTAAGTGTGCCTCATTGTTGCCCTCCCTGTGCTGGAGACGTTTTAGATAAGAAGTGTCTACTATACTGTCATGTTTAAAGAGTGTTGGTAGACAGACAGACAGTCACTCACGTCATTCTCACGTGCCTCCTGGAGGCGCTAAGCTCTGAGTGTGCCATTTAGGGAGGAACGGTGGCTCAGCGATAGAGAAATTACTTTTGTTCGAAGGGTCGCATGTTCGATTCCCGTCCAAGTAAGTTCGTGGTGGAGGACATCGTGTTCGTGGGTTTTCTGGGGATTCTCCAGTTTCCTACCACATTCTCATTCAACTATTTCTTTCATCATTCACTTCTGTCTCCTTTAGCATTTAGCTTGCATAATCGTGGGATCTTAAACTAAAAATTTCATTTTTCATTTGCCTTTACGTATTTGTAGTGTAAGGAATCCTTGAGACAACGTTTGAAAGATATCATTTCATAATTGTGGGAATTACTGAAAATAAACTTTCCAACAATGATAGCTGCCAAAAATGAACCAAGACCAAAGTGATAAAGTGCACAAATTGGCCCCTAGGGTAGTTTCTTAAGACAAAGTTTCATATTTATGGCAATTATTGAAAAAAATTTTTAAAAAATAATATTGTTAAGGTAGGACAAATGTATCTCTATTAGTGGTGAATATTAACAATATTTGAGCATCGAAATTAACCTTACAAGCACATTGACACATTTCAGTTTATATTTTAAAATACCAATTAACTTAGATTCACATTCAAATCAATGAAGTCATTCATGTTATAGGTTAGGGTGGGTATATATTTCCGAGTGATAATTCAACAACAGTGTTCTGAAGTATTTTATTTCTTTGCTGACTGAGTTTCAAAATTAAGCTCTTTAGATCTTTCCCTTTGAATTTGTTCAAATTCCTCAGTTACGCTACATACATCAGGGATGGCCAACGTTTTGACTGTCAAATTCTGACAGATAGTCCGCGGCAGTCACTCTACCGCCACTCATCAAACCTTGATTTTACCCTCACCCTCATGAGAGCCGCCCTTGTGTGGCTGAATACTTATGCTTGCATCGTAGTTCAAGGAACATTTTGAAGTAAAGGCATTGGATACTGTTGATAAATGATGTAAACGTCACTATCGACCGAGATCTCCAATGTAACAGTTGTTCCATTTTAGGTGTTCCACGGTAAGTTATACGATGATATGTTTAGTTTCCTTTCTTTAGGACGTATGTTATGCAAGGGCGGATCCAGGACGGACTTCTGGTGGGGGTGGTGGGTTGTAATACTGCTACTTAGAGCTACTTTTAAGAACTCCAAACTCTGGTATGCGTTTTATTTGTATATATAAAATAAAGAAGTTTCCTCTTCTGGGGGGGGGAGCGATCGCCCCGATCGCCTTCCCTGGATCCGCCACTGACGATCAGGAAATAATTCAACAAATAGGTTGAATAATTGATGCTCTGATCCTCACGAAGGAGGCCCTCTCGAGGTCTCCTCACCCTCAATTACCCTCGCCCTCAATGATATGAGGGCGAGGGTGCGCGAGGGCGAGCGAGGATAATGGACAACTCCTATCGCAAGGGCGAGGGTGCGCGAGGGCGAGGACAAGCTTCGATGGCGAGGGTGAGGGTGCGCGAGGGCGAGGAAAAGCTTCGACAAAAAGGACGAGGGTGTGCGAGGGCGAGGAGAAGCTTCGATGGCGAGGGTAAGGGTGCGAGAGGGCGAGGAAAAGCTTCGACGGCGAGGGCGCGCGAGGGCGAGGACAAGTTTCGGCAGCGAGGGCGAGGGTAAGCTTCGATGGCGAGGGTGAGGGTGCGCGAGGGCGAGGACAAGCTTCGACGGCGAGGGCGAGGACAAGTTTCGACAGCGAGGGCGAGGGTGAACGAGGGCGAGGGCCAACTGCTACTGCGAGGGCGAGGGTGAGTGAGGTCGAAGTAAAATGAACATCTATGGTTGCAACAAGTGACCTGCCAATAATGGCAGAATAGGTATGATGATGATGATGATACATTTGGCAATATTGGCTAAGAAGAGAGAGAAAAATTAAAATAATAATGATTATAATCAAACCTCTTAATATTTTAGAACAATTTGGGTGAAAACTGAAAACGACTTAAGTGTATAAATCTTGTGTGTAAACTCAATTTATATAAATACTTTTGATCTATATTAGAAATACAAAATAACGGCATTTAACTCCAAGTTATTGGAAATAACTATACAAAATCACTCTCACTTGTGAATATGAATTATTTATCGTTGTATAATATTATATCGCACAATCCTCGATGTGTCGTATACCTAAGGAAGCCAACAGTTATATTGATTAACAATTAATTATTCAACATATAAGCATCTGCCAATGAAATCAAACGTGCGGTTATATGCATTCAGTTTTTTTTTTTTTTTTTTTTTTTTTGTCAATGTCATGAAAATGCTATTTCGGTATTAATTTTATGAGCACACATTAAAAGTTTCCAACGGATGCTTGAGCCTCGGAGCTAAAGCCATACCCATGTAGTCGGCTCCTATGTTGTACGGAATTACCGATGTTCAATACTACATTTCTTTTTAGTTTTGGAAGAACATTACTAATATGTTTTGAAATGAAATGAAATGAAATATCTAGTTTAACGTCACATGATTATGCACCGAGGTTAAAGGATATGGTGATGATGAGGAATGAAATGAAGAAAGTAGGAAGAAACGGGAAAAACCCGAGAAACCCCCCACACGGTATTTGTTCACCAAAAAAGCTCACACAGCGCAAGGTAACACATGTGTGCCTTGAAAACGAGTAATAACCACAGAAAACGCGAACCGATTCAGAAAACGACATGCTACAGGGGTAGATCGACTAACACGGATGGTATAAACTACTGGGAATAGATACACTCTAGCGGCATTTTTACTGAAGCCAAAAAATTCAAGTGAAAGATGTAATGATTTTTCCCTTCCCTTTTACATTCTATAAAAGAATTCAAGTAGTACGGTACTTGTGCAAGACTCTTGCGCAAGAGTCTTGGTCTTGCAAGTATGGTCTTGGTCTTGGTCCTGGTCTTGCATCGGGATTCCTGGTCTTGGTCTTGCATGCAAGACTCTTGCACAAACTGAAAGACCAAGACTCTTGCGCTCATCACTATCCAACACATCATGGAGGCAACAGTGCCAGTCGGCGATGCTACACGGATATGCGCCCGTATATGCCAACATTATTGCCTCCAAATCTGAAGGTCGCTTCTCGAATTAGACGAAAGAAACGAACACAGACATAGATTTATATGATAACGTCACTGAGCTAAGTGCTTCAAAATTTGTTTCAGTGAATTTATCAAGTGAATATAACGGTAAAAAGTTGGAATATAAAGTGTTACTTCGTATATTTAATATTTTCTATTATAAACCATTCGAAGAACAATCTAATAACAATAATAAAAAAAGACTCAAAATATACTCAAGTTGCTGCTCCAAACTGTTATATATGTTTAAAAATCATATTAATCTTGCAATTTTCGCTGACAGTTCTCAGTATTCTCAAGATTTTGGTCAGAAAAATTATTGATTGGAAAGGATTGTATGGAAGTTTATATTTACACATAAATAAAAACCTTTTGTCGCTTCACAGAGTGCGCGTACATCCGTGTTCTTTTTCTTCATTGGTTAGTGATGACGACGAAGGTTGTAATGTTCCGCTTTGACTCACTTAGATTTGTACTAATTTTCATATTCCTTGTATTATTTATTTAATTCCATGTATCGTTAATTAATTTATTGTAATTATGCTATCTAATTGTTATATTCTGGTTCTAAATCAATATAATGTATACTATTGTCTTGTTAGTGTTATAACCAGGGATGCAAATAAGCACTCATCCACTCGCTGGGGCGAGTGGTTGATCGCTGCGGGCGAGTATTTAATATCACTATTATTTATTTCAAAGGTAAGTAAATAAATTCTGTTGTTGGATATGGGCTAGTAAAATTTTGTTGTTTATTTGCATCCCTGGTTATAACGAAAAGCTTGATCAGGGTATATACTTCGGTATCAGTTCTATCGTAAGAGGGGGTATGATTATCTTACGATATCATTTTTAGGTTTCTTAAATATAAAAGTAACTAAGAAAGTTCTGTCCCTTTTTCACCCACAACCTTCGAACATCGATATGTCACCTAAGATGTACCTGGAAGATAAAAATTAGTTCGCATCAGCATCGACAACCTTCTGCCAACGTTCTGGAAGGCCATGGATTCCATCGCGGTAGAGCTTTGCGGGCTGTGAAGCGAATAAGGTATCAAGTTCATTTTGCACCTCTGCTAGGAATTTGAACTGGCGTCCTCTAAGGTGATTGTCCAAGGAATAGAATAGGTGATAATTAGACGGTGTAATGTCCGGGGTGTAGTGTCCGGATGCAATAGTGTTTCCCATCCAAGGCATAGAATGGTGTTTTAGGTCATCCTAGCCACGTGAACCTTAGCTTGTCCTGTAACAGAAAGACTCCTTTGCGATTCAGAAGTAGTGATGAGCAAATGCAAGGCCAAGACCGGGGTGGTCTTGGTCTTGCACATCCAGTCTTGGTCTTGCATTGGAACACTGGGTCTTGCTTGCAAGAGTCTTGCAAATATTGCTTTTAAAAAATATTATACTTTTCATAGGTAAATTTTACTCTGGACATAAGGGATAATAAATTTTACAATGTGCCGATAATAACAGAAATACAAGGTATGTTTCTAAGTGTAACATAGTTTTCCTTCGTGTAAGTATGATGATAGTGTACAACATAGACGATGACTTTTATTTTTTAAAGGGTGTCCACGCTTCACTACTTGTAAGATAAATCACAACGTTTCGTAATCTTTTTACATTTTTAACAGATCCAACAGTCCACTGGTTCCCAAACTGGGGAGGCTACCCCTGAGATACGTGTAAGAAAATCAAGACCGCACAGATTATTGCGATACCATGAACTGCAAAATTATTTTTACACTCTAAAGGCGTCAAATTTTTCTTTTCAACCACGATTAGCTAATTCTTGTATTAAACAAACTTCCAATTAAATACTAGCTGAACCTGCGCTCTCTACACAGCGCATCATTCGCATATGAGCATAAATCTCCTTCTCATTCCTCACAACATCTGTACATGTCCTTTTACAGACACAAGTGAAAGACGTATTGATTTAAAAAAAAAAAAAGCCAAGGGGTATCATAAAGGAGAGACTTTTTTCGATTATTTTTTCTCAATATCTCGCACCGTTTGCAAGATTTGAGACTACTTCCGGTTGGAGTTCCTAATTCATGTATGACCAGTGTTTTCTTTCTTCTTGCATGCAGTATGTAATAAAACAATATATTACATACACAATTAATTATAATATCAGTTACCTATGGTGTTCATTAGGCAAAACACTCGAAAACACGGTTCATCGTAGACTGGATAAATGGTTATCCTTCCTTTCCCATTATTATTTGACCATGAAACAAACGCCTGAGACATATGCAACCCATATATACAACAATGTGGTGTTGGAATGTATAATGCGTAGGATGTGATGCTTTAGTTTTTTTAAATTTCAACACTTCCAATGTACCCGTAAAAATATAATAAAGAAATAGTGGCCATGATTTTTAAATATTCAATTAGAACTGGACAATCTACATGAAATTTGCAATCGATCAGTGAAAACGTCATCTTTCTAGAGTCTGTAGTTTCTGAGATCTCATTGTCGAAAGGATTGACTACAAACATATAAACGTCCACAACATATAGTTTAAAAGAACTCGGAAGATGGCAGCACAATTCACTTGCATTGATTTTAGAGAAGGCTTATTAAAATACAAAAGATTGGAACAATAATTTTAAAACAAACTTTATGAAAATGATGTTTTTAACTAATTTATTTAAAGTACACGTACTCAAAATGTTATGTTTGCCTCTGTTAAACGTGAAATCACACATAATCGTAAACGAAAGATTTGAAAGCCAAAGTTATAGGTTGGAGCTCAGTCGCTTTTAATTGCTATTGTAGCATTTTAGTAGATAGATTGCGATTTTGTTTTACTGATTCCAATATGTACTCTATGGGGCAGAAACATGGACATTACGCAAAAGAAATGAAAAAAATTGCAGACTTTTGAAACGTGAGAATGGAGAAAAAAAAAGAGAATTAGCTGTGTTGAACGGAAAACGAATGAGAAGGTGTTAGAAATATGAGCGATAAAGGAAAAAAGAAGAATTTTAGATATTGATAACAGGAGAAAGAGGGACTGGTTGGGATATTGGCTGAGGAGGACGTGCTAGAGGGTATGGTGGAAGGAAAGAGAGGGAATGAGCGAAGGAGACTGTAGTTGAAGGAAGGTACAGTATTAAAACAGAAAATTGCTACGTTAAGACGAAGTGACTAGCTGAGGACCACCGTACATCGAAGTTTCTCAGTTGCAGCATGTAACCTGCCAATAATGGCAGAATAGCTATGATGATGATGATGTTATGTTTAGCAATATTCACCGAAAAAGAGAGAAAAAATTAAAATACAGTGGAGTCTCGTTAATTCGAACTTGGATAATTCGAAACATTGGATAATTCGAACAGAAGTCCATTCCCCTTGAAAACTGTATTGAAAACAATAGTAAAAAATCGTGGATAAATCGAACTTTTGAACCTATGTTTTGGATAATTCGAACTAAATACAGTTGAAAATTTTTAATGTTTGACAGATGTATACAGAGAAATACAGTTTTAACGTGTTTTCAGTTATCCAGATTCAGCCATAGGGAAGAGTAATACAAAAGATAAATAGAAAATCTATGTAATGATAAAGATGAAGGTGAGTTGGAAAAGAAGTAAAGATAGAGAACGTGTGCCAATCTCATCTTGTTTCAGAATTGGTTGAAAATTTAAGATGAATTATTGATAAAGTCAACCAAATGTTATTAATATCGTATTCCACGCAATACATGAAATTCAAGATTTATTGACCGTACAAAACAATCAAATTTAAGCAAATGAGGTTTAAGACTTCCTAAAAGTGAGAACAGAATATTCAAATTGTTACTGGTGTTTAATTGTTTGGGCTATTCAATGTATGTTGTAGTGTTGTACGTAAATATATTTTCTATTATATACGTAGTTTGAATTCTGTGGAGTCAATGTCGTTTGTTAGTTTGCGGTATTCGATCACGCAAATAATAAGCTCCTTTAAAGGTAAAGTCTACACCATATGAATATTTTTGATGCACAGTACTTTGGTTTGTTTGTTGTTATATATGTGAAAAGGAATGTTGTTGGATAATTCGAATTTTTGATAATTCGAAGTTTTTTCATGTCCCCTTGGACTTCAAATTAAAAAGAGTCCACTGTATAATTATTATAATCAAAACTCTTAATATTTTAGAATAATTTGAGTGAAAACTGAAAACGGCTCAATTGTCCGTATCTTTTATGTAAACTCAATTTAAATAAATACTTTTGACCTTACTAACTATTAAATAAATACTTAATAAATATTAGAAATACAAGATAACGGCATCAAACTCAAGTTATTTGAACTAACTGTACAAAGTCAGGGTCATTTGTGAATATGGATTACTAACATCAATTACCCATTTCGTTGGTTAAATTTAACAAAAAATGTTTCGTCAGTCAGTCACTTTTTACTATTACTAAAGCGCTCTCTTAATACCCGTCATTTTCCATGATTTTCATATTTCTCTTTTCTCCTCCTCCCCAAGTTGCAAGCCTGAATTTGGATTTAAACGGCATCAGAAGTGTCACTGTTTATCTTAGAGACTCCGAAAATTATGGATTCGGCACTAATATCGGTCATTTTCAATAAATTTATATATCTCCTCATCCCCCATGTTGCAAGGTACGGCATCGAAAGTGTCACTGTTCATACCAATGACCTCGAAAACCATGGATTTTCGATAATTTTTATATATCTCCTTTCTCTCCCTCCAAGTTGTGGTGCTGAATTTGCATTTAAACGGGATCGGAACTATCACTGTTCACCTTAGCGATCCCAAAAAGTATGGATTTGACGCTAATATTTGGTCCTTTTTTTTGATAATTGTTATGTATTGTATCTTCCCCTCCTCTTCCGGAGCAGTATCTGTTACAAAAAGAAGAACATGGTAATGTTGGACACCTTCAGGCCAAAGTAGGAACATCGATTTATCGAAAAGTCTATATATTGTAAAATGGTTGACAGATTCAACACTTCACCAGTTAGCAAAATAATTAGGCCGGCTAAAAATTATGGCCGGCGATTTTCATTGACTCAACAATAACATTCGCTATATAGCGCCCTCCACATCTCTGGTCTCGTCTATAGAAACTATTTTTTTTTTTTTTTTTTTTTTTTGATTGCGAAGTTCCTCTCTTATTTTTCATATTGTGTTCTCGTAACACTTTGGCATGTAATTTTTGCTAAGAGTCGATTCGTCTGGAATGAAACTACCTGTATGATGTTCCAGGAAATCCCGCAACTTCATATTGTTGAGTTTTTAAAGAGGAATGTTTGAAAACAAAAACTTCACAAAACTCTTTTTAAAACTCTGAGGATTTGCCTTTACTATTCGAAGCACTCTCGACGCGAACACTTCTTTTTATGTTCGTTTTCTACTGCATGTAAATATTTCTCGCGGCTGATATGCTTTGTGCAGTGTATCTTTTTAACGTAAGACGCTCTCACTTGATAACCAAGCAGTCAAAATACTAAATATTAATTGCCTAATAAATCTAATTTCATAACTCTATTTGAAATTAGATTCCAGCAACCAAAATCAGGTGTTGCTTCATTCAGAAATTTTCAGAATCAAAAATAATTGTATTTGAGTGTGAAACACAAATTCTAAAATGTAAGTTTATAATATAGGTGAGAACTGACAACTAATTAAGATCTCTTTTCTTTTGCTGTAGAATGCATATGTGGATTTTTTTTTTTTTAATTCTCATGTCAAGAGAAATCAGTCGAAGTCCATAGTAGTTCTTTTTCCGTGTGGTTTCAGTAGAGTAAAAGTAGGATGAGCACACTCGTTTTCTTGCGTGGTTCCATAGAGCAACAGGAGGACAACCAATGTTATTTCCTCCTGTGATTTCAGTAGAAGAGGAGTACGATGACCAGTAGTACTACTTTTCTCCTATGCTTCCAGTAGAGCAAGAGTAGGATGACAAGTAGTTATTTTTCCGCTGTGATTCCAATGCAGCAGGAGTAGAATGGCAAGTTCTACTGTTCCCTTCTGGTTTCAGTTGAGCGGGAAAAAGGTAGGGAGTACTTACTTCCTCCTGTATTTCCAGTAGAGCAAAGAGTAGGGCGTGGCCAGTAGTTATTTTCTCCTGTAATCCCAGTAGAGCAAAGAGTAGGATGGCCAGTAGTTATTTTCTCCTGTAGTTCCAGTAGAGCAGAGAGTAGGATGGCCAGTAGTTATTTTCTCCTGTAGTTCCAGTAAAGAAAAGAGTAGGATGGCCAGTAGTTATTTTCTCCTGTAGTTCCAGTAGAGCAAAGAGTAGGATGGCGAGTAGTTATTTTCTCCTGTAGTTCCAGTAGATCAAAAGAAAGATGGCCGGTAATTATTTTCTCCTGTAGTTCCAGTAGAGCAAAAGAAAGATGGCCGGTAATTATTTTCTCCTGTATTTCCAGTAGAGCAAAGAGTAGGATGGCCAGAAGTTATTTTCTCCTGTAGTTCCAGTAGATCAAAAGAAAGATGGCCGGTAATTATTTTCTCCTGTAGTTCCAGTAGAGCAAAAGAAAGATGGCCGGTAATTATTTTCTCCTGTATTTCCAATAGAGCAAAGAGTAGGATGGCCAGAAGTTATTTTCTCCTGCGATTCCAGTAGAACAGGAGTGAAATGAGTTTCCAGCAAAGCGAAAGTAGGATGGCCAGTATTTTTGTCGTGTGGTTTCAGTAGAATAGAAGCAGGATATCAATTTGTTATTTTTCTTGTAGTTCCAGTAGAGAAAGAATAGGGTAACAAGTAGTTCGTGTATTTCCATCAAAGTAGTTATTTTTATCTGTGGTTTCAGAAGAGCAGGATTAGAATGGCCAGTAGCAATATTACTTCCACTAATCTTGGGACAATAGTTGTTTGTACTGCAGTTCCAGTAGAACAGAAGCAGAGTGGCCAGTAGTTTTTTTTTTTTTTTTTTTTTTTGCTTAATTTCACTGTGAATAGTTCTTTGTCACAGTTCAAGTAGTGCAGCAACAAGATGGACAGTTGTTATATTCTCCTGCAGTTCTAGTTGAGCAAGAGTAGAATGAGTTTCCAGTAAAAGAAAAGTAGGATGACCATTATTATTCTGCTGTGGTTTCAGTAGACAGAAGCAGGATGGCAAGCAGCTGTTTTTCTTTTAGTTCCAGTAGGGAAAGAGTAGGATGGCCCAGTAGTTCTTTTCTGTTGTATTTCCAGTAAAATGAGTACTAGTAAATCTAGTAGTACTTTTCCTTATGATTTCAGAAGAGCAGGGTTAGGATGGCCAATAGCAAGATTACTTCTACTAATTTTGGGTCAGTAGTTCTTTCTCTTTGTTGTTCCAGTCAGGGCCGGCGCGAGGGGGGGTCGAGCCATGCCACCGCCCAGGGCGGCAAGTCTAATGGGCGGCAAAAATTGAAAAGGAAAAGAATACTATCAAAATATAATGCTTCAAAGTATAATGTAATGGGCCCACATGAAAAAATAAAATTGTGTTCATCTGAGAATATAATTGAACTTACTTCATTCACATTTAGGAAAATACTCAGGAAATTCAGAGCATTTTTCCTCATTTTCAATTATCAAACTACTAGCCACAGCTATCGTTCAATATTTTCCTTGCAGCGACGTAGATAAGATTTTCAGCTAGGGTGGATAAGATTATCAAGGTATATTTTATATATTTTTTTTTCTATTCAAAAATGTTCTAACGCTCCACCCCAAGTATGCAAAAGGTACACTCCCAGTTGAGACCCATGGGAGGACCAAATACTACCATTACTTAGGAAAAGATGTCCAAAATGGAATTATTCACATTCTTAGTGAACAAATAGAAAGTAAAATGCTGTCTTTGTTGAGAGTTGCAAAATATTATAATATAATACTAGACTGTACACCAGATATTTCTGGTACCGAGCAAATGACAATAATCGTTCATGTATATGCAAATTACATACAGTAATGGAGGATGCCTTGTAAAAATTTGAGAACACTTTCTTGGTTTCGTAGCGGTAACATACACCACTAATCTAGGACTGACATAAGTAATAATTAAACAGATAAAGGAAATTAACATTCCTATCGAAGACATAAGGGGCCAGTTTTGACAATGTTTCCAATATGAAAGGCAAACATTCAGATATTCAAAAGAGAATTTTAGAAATAAATTCCCGAGCTTTCTATGTTCTTTGCAATAGTCATTCACTAAACCTTGTCGTTAATGATACAGCCACAGCATTTCAGTACGCCGTTCCATTTTTTTATATAGCTAAAAAAGTTAGAATTTTTTTCTGCATCGGTTCAACATTGGGTCATACTAAAGGAACATATTAGCAGTCTCACTTTAAAACCATTAAGCACCACAAGGTGCGAGAGCCGAATTGATGCTCTGACTTCATTCAGATATGAATCCCTCGTATCAAACAGGGAAAGTTTATGATGCCTTACTTCAAATAAGTAACGGCATTAGAACTGATAGAATGGTCGCCGTCGATGCTCTGTGTATAGCAAACCAGCTGCATAACTTTCCTTTCCTTTACTCCCTAGTTATTTGGTATGATTTTTTACTCCACATAAACATGTACCGGTAAGTAAAAGTCTCCGAAACATTGATTCTCATGTGTTGGATGCAGTTGGGGTTTCTTGACAATATATCTGAATACTTTGGAAGGAGCAGAAATGATGCAAAGTTTCAATATTACTTAGTTGATATAATGGAGTTGTCATCAGCATTAGATATGGATGACCCACGGATAGGAATACAGTGCAAACTCGAAGTCGAAAGAGGAAGAGACAGTTTCAGTACGAGGCAGAGGATGAAGCTATTGAAGATTCACAAACAAAATGCAAGAGCGACTTTTATTACAAAGTTCTAAACGTGAATGTGTTAACTTTAAGAGAAAAGTTTGAGCAACTTAAACATCACATCAAGTATTTCGATTTTCATTACGATATAAGTAGGCCTCATCTTAAAGATATGTCACCTGAACTTTTGTCTGAAAAGGTACTAAACTTGCCGGCATTTTAACACGCGAAGAATCGAAAGATATTAACTCCAGTTATTTGAAAGACGAACTGAAAGGGTTATCCGCTATAGTTAAGCGTAAAAGTTCAACAAAAGAAACTTTAAAATTAATTAAGGAACATGACTTTACTCCCAATGTTAGTGTTGCACTTAGGATTTTGTTAATCTTACCGGTAACCGTGGCAAGTGGAGAAAGAAGGTTTTCGAAACTTAAGCTTATTAAAAACTATGTACGTCTTCCATTTCTGAAACACGTTTGAGTGGCCTAGCGATGATATCAATACAACACGAATTGGCTGAAACATTGGACTACGCGAATGTTATAAAGAAATTTCCTCATATCAAAGCAAGAAAATTTTCTTTCAATTAAGGTATGTTAAATTCATGTATCACTATTGTGTTCTAGTACATCATAAGGCTTAGGCTTATCACTTAGTTTTGCCGTAATATCTGACTCACTATTATTTTCATGGTCCATACTCTATTTGAAACACCTTTGGCATGGGAGACCCGGGTTCGATTCCCGGCGGGAGCTCATGTGGTTCGGATTCCACGTTAATCAGTAAGTCCACCTCTCATATAGTCTCGCTGACGAAAGGAACGCTAAACTAAAAATAAACTCAATCAATCAACTCTATTGAAAACACCTTTCGATATAAAATAAGTTTAAAAATTAAAATTCTTAGTAGTGACTAAAGCACATTTTTTTTATAATTAATTTCTGTATGCGCTGCTATACATCACAGATATACAGCGAAATCGAGCATTCTGAATATTGTCATATGTATGGAGTCATTTAAATATTGCGTAAGCATTCGAGAGGTAGTTCAATTTTTTTGTTTACTTTTCCATTTCATACATGTTTTTAAACGGGGTATCCTACTTTTTCGTGTCACTTGAACGTTTTCTGTCAAAATAAGATTGAGGATTAAAGGGGCGGCATGTGAAAGTACCGCCCAGGGCGGCAAAACTGCTAGCGCCGGCCCTGGTTCCAGTAGACTAAACAGTAAGATGACCAGTAATTATTTCTTTTGTGGTTCCAGTACAAGAGTAGTAGTGTGTATGATCAGAAGTTATTTTTCCTTGTTTCAGGAGGGTATGAGTAGAATGGCCAGTACTCCTTTTCCCGTGTAATTTCAGTGCTATAGGAGTAGGACAACTTTAGTTCTTTTCCCTTTATTCCCAGTAGAACAGGAGTACAATAACTTGTAGTTCTTTTTGTCTTTACTATTTTATTTATTATTTCCAGAAATGATTTCAATTTTTATTTCTTAAAACAATCAACTGTAATCTCTAATACAATCAACAAGAGAAAGTGTTTTAAGTTGAACATTGTGAACTCTTATACAGGAAAAAACAGATCATTTTTGATTGGATGAAAATGAAATCTTTCAGTTTTACGACCCGCGGTTATGCCGGTTATTCTAAAGCAAACGGTGATGATAAGTGAATGGAATGAAGAAAGTGGGAGGAAACGGGATAACGCTGAGAAAATCCAAGAGCACGGTGTTTGTCTACCACAAGATCCACACGGCACCAGCTAGGATCGAACCAGGGACCCCAAGCACCGGAGGTGAACGCTCTACCGCTGAGCCATCGCGCCCCCCTTGACTGGATGAAAAACCAATTAGAAGTTGACTTTCCCGTAAACTCGGGGGTCAGTGTAATTGGGAACTGATTGCCTTTGTTTAGGTGAGAGGCCAATTAGTAATTAAGCTTACAAAAAATTGAGGAAAAATTAGCTTCTAGAAAATTTTAATTTCCCCAATTTTGATTATCTGCAATTTTAGGCGAAACGAGGATTAGGCAAAACGAGAACCCTTATTTCAGTTAAAATGGCAGATACAATTCTTATCATTTATCTTCTATAAATGTAACCAAGAAAGTTCTGTCGCTTTTTGTGGAGGTCTGTGTTCCATTGGCCCTCACACCGTGAGTTGCATGTGAGTGGACATAAGGCAGAGATAAGTTGTTAATAACTAATTGTTAATAAGTAATATGTCTCAGTTACCGCAGTAAATTTAACATGTCCATCTTTGTGTCTACCAATGAGAGGTGATTTTGTGGCTTCAGCTTGGGAGTAACATGACTTACATAAAGGAAAACTGAAGATCGAGATTTGAAATTTCGAAAAGTACGAAGTGAAAGCTGCCGGAAATATATTTTTTGAAACGGTTTAATTCTATAGTAACAAACTCTACCTTTGAAGACCGTTCATTTTTCAATTAGGTAAAACAAAACTAGAAATGGTTCTTTGGCTCTTCTTGTGGCATATGGCGTATTAAATTAATCAATTAATTAATTAGAAATGAAATTTAAGGTTTATAAGGAACAGTTTGATTTAATGAAATTAGTCAACCCCCAAGCAGAACATCAAAAGATAATAGATCTCTATGAGAAAAAGCCGTTTTGTCTTAATTTCATTCAAACACCCACTTCATGACACACTTTAGCCCCCATAACCTTCCTACCAAGTTATTCCCAAAGGGGTGTACCGCAGCTTATGGTGTTGACTTGTGAAATTGGTGCCGCCTTAAATTAGAATGTGTGAATGGATGGTGCGAAGATTTAAAACTCGAAAGATTTCACGTTTCAGTAGTTCGGAATGAAAGTAATCCTTTGTCTGGGTGTCCGACCTTGTAAGTTTTAGTAAGGTTGGCGAGCGAAAGGGGGAGTGAAGTTCAAGCAAAATGGATACATCTGTCCTCTTAAATCTTTTTTACATATACTTTATCACTGTTTTTCTGCGATTCCTTCTGAACATCAGAACTTGTTCGGGTATTCTGTTTGCTTCATTATGGCTAAAAGTAATAAATTTGTACTGTTTGCGTCGTTGTTTCTTAACCAACCTCTATCACTCGACACTAGCTTAATATGTTTAGTCCATATGACATTTCCTTACATCTTGTTAATGCAGTGCTAATCAAAAGATCGCGAATTTTTGAATGGTTCTTGATGCGTGTCTGTAGCTATATAGCTGTAATGTTTGAAAAGGACTGTTAGAACAGATCAATATATGAACTGTTAGAACGGATCAAAACGTTTCCCATTGGAATTGAAGCCAAGGGACCTTTATAATACCAAGAAGCGCGCAACATGAAATCCCAGAGGAGAAATGGTTTTGTTTGGGAGGTTGGAAGAAGCAACACGAAACATCATAATCTAATATACCTGGAAAGCATTTTACTCATATTGAGAAACTTCACCTTCAGTTAGCTAGAGGTTAGTTATTAATATAAAAAAAAAAAAAAAAAAAAAAGTGAACAAGCAATAGTCTGGTGTAAAGTAACTATTATCCAATTTAGGATTTTCGAGATACTGTGGAGTTTTCTATAGAAACAGAGTTTGATGGGCTTTCCAGTAAGAATAGTCAATTTGAAAAGCTCCTTGTGGAGTATTCCTAATGCTGGCTTAGATACAATTTCATGATTTCAAGCGTGCTAGTAAATCACCATCATATCTGTAAACATAAAGTTTTGCCGCGTTTCTCTCTTTCTCTTCATTTACCTTGATACACTCTTGTAACTTTTTAAACTGAGAGACAAGAAACGCTGCAATTTAGTACCATACAAATATCGGCACGGGGAGATTGTTTGACATACTTCGTGATACCACTAAGTTAACAGTGTTGCCAACATACCGAAAATGGCACTACGCCATGTTATTACATATTTCAAATATATATTAAACGATATCACATTTATTCTTCTGTGTTGCAAACATATCACAAACATCCGGATTATGATGGCCTCTATAGCAGTAAAAACGCATATGAGACAGACGGGCCAATGCACATTCAAAATACTTTCATGTCTAATACTATGCTCATAATATGACGGATTTCGAATGAATAGGAACAAAGATACAAGAGATTGAAAATTTGAAATTTTATAAAAGCCTCTACTTCGAAAAACCTGCTTAAATACGAGGGTAAGTCAAAAATTACCAGCAATGTTGGCATAACTGTTACATTGTTCATACTGTCCACTGACCACTGTCCTAGTTTATTTTGTTATATTGTTGTGGTCATGCAATGAAAGTTTGCTTCTAATTCCTCCATTTGTCTCCCTTTTGTTGTAGATAGATCATGACCGCTTCATTAGACGTTTGCAGCAAAGAGGAACGACGAGCAGTGATCTGATTTTTGTAGTGGGAAGGTGTATCAGGGGTCGCAGTCCATTAAAGACTTTCGCCACAACACGGGAACAGTGTCTTGCCGCAACGGAGTGTCTACGAATTGATTGAAAAAAAAAAAAAATACAAAAATGGTTACACATGCGTTACGCACGAAGAAGCAAAAAGGAGTGGAAACATCTACCATCGCCTAGCAAGAGAAGTTCAAAACTCAACCATCCGCAGGAAAACTGATGCTTACTGTTTTTTGGGACGCACAAGGTCCAGTATTGGAACATTATCAGGAGAATGCCGCAACAATAAACAATGCGGGTTACAGTGACATGCTTACTGACAAGCTAAAGACTGTAATTGGAAGCAAACGCTGAGGACTACTGTCGAAAAGTGTTATGTTGTTGCACACTCAATGTTGCCATTGAGCTCATCCGTGGCTAAGCGGTTAGCGTACGCGCCTTTGGCGTGGGAGACCCGGGTTCGATTCCCGGCGGGAGCTCATGTGGTTCGGATTCCACGTTAATCAGTAGGTCCACGTCTCATATAGCCTCGCTGCTGAAAGGGACGCTAAACTAATATCAACTCAACTCAATGTTGCCATCATTTGTACCGTAGATGGTCTTCCGGCTCCTTCCTCGTGCGTAACATGTGTGCTACCATTTTTGAAATTTTCAATCCATTCGTAGACACTCCATTGTGGCAAGACACTGTTCCCGTATTGTGTCCAAAGTCTTTGATGGATTGTGGCCTCTGATACACCTTCCGACCAAAAACACCGGGTCACTGCTCGTTGTTCCTCTTTCGTGCAAACTTCTAATGGAGCTACCATGATCTGTCTGCAACAGAAGGAAGACAAATGGAGGAATTAGCATCAAACTTTCATAACACGAGCACAACAGCATAATAAAATAAACGAGGACGGAAGTCAGTATGAAAAATGTAAAAAGAGTTATGTCAACATTGCGGGTAATTTTTGACTTATCCTCGTACATACCTCATCCAGTTACATATATGACTTTTCAATAGCTATGAAGATAATAATGTGGTTTACAGCAATTTGATATGTCAAATCGTTCTAGATATATGGTAAATATAGTAAATATATGTATAGATTCCAACACTGATTAAATTACGTATAAAGTTCGAGAACTTTATGTAATTAATCATCATAATATTTTCATAAACCTGCAAAAAGTATTATTCTAATGTCACAGAAGCAAGGTAAATAAAAAGTTTTTTTTTTAAATCCACAAACACGTCGTCGAAAGTAATATATCAAATTTAATTTAAAGGTATTTTTTTCATATCTCCAGAGTGGAAGATTGCTGTAAACGCATGCTGATCTTTGTGTCTACTGAAAACCATCTACGGGCTTGGATGTGATTCTTATGTGATAACTTTTTGGAAGTGAAGTCATTTGAACATAGTTAACATTTTAATTCCTTGTAACTTCTTGTAGATTTCCCTTGACGCATCTGTTTTGGAGAATACTCTAAAGCTTCGTTTTTTCTGGTGTACTAGGTGGAATTCGTATTGCTCCATTTTCCTTCTGATAATGTTCTGTACTTCCTTCTTTCCAATATTGTCCTTTGCAAGTCTGCTACTGACTTCCTGGATGATCACCGGGGCAATTTTCAAGAAGGCATGTACATTTGATGTGCGTGCTTCCATTGCTCGTGAGTATATCTCTTTCAGCATCGCATCTTTTCTTTTTGAAGCTTCTCGTATTCTGGTGCCATCTTCAGGTCTTTTTTGAGGCAGTAGCGAGCTGCATCTTGTTTCTCAGGTGGTATTCTGGTTGGTGTTTTCTTCCGTGATCTAGACATGATCCGCTAAGGGTCGGACTTCTGAATTTGGTTGGAATTTAATAAGTCCTAATAGGGATTTAGGTTTCACTAATTTTCTGTGTATATTGCCATTCTAGTGCTATCCCAAAGAGATAGTATTGCGTTCCCGTCAGCTGATCGCCAAAAGCTGTAAAACCTATATTGCTAGGGCGAATCTTGGTGCACAATAGTGTATCAGGCTGATTGAAAACAATGCCTATTTATTCAGAAAGTGGCGTGTGTCAAGTGTTGTATTAATTATCTTTATCAAATACAAAGTCTCTTCTTGTGAAGGATATAGCTATCCTTGCTTTTCCGCAGCAGTTCATTGTTAACACTGCAAGGTTTTGCCGGAATGCCACTCTTCTTCCTTGGTAATTGAAGACTTTGGTGCAAAACCCGTCAATTCCAAAACGTGAATGTGTAAAGAAGATAGTTTCACAAGGGTTTCTCGTCATTCGATTTTCTTCAAACGTGGCACATATATACTAGACCAAAAGTAAATCAACATGTATTTTTTTTCTTTCGGAAATTAGGCGAAGGGGGCAAAAGGCCCCTTTTCAAAAAAGGGCCCCCTTAATTAGAAGAGCTACATTAAAGAAACGAAACTCTGCTGATGCAAAGATAACTTCAAAGTAAAAAAATACGTGTTTTGTTGTTTGTGGGAAAAACGGGTTGCAAAGGGCAATGCCCCCTTCGAAATGAAAATTTACCGAGGTTAGTGCAGGCGTCCACAAAGTGTGACCCCAGATCTTCTTTTCTCTTTTCTTTTTTTAAAAATCGTTTGGTAGATAGACAAGTTGGCGACCATGGATCCAATTATGTTTGTGGGCACACGTTTTGAAATATTTTTGGCTCCAGGGTCCCAGACGGGGTCCAAGGCAAAATTTGCAAATGACAAGAATATCGAGTAGCATATCGAATAAAAGCTGTTGTTAAATAGAAGAAGATGGAATCAGGGGTAAAAGTGGATCTGAAAAGGTGGAGAGACGGTAGATAGCGGCATGACGCCACGGTGTTCCCCCTGCCTATCTTTGTCCATTGTAATATTTTAGGAACTGGAAGGACGCCGTACATATTTTTCCGAGGCGGGGGACGACGTCTCCGCGTTCCCCCTCACTTTTACATCTGAATGGAATAGGTCTTGACTCTCTACGATAGCCCTGTGCAAATGGCAGCGGGTCAAAATGAAAACACAACCTGCATTGAAAAGTCTTTGGCCACCTTTGTGAAACGGTGAGACAGATGTGAAACAGAAAAACACTATTTAATCATTTTAAAAATACACAATGTATTAAGGAAAAAAATATATCCCAGTTTCAGACGAGTCCTACTCATAATTTTCAAATAGCAAGAGGGGTCAAATTGGTATCGTTCGTGAATTGTTAGTAAAAGAAGCTGAAAGAAATCTCGACTGTCTACCCCTGTGCAATAGAATGATGGGTCAACATGCAAACACCAACTTGATCGAAAATTCTATGGCCACCCCTATAGATCTGAAACATTGATCCAGATGTCAAAACAGGGAAGCACGTATTCCTTCCTTTCAAAAGTAGGATACCGTAGAGACGACCTAAAACCACTTAATGTTTGTTTTCTGTGTGTACGAGAAAAAGGATTATAGATAAGGGATAAACGCCTCCTTTGAATGATAAAGTTTCCCTAAATTACTAGTCATGCAATATCTATTAAAGAGAAGGTAGAACTACATAAAATATTCGTCAAAACTATGCAACTTGTGCGTAGGGAAAAGTAGATTAAGGTAGCGTAAACCTTCCAGCAGCTGAGCAAAATGGACCCATATTTAATAAAGCTAGGCGGAAGTACAGGTGACCGGAAATGAGGAAAATTGGGTGTGTGGTGTTTCTGCAGAAAAGCATGAGGCGTTTTGTGTTATGTGGAGAAGAAATGATGAAATCGATATTAAACGAAGTAAAATTAAATAACTCGGTGAACAAACTGATGTTATTCAGAGATTGAAATCTGGGAGAAGACTGGGAAGACAATCAACGTCCCAAGGAAATGCAAATTTGCATGGATACCAACGTGACTCTGTCATACAACTGTATATTGATTACAGAGACCTTTGATGTGACCTTTCCTGCTCATGTTATGCTAACAAAACAGGTGGGAATATGGGGGAGTGGAATGTTTCCCGAATGTTCCAAAAGGGGAGTGTTTTTATCTCCAATATCGTAGAATTGGTTTAGTAGTGTGTTCTTTCGCACGTCATTTCGTTTTGAAAAGCATTTCCTTTTACATTTACAATCTGGTCTAATAGTTTTCTTCGGAACATATTTGCCTTTCCAATTTAATGCACTTCTCCTCTCGCCTTCTTGGACTTCATAACATTTCTTTTCCTCGCTTGCTCGTTTCTTACTCGTTTTTAACCCTTTATATTATTCGAATTGCTGGTTATCTCACTTGACTTGGTTGTTTCGCTGCAGTCTTATGCTTGGCTTCTAATTTTTCTCTTGTGAATTTGTACTAGGAACACACTCTGTATCCATACCTAACATCTTATGCTCACTACCCGCTCAAGATATTTCATCTGATAAACCGCATTGTACTCATTCCAGCTAATTCATGGGCTACAAATATGACATGTTTTCCAGCTATCAAAAGCATTTCCCCCCATGATTTAATTACGTTCCGACTTGTCTGTTTTTGCTACAAATTAGTGGAACATTGTAGTTCTTTCAGGTTGTCTTGGCATTGGCAGAGCTTAGTTTGTTTATCACCGGGTATTTATGAACTCTAGTGACTCGATAAGGAGCCTTTTGCCTACCCACTTTTAACGTGTTTCTCCGCAGAACACAAACACATGTGCTTCATCTTCCTTATTTAACAACACTGAAACGTTGTGCTACTTCATCCCTCTTGCCATTTGCAAATTTTTCGTTGGACCCCTTCTGGGACCCTGCGGAGGACCCTGGGGCCAAAAGTATTATTTCAAAACGTATGCTCACAAACATAATGGGATCCGTGGTCACCGATTTAACCATCCACCAAACGGTTTCCGAAAAAAAAAAAATGATTCGGGGTCTCACTTTGTGCACGTCTGCACTAATCTCGGCAAATTTGTCTTTTCGAAGGGGGTCATTGTCCCCTGCAACCCTTTTCTCGCAGAAACGAGAAAACACGTATTTCCCACTTTGAAGTAATCTTTGTATCGGCAGAGTTTCGTTTCTTTAATGTGGCTCTTTTAAAAAAAGGGCCCTGTTTTGAAAAGGGGCCCTTTGTCCCCTTAACCAATTTTCCGAAAGAAACAAAAACTACGTGTCGATTTATTTTCGTTCTAGTATATATGTGCCAAGTTTGAAGAAAATCAGATGATTAGAAACACTTGTGAAGCTATCTCCTTTACACTTTAACTTTTTAGACTTTACGGGTTTTTGCCCCAAAGTCTTCAATTGTCTTCATTGAAGATCTTTATTCTATATTCTTGATGGGGGTCTTGGATTCAAGTCGCTGCTCCTCATTAGCTCCTGATTCTCTTTCCTCGGAGCTCAAATATCAATTTTAAAAAATCACCAATGTTACTGCACGATTAAAAGGTTGATTAAATAATCGAGCGCGGGCCTCACAGAGTGCTAGATCAGTTCGGCCATGAACATTTGGAAAGGCTGATTTGATTGTTCACTGCCAGTAGAGATGCCACATGTCTGCTGTGCCACGGTCACTCGCTGATCTGCTAAAATGATGTAATACATTTTTGTCATTTTCATGTCTGGGGTGATGACAGTTGAAGATTGGCCATTATGCTCATTTTCACACGTCTATCTACCACAATTACATTCACGGCGCCATCTTTTACTCTATCATATAATGGTCTAGAATCCCCAAGAGTTTCGCCATATCAAGGTGAATGCCTTTGGATGTTAGATTTTTTCTTCTTTAAATATTTTACCTATGCGTTCTCTTTCTTTCTTTTTTTTTCGTTCAGTTAGACTACATTTCTTACTGATCAACAACCTTTAAAGAAAAGAAAAGAAATATTTTAAACTCGTCAAACTTTGTGGACATCAGTTTAAATGATGTATAATGTTATGCCTAAAATTACCAGTATCTGCCATAACTTGTATCAAGTTACTAAAAGGTGGCCTCTGACAGATAGCTGCACATGTAAACTAAACGAGAAGGAGGATTGTTCGCCAATTACAGCAGCATTCTTTCACGCTGTTGCTAGGCAACGAAGGTCACTGACCGCGCTGTTGCCGGTAGTTGAGACGATTTGTTAAATATCTTAAGTTTGTCGCCAGAGCTGCTATCTCTGTTGCGGAGCCTCTGGCAACAGCGCGTCCAGTACTCCACGTGCTCTACCCAACTGTCAAAAGCCACCTTTACTTGCGCACACAGTACATGGTGCGCAGCATGCTTAACCATCCTCGTAGTATCTGTTCTCAGTAATATGAAGTATTTCCTGTAACGATATTAGTAACATTGGCATGTTGTTCTCTTTTACAGGTTTTCATAAGGGAATTAATTTCTAATGCTAGTGATGCGTTAGAGAAGTTGAGATACTTACAAGTAACAGGCGAACAAGTGCCCGACACGGAAAGACAACTTGAAATTCACATCGCTACTGATAAAATGAATAGGATTTTTACCATACAGGTAAGTAAATTTCATTTACAAGGTCTGTTAATTAAACCTGACAGTTTTTAATTTCAAATAATATACAGCTCATTCGTATAGGAATCTGAATTTAATACATGCTGTAACTTGGCAAAATACGAAATTTATTATGACGGAATCAAAATACGAGATTTATTATTACGGAAAGTAGCAGATCTAACATTTGCATGCAGATTTTACAAGGAGAGCTAAACTTTCGAAAGTAATGTCTCTGATGTGACGGTTAGTTTGGCTACTACCTATTTGTAGACGTTAGAGTTTCGTGTAAGGCTATGACTATACGAGGATGCGTTTTCAATGCGTTACCTCCCCGCTGCGAACGCGACCTAGGTGACTACTCGGTAATTTTACTTTCGCTAGTGTTATAAATCATCCTGTAAGCCAGTCAGGGTTTCCAGGTCTTTTTTTCATTTCCCGCGCCGGAAAGGTAGAATCAGAAAGACTTGCTTCAATTGGTTTCTTGTGAGACGCCATGAACGTATTGCTTAAATTCCTTTGCCTGACAACACGTCTTTCCTTTCTCCCTTCACTAAATGCGCTCGCAATGCGTTTTTATGGCTCATGCATACGCTTGGAATACACTAAGCAGGTATTTAAATGTGGGTGGCTACACAATGCGCTGCAGAAATCAATAAAAACGCGCAGAATACCTCCGTTCGAGCGTATTTGGTGTGTTTCGGAACAATAGACCGCCTGCTGTTTCGGAATCAGTAAAAAATGTCTAAAGGAAGGAAAAACAGGAAAGACGTATTGCCAAGCAAGGGGATTTTAGCAAGAAACAGCTGCTTGGAAGATGCTTTGTGTAGAGTGTTGGAACTCTGGTATTATAAAGTATGTGCATGTGTAATAAAAGAAAAATTCACAAAAATACAAGGAATTTACGAAAAATTGGCTAAGTACAGAAAAATCTATTAACACAATAAGATTATTTCTCGTAATTCGCGTGAATGAGAATAAGGGTATGGCAGTAAGGTCTAGAAACCCTGACTGGCTCACATGATGATTTATAACTGGTGAAAGTAAACTTAACCGAGTGGCCACCTAGGTTGCGTTCGCTGCGGTGTGTAACGCATCGGAAACGCATCCTCGTATAGCCATACACTTACATATCTTTTACTGATTCCGAAACAGCAGGCGGTCTGTTGTTCCGAAACGCACCAAATACGCTCGAGCCGACGTATTCTGTGCGTATTTTTTTATTGATTTCGCGTTTGCAGTGCATTGTGATTAACCATCTACATTTAAATAAATGGTCAGCATATTACAAGCGTACGCATGAGTCATAGAAACGCGTTGCAAACGCATTAAAAGCCATGCACTAAAACTGTGGATAGTTTCCTGAATTTCCGGATGCCGTCCTTCAGTCCGACCGTAAATTAACCATAGGCAGGAGAACCAATGTAAGACAGAGGCAAGCAGAAGAGGATGCGGAAAGATAAGCCTGAGTGGATTGACCGGTATCTGAATCACGATTTTAGAGTTCTTGGTCTAGCATATGCTTGAGTAAATACTATCTTGATCAAAAAGTTCCCAGAATCATCACCGTGTGGAGCTCTCAGTCACCTGATTGGACTTTTTCTTTTCTTGTGGGTTGCCACACCTGTCTAGCGATATTCCCTCCCAAGTTGAACATCCTAGATTGCCATTTGTGAAAGTGACGCTGGGTTGAGTATATCTATTTGGGTGCATGTTTCGATTTTTGCAATGGAATTACTTTTGTATAAATAATGTGCATTAAAGTTTGCATTAGAAATGGATCCAATGGTGCAAAAACCTTGAAAATATTGGAAAATAGTTTCGGCAATGACGCTATTAAAAAAAAATCCACTGGCGAGCACCCAATGAGCCGAGACCGAAAAAAAAACACCTCGTTTTCAGTTGAAAAAGGTAATGCTCATGGTTTTCATGGATTACAACAGTGTTGTACATAATGAATTTCTGCCAGAAAGTCAGACAGTCAACAAGAAGTATTATTTGGTCTTTATGAAGCGTTTGCGTGCAGCAGTTCGCCTCAAAGTAAAATATCTCTGGACAAACAACTCTTGGATTTTTCACCATGACAACAAAGCGTCGCACAATGTTATCATTATCCGCGAATTTCCCACCAAAAACGTAACAAATGCCATTCTGCAGCCACCGAATTCACCGGGTTTACATCCATGCGACTTTTCCCTGCTTCATCGACTCAAGAAACCATTACGAGGAACGCGTTTTAGCAGCCGACAGGAGATAATACGAAAATCGAAGAGGCTCTGATGAACATACCGACAATCGGGAACCACAAGTGTTTTTAGAACTGGATCAATCGCTGGCATAAGTGCGTTGCAGTCGATGAGGATTACTTCGAAGTCGGCAACGTCAATTTTCAAGAATAAACTTGTATTTTTAATTTTATGAGTGAATTCCGGGAACTTTTTGATCAAGGTAGTATGTGGTACGACGCTTCGTTGCATTGCTTACAGTATTCTGTACTTCGCTCGGCTGTCCTATCCTCTGGTCAATGTGCGGCCAGCCTCAACGTGAAAATGCCTGTGGGACGAATTTTGAACAACTCAGCTTTCGTGTATCTCAACTCCACAATAAGATTATCCCAAGTATGCAAAACGGCATATTTTGAGAACCATTCAATAACTCCCGAAGTTAGGTTTCTTTGTTTGGAAGGTTCATAATTGTCATCGTGAAGGAACCTTAATTTTCATGGATTCTAAAGACGTCGACCAACTGAGCTTTCACAAAATATACTAAAATACTTTTGTATTACTCCGAATTTACTGTTATAGGGATACCATAACAACCAACCGTCTTCAACAACCAACTAACTAACCCTATGGCCCATGGAACCCGAAGGTTCAATGCTGTGTTCACTGAAGCTCTCCACTGACTTTTATCATTAGCCAACTGGATCCAGTTTCTACTTTGTATTCCTATTTCTAAGAGATCCATCTTAATGTCCTGGATTCCATCTTAATTCCATCTTAATGCGAAATTATCAATATTTTTAGCAAAATTAATGTAAACTGGCGATATGAATTGGAAAATTGTGAAAATTGTTTGTGAACGGACTAACACCATACTTGGCGGAAACTTTATTTCTGGACTAAAAATTGTACGTTTACGAAACTAATAATAGTTTTAGCAAAACTAAAGATAAATTAACGATGCGAGGTGGAAATTTATGAAAATCATTTATGGGCGGGCTAATTTCACACTTGATAGTAGACTATTTCTTCAGTAAAAGTGTATTTTGCGAAACTGACGATAGTTTTAGCAAAACTAACGTAAGCTAACGTTAGATTAAAGAATGTTGGAATTCGTTTGTGGATTGGGAACCGTGAAGTTGACGTACCGATTTATTTTTCCAATAAAACGCATATATTGCGAAACTAACGTAAAGTAACTATAAAATAACAATATACATATAAAAAAGATAAATTCATTAGCTGGGCGGGACAACTTCACAGGCGTTACACCTGGTGAAAACTTTTGAACTTAAGAGGTACTCTTTCTAACGGTACAAGTTACTGCATATAAGGCAATAATCAGTACTAATATTGACAAATATATACCATTTTTGTTAATTAAACCCCATATCAAGCTAAATTAATGAAAAATTAATTTAAAAAATGGTATAGAAACGTCTTTGTTAATCCTCATATGAAGCTCAATTAAAGAAAAAATGGTATAAATTTCCCTTATAATTAAACATAAATTGTATGCATCTGCCAGTATTAGTACCATGATCGTCTGGTTTATTTACTTATGAAACCATACAGCATGTTTGTAAATAGCCTTTACAATGCATAGCTTATAACTATTGTTAACCATTTTTAAAATTGGACCGCTGTTCAGGGCTGTAGTCGAGGGTACACGGTGATACACGCCGTACACCTCTGCTTAATCTTAGTCATTAGAGTGTACCTTTTGCTTCAAAGCGCATAGTAATCTAATATTACGTTAATATTACCAGTGATGAGAACAATTTCCACGTTGCCATGTTCCAGAACGGAGTGTGAGCGAGGATTTAGCTTGATGAATAAAATTATCATTGACTTGAGATCATTATTGCTGTTTACCCAGGTCTCTAGTTTTATGTTTATCAAATCAAATGGACCACCACTTGATCAGTTCATGACTTAGGAATATTTAAACACGTGGCTTCAAAATCACCGTGCTGTAAACGATAGTAAAGCAAGAGTTTGTACAAAACGCGCTAGTGACACTTGTTGTGAAGTGAATGGTAGGTGTTCAAACTACTTTGTTCAAGCTTTGTATGTTTCGAGTTGTTACTTGTGATATTTAAGGTAGTTTTAAAGAGGTACTTTAGTAACAAGTGTGAGGACAATTAAAAGTTGCAGTTTAGAGTTTTATTGAGCAAACGAACGGAAATAACTTACGGAGAAGACTTGATTAAGGTTAGTGTCACGTCTTATATTTTATCGAAGTTTTCATTGTTACTGTTGTTAAATCAGCTACTATTATTTGGATGATACTATACAAGAAGGAACCAAGACACAAAATAATTAGTTTTCGGATGAGGGAAAGATCGATGCAAAATGGAGCAATTTTGTTCTGAGAGGATATCCAAGCGATTTGAAGGTCGATGACTGTGAAATTTTAATTGCTTAAAACCTTGTTCTCTGCTGAAGAGAACCAAACTCGTTCTGTATTTTTAAACTAAGGTATGAATAATATTTTCAATATCATGTTAATGTTAATACGTAACTTTGAGCTATCAGAACCTATTAGGTCTAATTGAGGAAAAAATATTTTCCATGTCTTAATGATTTTACATAGTTAAATTTGGGAACAATTTCCTTAATTCTGGCACATCGGATGCGATTTTTTCTGTTCCTTTTCGGAGTGAGTTGGTTCATAGACTTCCTTCTCCTTACCTACACCCATTTATGTTATTAATAGGTAACACTGTTCAACAACGAAAATGTAAATTGAACAAAATCAGCTAATTCTTATTGATTTTGTGGTGCTGATCACGAATTTGAAAGTTATTTTCGAATATTAGCTCTACTTTTCGTTTTACAGGCATGTCTAATAATAACGCTTTAAAAATTAATATATTCGCTTCGTTTGGGGTAAAATGTTACACTGATCCGGCAACATTGGAGAAACTATATGAACGCTTGGTTTCATTGTGTTCCTTATCTCACTGTCAGTAGTGTTCTGCTATTGTTAGAAAAGACAGGTTTAGTGCAGTTATCAGCGTTTTGAGTGTGACGTTTGTGTAGTGCAGGACATAAAAATACAACTACAAGTACGCAAAAATACTGGTATTTCGAATGTATATTTTTAAATAGTTGTCGGAACTATTTCAAGTGACATTTTGAAGATTTCAATAAACAAAAATGCCGCGAAATTGTGTAAACAGTGCGGATAGCTTCTGCTACGTGTGTGGGGAAATGACATTTTCCTCACAAAAGCAGACTATAACACCACTAATAAGAAAAGCCTATCAATATTACTTTGGTTGTAAAATTGGAGACCAAGATAAATCTTGGGCACCCCACATTGTGTGTAACACTTGTGCCAACAATCTAAGAAATTGGATTAATGGAAAGGGGCGCTCAATGCCTTTTGCAGTGCCCATGATTTGGAGGGAGCCAAGCGACCACATCAGAGACTGTTATTTTTGTATGGTTCCTTCCGTCAAGAAGGGAATTTCCACGAAGAAGAAGCGGGCCTTGATCTATCCTAACATTCCTTCTGCAATGCGCCCTGTTCCTCATGGAGAAGGACTACCTGTTCCTGACCCACCTAAAGAATACGATCTTTTTTCTGATGATGATCAAGAAGTTGAAGCTCCTGAATCAAGTACTTCGAAGGACCCTACGTTTGTTGTAGAAGAACCTCCATGTGAACCACATAGACTTACTCAAGAGGAACTAAGTGATCTAATCAGAGACTTGGACCTCTCGAAAAGCAAAGCCGAAATTTTAGCGTCACGCTTAAAACAATGGAATTTATTGCAGGAAAAAGTAAATATTTCAGTGTAGGGAGAAGATTTATTCACTTCATTTTTTACTATGGAAGACACACTTGTGGCATATACAGATGTAAATGGTCTCATGAGGGCACTTAAAATTAATTACGAACCTACGGAGTGGAGGCTCTTTATAGATTCGTCCAAGGTGAGTTTAAGGGCAGTGCTTTTACATATTGGAAATGAATTTCCTCAATTTTTGTAGGATACGCAGTTCATATGAAGGAATCTTATGAAAACTTGAAACGTTTACTTCAAGCCATTTAATATTACGATTTTCAGTGACTCATTTGTGGTGACCTTAAAGTAATAGCACTGTTGCTAGGTATGCAGTTAGGGTATACAAAGTATTGTTGCTTTATATGTGAATGGGACAGTAGAGATCGTGGATCTCATTACCGCAAAAGTGATTGGAGTACCAAAGAAACTCTTCAGCCGGGAGTGAAAAATGTGCAACATGAACCACTGATATATCGTAACCGAATTTTGCTTCCCCCTCTACATATTAAATTAGGTCTTATGAAAAGTTTTGTTAAGAGCATGAACCAAGAGGATGAGGCCTATAAGTACCTAAGAGGACAATTCCCTCGATTAAGTGATGCCAAAGTTAAAGAGGGTGTTTTCATAGGGCCACAGATTAGGCAACTATGCAAAGATCACAAGTTCGACGAAATTCTCCAAGGTGAGGAGAAAGCTGCGTGGGAAAGCTTGAAGAGTGTTTGTTCACAGTTCTTGGGAAGATACCGAGCAACAAATTACAAACAGCTGGTAGCAAAGTTGTTATTGTGCTACGAAAATCTTGGTTGCAATATGTCTCTGAAACTCCACTTTCTTCATTCACAACTAGACTTCTTTCCCGAAGATTGTGGAGCAGTAAGTGACGAACATGGTGAGCGTTTCCATCAAGATATTGCAGAAATGGAGAAGAGATATGAGGGAAAGTGGAGTTCTAACATATTGGCCGACTACTGTTGGACTATTGCAAGGGATGGTCCAGATGTAACCTACAAAAGGCAAGCCAAGCGAAGACGCTCAAAATAAAATAAACATAATCCTGTACAAGGGATCACTTGAAACTTTTGTCTACATTGCAGTGTAGTTCTTGCACAGAAAGGTATTTGTACATATTTTTCATGTTTTGATGTTAATACTGATTTTTATTACGGAATTGTTAATGTTTAACTTGACCACGGTTACTTTATTTTCTGTATCGCTGTGAAACTGGTATTTGCGCAATTTTGAAAAAGGAAGTACAAGGGTATAGAAAGTTATAGGTGAGGGTACTTCTTAACTCCCCAGCTTATCACATCACAGTGAAATAGATAAAAAAAAGTGAAATGTAGGTTTTTACAAGGATTTTGCTTAAATGTTCTATAAATATTAATAGATCTGTATATATACAGCTACTGTTGTACAAGGGCGTTTTTTCCGCAACCTGAGCTAAGAAAATTCTCATCATTTCCTTTCATATTATGCTTAAATGAAGGTAAAAATCGCAATTTCAAAGAATTTACATACTTTCGATCAAAATTTGTTGAACAGTGTAATTTAACTAAGGAGTATATAAAATACTTTTAAACTATAAAATAAAAATGTATGCTTTATATTTTAATTGACTTAATTAATACATGCGTTTTACATTGTTCATTAAAAAAGCACTGTAACTCTTTTATGATAATCATAGATGATCACAAAACAGCGTATACCCTCTGAAAAATTTTAGGACTATAGCACCGTCGCTGTTTAATCTCGATTAGTGAATTTTTTTTTTTTTTTTTTTAAAGAATGAACGTAGCAGTATGCATAGAAGGGTGTAACTAGAAATCTAGAAGACAATTGGCTTACGTGCATCTAATGGTTTTGAATATATTCCTTTAAGTTTTTATTTGTTTTTAGACAGAGTCTGATTTTAAAAAGTTTCCATGTAAACAAGAAATTTCAAGGTTACAGAATATTAGTTCACTTTTGATTTAGACTTGTGACAAACCAATTAAAAATGGGTGTACATATCGTCATTAAGATTCTACAAACTTGAAAAATTGGAAACTTATCTTTTATCTTTTGTTTCCTACTGAATGCTCGAGTTTCTCATGTTTTCGAAGCCAATGGCAATGTATGAACATCAGTAGGATTATTGATAAACTAAATGCATTGTATACTTACAATTATTATATTCTGTTACAGGATACGGGAATCGGCATGACAGAAGAAGAATTGAAGCAAAACTTGGGCACAATCGCTCGATCTGGCTCTAAGGTATGAACTGCATACGACTTAAAAGTTACAACCAAAACCATTTTTTATAATTTTTATAACCCATAACCAAAAATGTAAAATGCAACAAAAAAGAAAATAAAGACCACAAATGAGCAAGGTCATCCCAAGCCCCCTCTAGTCAGCCATTACTCTCTTCCAACGTCAGAGCAGACAAATACTGTACCAAAATTAAATATTATGCTGTTATCAGTGTTTAATTACGGATATTAAACAACTTTTTATTACTACAAATAACTTCGGTGCATTTCGTTGACTCAGGTAACAACAAGTGCCTAGCGAAACCTTTTCGGCGAGTCGTGACTCACCTTTAACTTCGAAGCGCATCGATACCAAAAAATAGACAAGTATATGCTACGGTGAGCCAACGAAGAATCAAACATACTAGAAATATCTTCGATAAATTTTGTTGTGAGTCAGATCACAGCAAGACCATCACAAAACCTTTTTAACGAGACATGACTCGCCTCTTTTATCGAAGCACATCGATTCCAAAACGAGACAATTATGTGCTATGTAAAGCAAATGGAGAACTTAACGTTATTTTTTCTAGAAATTTCTTCGAAAAATTTTCTTGTAAGTCAGCCTACAGGAAGACCATCACAATCCCATTTTAAAGAGACATGACTCACCTCTATCTTCGAAGCTCACCGATTCCAAAATGAGACAATTATGTGGTACGTAAAGCCAACGAAGAGTCCAACAAATTTTTATTACTAGAAAACTCTTCGATAAGTTTTGTTGTGAGTCAGCTTACATAAATAACATTTGAAATACTTTTTAATGATACATGCCTCACTTCTTATCTTCGAAACGCATCGATTCCAGAATAAGGCAAGTATGTGCTACGTAAAGCCAACCAAGAGTCCAACATATTTTTGTTACTAGAAATCTCTTCGATAAATTTTGTTGTGAGTCAGCCCACAAGAAGACCATCACAAACCCTTTTTAATGAGACATGACTGAACTTAATCTTAGAAGCGCATCGATTCCAAAAATAGGCAATTATGTGCTATGTAAGGAAAATGGAGAATTCAACGTTATTTTATTTCTAGAAATCTCGTCGATAAATTTTCATGTGATTCAGCCGACAGGAATACCATCACATTCCCTTTTTAATGAGATATGACTCATCAATATCTTCGAAGCACATTGATTCCAAAATTAGGCAATTATGTGCTATGTAAAGAAAATGGAGAATTCAACGTTATTTTATTTCTAGAAAAAATCTTCGATAAATTTTATTGAGTCAGCCCACAGGAAGACCATCACAGTCCCTCTTTAATAGGACATGACTCACCTTTATCTTCGAAACGCATCGATTCAAAAATGAGGCAATTATGTGCTATGTAAAGCAAATAGGGAATTTAACATTATTTCTAGAAATCTCGTCGATAAATTTTGTTGTGAGTCAGCCCACAGGAAGACCATTACATACCCTTCTTAATTTGCCATGACTCACCTCTATCTTCGAAACGCACCGATTCCAAAAATAGGCAATTATGTGATACCGTAAAGCAAATGGAAAATTCAACGCTATTTAATTACTAGAAATGTCCGATAAATTTTGTTCTGAGTGAACCTACAAAAGGACAATCACAAACCATTTTAAGCGAGACATGACTCACTTCTATCTTCCAAGCGCATCGATTCCTAAATGAGACAATTATGTGCTACGTAAAGCAAATATGATAATTCAGCGTTGTTTTATTACTAGAAATATCTTAGATAAATTTTCTTGTGAGTCAATCCACAGGAAGACCATCAGAATCGCGTTCTAATGAGACATGATTCACCCCTATCTTCGAATCGCATTGATTCCAAAATGACAGTTATGTGCTACGTAAAGCCAACGAAGATTCCAACGTTTTTTTATTACTATAAGTCTCTTCGATAAATTTTGTTGTGAGTGAGCCTACATAAAGAACATTTGAAATACGTTTTAACGGGATATGAGTAACCTCTATTTTCGAAGCGCATATATTCAAAAAATATTCAACTACGTGCTACGTAGAGCAAATGGAGAATTCAATGTTATTTTATCACTAGAAATATCTCATAAATTTTGTTATGAGTCAGCCCATAGGAAGACAATAACAAACCCTTTTTAGTTAGTAATGTTACACCTTTATCTTCGAAGCGCATCGATTCCGAAATAAGATAATTATGTGCTTCGTAATGCCAACGAACAGTCTAACATATTCTTATTACTAGAAATCTTCGATAAATTGTTGTGAGCCAGACTCTGACTCACAACTAAATTTAACAGAGATTTCTAGTAATAAAATAATGTCCATTCTCCATTTGCTTTACGTAGAGAATTATTGCCTCCTTTTGGAATCGATGTGCTTCGAAGAGAGACGGGAGTCATGTCTCATTGAAAAGTATTTGTGATGGTCTTCCTGTGTGCTGATTCACAACAAAATTTATCGACAAGATTTCTAGTAGTAAAATAACGTTGAATTCTCCGTTTACTATACGTAGCACTTATTATCCTTACTTTAAAATCGGATTCGAAGATAGAGGAGAATCATGTTTCATTAAAAAAGGCTCTGTGATTGTCTTCCTGTGGGCTGACTCAGAAGAAAATTTATCGAAGAGATTTCTAGTAATAAAATAACGTTGAATGCTACATTCGCTTTACGTAGCACAAATTATCCTTATTTTGGAATCGATGCGCTTCGAAAATAGAGGTGAGTCATGTCTTGTTCGAAAATGTTTCAAATGGTCTTTATGTGGGCTGACTCATAATGGAATTTATCGAAGAGATTTCTAATAATAAAATAACGTTGAATTCTCAATTTGCTTTACGTAGCAAAAAAAAAAAAAAAAAAAAAAAAAAGTACCTAGTTTTGTAATCGATAGCTTCGAAGAAAGAAGTGTATCATGTCTCGTCAAAAATGGTTTGTGGTGGTTTTCCTGTGGGCTGACTCAACAAAATTTATCGAAGAGATTTCCAGTAAGAAAATAACGACGAATTCTGCATTTGCTTTACGTAGCACATAATATCCTTATTTTGGAATCGATGCGTTTCGAGGTTAGAGGTGAGTTATGTTTCACTAATAAGGGTTTGTGTTTGTCTTCCTGTGGGCTGACTCACAAAATTTATCGAAGAAATTTCAAGTAATCAAAATATGCTGGACTTCGCTGGCTTTACGTAGCTCATAAGTCCCTCATTTTGGAATCGATGCGCTTCGAAGATACAGTTGAGCCATGTCTCACTAAACAGGGTTTGTTATGGTCTTGCTGTTTGCTGACTCACAACAAAACTTATAGAAGAGATAAGGGTGATTCTTGACTCGTTCAAAAGTATTTGTGATGGTCTTCCTGTGGGCTGACACACAAGAGAATTTATCGACGAGATTTCCTAGTGATAAAATGACATTGAATTCTTCTCTTGCTTTATAGCACGTAATTGCCTGGTTCTAGAATCGTTGCGCTTCGAAGATAAAAGTGAATCATGTCTCGTGAAAAAGTGTTTGTGATAGTATTCCTGTGGGCTGACTCACAACAAAATTTATCGCAGAGATTTCTAGTAATAAAAATATGTTGGACTCTTCGTTGTCTTAACGTAGTACATAATTACATGCTTTTGGAATCGATGCGCTTCGAAGATAAAGGTGAGTCATGTCTCGTTCAAAAGTATTTTTGGTTTTCTTCCTGTGGGGTGACACGGTGGGGTGCTGACTGCCACGGGTGCTGACTGCCACAGCCAATTATTGGTGCTGATTGCCACGACTGGCGCTGATTGCCAATATCAAGGTGCTGACTGCCACGCGCCTGAGAAAGTTGCTTGACGTAACATTACCGGACGCCAAGAAGCATGAAAGAAACTAGATGATCCTTAGGATCGTGTTGTTCAGACCAACACCTAACAAAGGTAAACAGGTCTCTGTATGTACACTCATGTCCAAAATTATTGTCACATGATTATAAATATGTTGTTCTAGTAATATAATTTGATAACGAATTCGCTTGGTTTTTCTTATAATGTTAATATGTGTATAATCGGCAAAGACAAGTATGTGGTAAATTTAATGTCAAAAGAGCAGTAAATAAAAACAATAAAACGAAAATAAAATTTTCTTGTCCATTTAGTTACATTTTATTTTACTCATTATGATTTTCGTATTTATAATTCTTTTCCTATGAAATTTATCACAAATATAAATTTCCTGATTATACACATAATGTAAGTATTAAAAATACTCTGCAAAATTATCAAATTATATTCTTACAAGAAAACAGTTATACATATGCGACAATAATTTTGGATATGAGTGTACTTTCAGTTTTGTCACGGAGCGGTGCGTACAAAATTGGTATGATTTATATATTCTCACTTAAACTCCCTATGTCAGCATGAACTGTGTACAGCTGTGCAAATTGTTTCGAGCAGCTCTTGAAAGTTCCATCAAAAAAGCACTGCTGGCTGTACCTCACAAGGGAAGTTCAGGAGAAAGCACTCGCTTGCAGAGAAACTAAGCATGCCATGCTGATAAAATTCCTGTACGGTTGAGAACGGTTTGAGATATTCAACTTGGAAGTTTATATGTGAAAATGAGGATATACGCATTTATACGCGTTAAGTACAACATAATTAGTAACGAATATTGACATACGAATTGAAAGCTATCGGAAGTAACAGAAAAAAAGTGTTTCGCAATAACTAACGGGTTTGTTAGATACAATTAGTCATTACATTGTTCACAATAATAATAGGTTAGAGATGAAAATTGATCACTGTTTTTCTTCTGTTTTATGAAGAAATGACGCAGGCAAAATACTCCCTTGCACCATGAACATTTTATATGTGCAATTGTGTTGCATCCGTCAAGAGAACAGTTCGCAGAACCAAAGCAAAAATGCAAATTCGACAAGTGATTCAAAAGTTATAGGCCTGTAATTTGTTCGTAACCTGCCTTGCAGAACGCAAACTGAAACAATCCAGTATATCGCGGTGGTCGGAAGTGATTCGTATGGACACCAACTTTATTTGATTGCTTCGTTGGTACATTATAACGTCCAGATGAAGAATATTCATACTATGTACAAATCTCCTGCCATAATCTTTGATTAATCGAAATCAAAACACATCAAATGGTTGCACAAATCGTGTGCAATTCTTTGGTATCTTCTCAACCATTAGGTCTTTGCCGTCCGTCATGCAACTTGTAATGGACAATTTGTCTGTGAATGGACCCCAGTGATCAAGCAATATCAAGTTCAGACCATCAGGCTTCGCCATGGGTGAGAATACTTAACGCATTGAAACGTGCATCCACTCATTTTCTCATATAAATTTCCAAGCTGAATATCTCGAACAGTTCTCAACGTACAGGAGTTTTATTACCTGTTGTAATCAGCATGAATTGGTCCTTCAAATGACATGCTTATTTCTCTGCAGGCGAGTGCTTCTCCCAAACTTCGCTTGTCAGCTGGCTTCAGACCATCATATCCATTAAATAATACAATAAAACAATTAATATAAACAATGAAATGTGCAAATTGTACATATAAAAGAAAAGAAAATTCCTTTATAAACATCCAAGTGTATGTCGTTCCACTTAGTGAGCAACTTTGTAACTTATAGGATGCCACATAGATTTGCTGTGATGATTACTAAATTAATCTCTATTAAATTAATTAATAATCATTAATTTAGTATCAGGGATTAATTCCTCTCTTTCCAAATAAGTTTCACCCAGGCTCGTGGCAGTCAGCACGCCGTCGTGGCAGTCAGCACCTTCATATTTGCAATAAGTGACAGTCGTGGCAGTCAGCACCAATAATTGGCTGTGGCAGTCAGCACCCGTGGCAATCAGCACCTATCCGGTGACACACAAGAGAATTTATCGACGAGATTTTCTAGTAATAAAATAACGTTGAATTCTTCTTTCGCTATAATTGCCTGGTTTTAGAATCGATGCGCATCGAAGATCAAAGTGAGTCATGTCTCGTGAAAAAGTGTTTGTGATGGTATTCCTGTTGACTGACTCACAACAAAATTTATCGAAAAGATTTCTAGTAATAAAATAACGTTGAATTGTTTGTTTGCTTTACATACCACACAAGTGCCTATTTTTGGAATCGATGCGCTTCGAACATAGAGGTGAGTCATGTCTCACTAAAAAGGGTTTGTGGTGGTCTCCCTGTGGGCTGACTCACAACAAAATTTATCAAAGAGATTTCTAGTAATAAAATAACATTGAATTCTGCATTTACTTTACGTAGCTCATAAATTCCTATTTTTGGAATCAATGCAGTTCGAAGTTAAAGGTAAGTCACAACTCGCCAGAACAGTTTTGCTGTGCACTTCTTGTGACCTGACTCACAACGAAATCTGCCGAAGTTATTTGTTGTAATAATTTGTTTAATATCCATAATTTAGCATTGATAACGGCATAATATTTAATGTTAATAGTTGTTTACTTCGATATTTGAAGTGAGTCATGGCTCACTAGAAGGGGCTTGGGATTACCTTGCTTATTTGGTCTTTATTTTATTTTATTTTATTTTCCATATGAGGCCAGTAGTGCCGTTTTTTGTTTGGGTATTTGTACCTCATGCACTGTAGAATAGAACAGGTAGCACTAGTGTCCTAACTGTGATAATCTCAGACAAAGAATGTACAGATGTACTTCTTCCTATATTTCCTGTTAAAATCCTAGTTATATAGGGTGCATGATTAACAGCTGACAATGCGGAGAAAGAGTGGCTGTTTTTGGTGACGACAGAAGCAAAGAATCGAATGGATCGGATCGGTTGTTTATCAAGTTTTGAAGGCTTTAGAGGAAAAACAGTTGAGTTTTGTTTCACAGTGTGAAACTACTCTGAATTTCAAACTATGAGAATTCAATATCGAAACTTGAAGTAGTATATCTATAACTAGTGGTTGCAATATATAAATAAGGTCAAAGATAGAACTTGTTTCTCGGACGTTGAATCCATATCAAAAAGCCATTACTCGCTATGTCTTACTTTTTTTTTTCTATGGCGATAAAGGTTGAAACTTGAAATCGTTAATTTGAACCAATTACGGATTAAATAGATGGTTTAAGGTAAGAGATAGAACCTACTGTTGGGAAGCTGGATCGGTTGCAAAAAACTGCATTTCAATATCTCTTAACCGTTTTCACTCTGTGAAAATCAGTTTTGAAACCGGAAGTAGTAGTAAATTTAAACCCCTTTCGGTTTTAGTAGAATGTTGCTGGTTGTAATAGTATGTACTCCTGAGACTCTGAATCGTTTTCTGAAAACCATTTGTCGCTATTTACAAGGTAACCAAAAAAATTTTGCTGTTTTTGGCGTCCCATTATCATGTGCATAGAGAGAGGAAACGAAATGTAGTGCCCAAACGATCAAGTCTGATCATCGACCTTAACTAATACAGGCACGTTGCGCACAGATAGCAGTCATAGCTCTCCAGTGTCGAAGAGAAATGGAGGTATCGAAGCAGCTTGTTCGTGTGTGTTTGTTGTATGACTTTAAAATGCGGCTGTCATCTGCCGCATATGCCAGTCATTTGGGAAGAATGCCGTGAACGAACGCACCACCAAGCATTAGTTCCAGTCGGATGAACCTCGCAGTAGACGACCACTTGTATTGTATAACCAGACCCTGAAAGCAGCCATCGAGGAGAGAAGTCATACAAGTTGAGCAAATGGGTACCCCACCATTGTTACCAGCCAACGAGGAACAACGAGTGACAGGCTGTTTGTCCTTGCTCACTTGGCACCTGAACACACCCTTCTTTCATCGCTTCCTTACTAGGTCATCTGTGACACTTTCGAGCGTACTTGGCAATACTTGTTGCCACGTGACCCTGGCTGACCATCTCTGCAACAACGAAGAGTTATACTGTCTGTATGGTGGAATTGTCAACAAGTGGTGCATTACAAACTCCTTCACGTGGCCAGACCATTACTGCTCACCTCTACTCTCAGCAGTTCCAAAGGGTGTACCGTGCATTACGGGAAGAGGAGCGTCATATGTGAATCGCAATGATGTGAAGTTCCTGTATAACAATGCCAAGCCACATCTGACAAAGAGGACCCGGGAGACCCTTCAGTAACTTCGCTGGAAGACACTACCATGCACCATATTCATCGGAGTTGTGTGCCAACATATTACCACCTGTTTCATTCCCTCGACAGTCACCTCCGTGGGAGACCCTTCCAAATTAGGGAGACCTGCGGAACGCACTCACGGACGCCGAGTTATATCACCTTGGTATTTAGCAGCTACAGGAACGTTGGCAAAAGGTGTTGGATGCTGATGGAAATTACTTCGAAACCTGATGGTACGTACCATCCTTAGAATCTGGGAATCCTTAGAATATATAAAAGATCTGTATGATCAGAAGATTCGCTTCAAAGATATTGCGATCGAAGCAGAGGAAGATTTGGATGATGAAGGAAAAGGACCAAATATATTGAAAAGTAAAGTAGGGTAAGAAAAGGTTGCTCTTAACTAGCGGACTTGGTATTGGACTAAGGAAAAAGTTAGATGCTATAAATGGAGTAGTGGACTGTATACAGAGGTTCTTCAGCCTACGTTTGGCCGAATTTGTTCCTTCCCCCTCCCGGGCAGAATGGACTCACCCGACCTGGCTCGTGGCGTCCTGCAGTGTTGTGCAGTGGCTTCCTGGGAACGGAGTTGTTTTACCGCGCGGACGACAATAACGCACAAATCAGGACCATTGTTGTGAGTGTTGGGTTAAATTTCTTTCCAAGTGTGTGGATTTCCGCTCTGTGACCAAAATGCCGCCCAAACTAAGCCGGTTTTGGGAAGGCTATGTTGCGGCTCTTTATGACGCCCACTTTAGTGTTTCTGTAATTAGAAAACAGTGCAAGAAGAATAATAGCAACATGAGTTTAAGTGGAATAAAAAACGTCATTAAAAAGTACAAGGGCAACGAAGCTCCACCATTTGGATCACCAACGAAGTTGCCTAGGAAGCGAGAATGTACCAAGGCCACCTCCACCATGCAGAGGAAACTTCGCAAAATGGCAATGCAAGAAAATCCGCCAACACATAGGTGTATGGCTAATCGTCTTGACGTGTCTTTGGGGACTGTGAGCCGGACGTTACACCATCAACTCAAGCTGGAAAAAGTCATGAAAGCTCGCGGCCATCTTCTCACGGATGCCCACCAAAAGGAACGAAAGTGTATAACGCCCGGAAGCTGTACGAACGGCACCTGGCGAAACAAAGGTAGATGTGCGTCATAACGCTCGATGAAGCATGGATTTACCTTTCCGACTGCGGCAAACCGACAGCCATCATGTACCGAGAGAAAGGCGCCAAGAACTTCAGAAGGTGGGCCCGTGTATGTAAAGAATTCTTCCCAAAAAGGTTCATGGTCGTTATTGGCTACTCTTACCGACAGGGACGTAGTGTTCATTAAGGCTATAAGGCTTAGCCTATCCATTTATTTATACATCAGCCTCAAATGTTGCTTTTGAATATTGATACAATTAATTTTATTAAAATGGATTTATTTTATAATATGCTGTTTAAACATCAAGCGAGTTGAAGCGAAGCTTCTGCAAGAACGCATTGAAGGCTATCGACGGCTAGCCTTCCGCTTCTCTCATGGAATTAGGAGAATGGGGCGGTGTCAATCACTTTCCCGCCACCCTCAGCAGACGAAAACTTCTTGAGCTATATACAAATTCAGCATCACAAACATTCAACATGATGCAACGAAAGTGGACGAATGTTGACAAAAGGCTAGCCTTTCGGGTGTTTCGCGAAACAAAAGCGACAGGATGCGGTCTTGGAAGAAACTATAGAACAGAGACTATGAAAAATTAGAAGCTCACATTCAGTAACGAGTTTTGACCAAGGAAAAAAAAAGACAGAGAGAATAAAAATATGTTATTATGAATAATATTAATTCATCAGGGATCTTATTGCGTACTGGTTTGCGTTATCACAGTGTAAAATTTACATTTTAGTTTTCGATAATTGACAGCAGTTATGTTGTATTTTTTGCATGCGTTGCTATCCGCAAGTTTTTCGAAGATCGATACTGAAGAAGATCTCAGATGATTTATACTTTCTTTTTTTTTTCATACTTTCAATCTAAAAATAGCTTTTTCTGTAAAAACCATCAATTGACTGTGAGCTACTGCTCCACTGTTTTCCATTAGTATGCTGATATATGTTGTTGTGGGTGAAGTGCTTAAGTTTGTCTATGATTTGGGGAAGTTACACTTAAGATCGTCCTATAGCTATCCGTTTTTATTTGTTTCTTTCAAACAGTAATACAGTGTATGTGTGATATGCGAGTATCGCATATGTAAGGTGTGTAAGCAGAAGCAGAACCACCCTTATACTTTTTCTTGCATTGTATGAAAAATATATGGCATGAATTAGCATTTTTCTATCAAGCATTACAGCATAGTCAGAACACTAAAACGTGATCGTTTAAATAAAGGCGGAATAGTTTTTTGGGGTGGGTGGGTGGGGTAACTTAAATTCACTTTACATTTATATATGCATACAACAAAAATTGCAAGTTTCAGGGATTGGGCCCCTCTAGCTACGAAGCTAATTTCAGCCTACCCATTTCAAAACTTCACGCTACGTTACTGGTTACCGAGGTAAACTGAAGACTCGTAGGGTGGCGAAGAACTGCAAAATAAATTCGCAGTATTTTCAAGAGCAGATCATGCGGCCGATCTACGAGAATGAGATTGCAACAATGTACGGAAATGACGCCAATCTGGTGTGCATTCACATAGACAAGGCCTCATCACATACCTCATGATCGTCCCTCGCATTCTACAGGGAGATAAAGGAGGCAAGTGGTATACAGGTGATACCTTTCAATGAGATACCTGGGCTATTGTGGATTTGGATTGCTGAAGCGGGCTTTGGGAAAGCGGCGTGTGACAACTGTGGAAAGACTTTGGAAAGCTGTGCAAAGGGAATGGGACAAGATTCCCCTCCCAGTTCTTCAGAGAAGCCTATTACAGTGGAAATTACGCTGTCGGGCTGTTGTTAGGAACTAAGGGAAACACATCGAGCACTTACGGACTTGGCGCCATAGTTTCTTCTAAATTTTTAGGTAAGTCGAAATTGACCAAATGTAGACTGAACAACCTCTGTAGTTCAGAGACTTGGACATTACGAAAATTAGAGAAGAAAAATTTAGACCTTCGAAATACCGTGTTGGAGGAAGATGGAGAAGATAAAATGGACAGAGAGAGTAGATATTTTAGAACAGATAGGAGTTGTTGTTTTTAGCCAGCATCCTTCATAGGAATGCCAATTCGATTGGACAGATTTTGCGAAGATATTATCTTCTTCGTACAGCCACAGAAGGAGAGATGGAAGCCGAGCGAGGAGTAGGAAGAAGAGCACAACTAATCGATGATTTGAAAAATAGAAGAAAGTATTGAGTGTTAAAAGAGCAAGCCGGGGATCAAAAAAGACAGAAGAAACATTTTCATGCCTAAACAAACAAAAGTTCCAGAACCTAACAGAAGGCAATATACTTAATAATAGCGCCGTGTCGTAGATACCTAGTTACTGTTACGAACTGTTAGTTTGTTTCATGAAACAAAACGGCATGCGTCATTTGTCGCTCGAACTCGTCTGTACAAACTTCCAGCCATTATTACTTTTTTTTTTTTTTTAAGTTAATCTTGTAGTACCGTACGTCTGTAACTGAACCTCCGCGGAAACAGCTAAGTCCAGATTAGAGTTTAATTTCAACACGTTCAACATAAGCATGATACTAGTGTGAAACCTAAACGGCTATGCGATTGAATAAATTCCATCATTTCAAAATGAAAAGTACTTATTTCCAACAACTTTCCTCGCTCTCCGGTTTCCGTATCTTTACTTGTAACGGAGCCCCCTCGTGACCAAGGATTGACGTAGGAGACCCGAGTTCGATTCCTGGCCGGAACTCATGTTCGAATCCCACGTTGACCTATAGGGTCCACGCCTCATATAGCCTCGCTGCTAAATGAGACGCTAAACACATCGTAACAGATTTGGTCTATGACCCCGAACTTTCCATACATTTGGTATGTAAACAAGATAGATCTGAAGTCCTTAACGCATTGTCTGCGGGCCAACCCGCAAAACTCTTTGATGCAGCCTGCGTCCTGAAGATGAAAACCTGATTAAATAAAAACTGATGGTAGCATTTTAATTGTAAATACCTTTTTGAATTGCTTACAAGAAGAGAATTGAAACTGTCCCATTTCAAAGAAGTGTTGCGGAAATGATATCTCGTTTTGGAAAGTATATGTCTATTGCTCAGTTTTGTCTCATAAAATCGTCAGGAAACTTTTGTCTTGTCTCGAAAAGGCGACGTAAAAGGGATTTCAGAAAATATAGCTGTTTCTACTAAAGATCTGTCTCGTCCTGTGTGCAGTCATGAAAGTTCTGTCTCGTCTCGTCTTCTGGCAGTCTTAAGTACCATAGTATAGCTTAATATTTTTAGTGGCACACGAGCATAATTGAAATTGTTAATACGGCCCGCTTTGCTTACAGATTGAAGACCCTGCAGGAGATACATAAATACTAAAACAGTATCAAAAATGATTGAAAAATGACCTAAATAGAGAAAGCACATTCCTTTTCATGGCCCCTCTCTAAGAAATCAGGTTAGCTACGGATCTGCGCTGAGCGTGAAACAATTGAAGAGCTATGAAGTGGCTAGAAAGTCAAAATAACGTCAATGTACTTGAGCACATATCACTCAGTTAAAAGCGTATATAACCCACCAAGCCTCTTCATCGACTATAAAGCCAGGGAGTTTGATAATCAAAAAGTATCTTCTGTCAGTCTCGGAGAGTTTTGGAACGTGCTGCTAAGAGCGTGAAGATTGGCGTGTAGACAGTTTTCGATCGAACCCCAGCACAGATGCAGCAAGCGCCGTGCGACGTCTGTAGCTACAACTAGAAGCAGATGAGATAGGAGAGATGTTGCCTGGCGGAAAAGCCTCATTTTGCGCATCGGGTTGATATGAAGGCAAATTATTCATGACAGCCCTTGTCACTTGTTGAAGAAGCAGAAGCTATGGATTTTTTTCAAATGACTCCTTGCGCCCTCCCTCAATGTAATCTCAAGGGTTTAGTAACGTTGATTTTGTGTTACAGGAAAATGAACAGCCAGCCCTATATGGGAGATAATATAACTGGTATTACGAGAACTTAGCTTCAAGCAATGTGCCAGCCTTATGAGCTGAAAATTAATTTGCTTTTGGTGTATCATACGATGGTGGTAGTAGTTTCGTTAAAAGATCCATTACTTTACACACATTCGCAGTGTTTTGCGACGCGCACAACGTATCCTTTTGCGATTCTTCATATCGTGAAAAAGCAAGTTATCTTGTAGTTTACTGAAGGATGGCCAGTTACTGAGTGTAAGAGTAAGGTTGTTTGTTACAATGAATAATTCCCACAGATACTTCAAAAGTATTTCGAGTTCCAAAGTTTATCCTGATGCAATTTATGCGCTAAAAATATAGCTGCGCGAAGCGGTGTTGGTAAGTATTATGAGTATCAGTGGTGCAGTCACGGAGGTTCACCGAGTCCGGGCACTCCCCCATTCAAAACTTCGTAACTCTTTTTAAATATATATATATCAGTAGGGTGCACTCACAGAGGTCCATCCCGTCCACATCCCCTGCAGTCTTTTCGACTTTGGAGCTCCCCAACAAATATTTCTCGGTACGCGCAGCATTGGTATACTGTAGTGCCATCATTACAATAACCATGAAAGTCTACGATGAAGGTCTTTCAAACTCCTTTTACACAACAACCTATTTTGAGCAATTCTTTTACATGATATTTCACATTTCTTTTTATTTAGTGGGGGTCATTTCCTACATTATTTCTTCTGGTTTGGTATCTAGCCAAGAATTGCATTCCTCTGCCGATCTAGCGGTTCTTGTAATCTACCCTGTTCATTGCCACTACAGCACGTCTATGTTAACGGTTATATCCCTCATTTCTCGTATTTTTATGATCAGTGTGATTTGTTTTCGCTCAGTATTTGCAAATGATTCCTAGCATATATATCGCCTAGAGTCCGAGAGCTAGGGCACATTTTATTTGCCCTTGATTGCCAAATCCATCGAATGATATGCACCGTAAAGTACCCATTTCTCAAATTCAACAGAAGGTAGCGGCAGAAGTTTGCACGTTACTTGAAAGATTGCCATAAACTATTTTCATTGTTTAATTATCTACATTTAAAAACAAAAATTAACTCTCTGGCTTTATCCAATGAGAAGCTACATCTTACATACGATGAAATGCCTTGACGAATAAGTGGCATGACGGCCATTTTGTTAGCGTCATATTTCGTACCCTTACCAGTGTGATATTTTCTACTTGGCTGTGGTATTTTGGTTATATACACAATAAACTTTCAAAAAATCACAAATCACAATTAAATTCCTCCAAACCCTTGGTGTATATGCTTCCTTGGATAATATGCACGTGGATGGTTGGTTTATTTAGAGTTTTGTGTCCCTTCCAGCACGAATGCTAGATGAGACGTGAGATAACAGATAATTGTGGGCTCCAAACCAGGGAAGGCATAGGTCAATAAAAACTTGATCCGTGGCCCACTGACCCACAACCCACCGTGGCTCACTTTGAGCCATGATCCACCACCCGCCGTGACCCACTCTAATCCACTACCCAGCAAAACCCATCGACATCAGCTCTGACCCATGATCCACGCTCTCCTCTTCACTGACTTAAGAGTTACAGTTGTAATAAAATAAGACTGTGAAATTATCACGAATCGGAGTGTGAATTTCTACGATCAGTCGCTCAAGTACCGCTCTGTTACAAAACCGGTGGATCTAACCTTTATGATATAAAATGGTAAAGTGCTTGTCATGGGCCATATTATTCAGTGGCGTAGCACACTTTTGCGCCCCCCTCTCCGCAAAGTATAGAGAAGGGGCCCTAGTTGTAAAGCCGATAGAAATAAGGTTGAGGTTCTACTTCTTTAAATCTTTATTCATCGCAAGACCTTGGGGCCCCCCATACCTCGGCCCCCCGCACTGCGGGGGTTGCGGGAGCAGCTGCTACGCCACTGCTATTATTACAATTACAAACATCAATATCCAAAAGTATCTGAAGTTCTTTTTTCACTTACATATACTACTCATTTCAAGTAAGTAAATGGAAACAAATGAATAGGGAAGGAAAATGGAGGCCTTGAAAGTAAAACGAAGACAAATTCACGGGTGTTCCGAAGATGCTATCTACAATGCATTGGGCAGAGTGGATTGGTGGGTTAGAGTGGGTCACGTCCTGTTGACTACTGACCCACTCCATCTTTGAATCTTATATGAATCTTATATATCTCGTATACTAAAGGTGGATATTTGTATAATTATCCACTATGCAAATCCACACCTTTGACTTGGCATACTTCTGATTTTTGGTGTATTTCGCTTATATCCTAGGCTGTTAGTAAGATGAAGTTTCACAAAATGTGACCTCTAACTGGATAGGGTGGAGGAGGCATAGAAATTCTTTTAAACCAGAAAAATAAATATATCTTAAAATTATTTTTCATAAACTCAATTCTTATTATGCGAAAAAACTAGCATTCTGCTAGTACTCTAGTGATTTAATATATATATTTGTTTCCATTGACTTACTTGAGATGAGTAATATATGTAAGTGAAAAAAACTTCAGATACTTTTGGATATTGATGTTTGTAATTGTAATAATAGCAATAGGATTTATATATATGATATTTTTTTCCTTTTATGTTCTAGCTACTATTATTATTATTATCGAAAAATTTCAATGTCCGCAGTAGTGTAAATTGCAAATGCCGTATGCCTATCTTGGATATGTGCTGTCTCGCTGGATGGTTAGGAACAAAAATTTATCGAGTTGTGTGTGAAGGTGATGAATAAATTTGGATTGTATTAATCCTATAGTTGAACAAACGAACGCTTCAAAATCTGTCCCATTCCATTCTAATGAGGTTTGCATATGGCTGCCTGCTAACATGTAAACAAAGGGATCCGGATTAAAAGCTGGCGCGAGATGTGATTCCCACCTATTTATGCTTTTCAATAGAGTGGTGGAAAACGCAACAAAACATATGCGACCCACATTAGACACGTATTTTACTTCATTTAGAGCATGTGTGGAATTTATTGCAACATATCGAGGTGTAATCAATTTGCCATTAATGTAATTATTTATGAGGCGGCCTGGATACTATAGAGATTATTGGGGGTTTTGAAATTTGGATGCGATAAGATACAACGTGTAGAGGAAAAGCTCATGTGATTTCACCATTTGCATTGATTATTATTAAATGGAGTTATGGGTATACTACACTAATGCATATTTTATAGTCACTTTTTTGTTGTTGTTTGCGAAGATAATTCATGTGGAATTAAATATTTTTAATTAAACACTGTTTCTACTGATTCTATTCTTTGGCGATTGTTTCCAGCCATATGTGAATTTGTGGTGCATTGAAAATGTTTTCAATTCAGATAACACGAGTGAATGAGCAGTAAATATATAAAATGACGTTAGCAACAGAACTTAGGTGATAGATTAACAGTGTCGAATACCTACGCCATCGTGTCTTTTTAGCCCATATATTTTGTGATGAAAACACGAACTACGAATGGGCTGCGGTGGCTCAGTGGTAGAGCGTTCACCTCTGGTGCATGGGGTCCCGGGTTCAAACCCTGCTCATGTCAAGTGAACTTTGTAGTGAACAAACACCGTGTGCGTAGGTTTCCTCGGGGTTCTCCCGTTTCCTTCCACTTTCTTCATTCCACCATTTCATTCATCTCTCATCTTCACCGTCTCCTTTAGCCTAGCCGGCATAACCATGGGACGTAAAACTAAAAAGTTTCATTTAATTTTTTTTTACGAACTATGAATGAAAAAAATCATAATTAATTTTATTCATGAAAATCAAAATGTCAATTCTGTGGGTGAAGCTGAACTAAATTTTTTGTTTAAATCCCTTAACTTTAGTACACATGCATAACATTATTTTTAAAATCTTAAGGACAAAGCTGGTAATCTTTCTAAAAATTGTTGAGCAGAAGAAAGGCACTTGTGAATAGTCCAAAAGTACCTGTAGTGATAAAACGTTGTGTTTGTCAGGAGATAAAACTAATTAATGTAAAATCATGAAAAATTGAAAGGAAATACCTTTTTGGTAAATTAGACTTCAAAAATACTTCTTTTTTTTTCATCATTAGGAGAATAACAGTATTTTATAGAAAATGTTGTTTAGATTTTCCTAAGATTTGGTCTTACATACAAATATCCTGCTTTATATAACCAAATCTTAGGAAAACAATATAGTGGCCTTTAGCAAATTATAAAAGAAAAATAGTTGAAACAAACAAGGACAATAACTCGTATAAAAAGACCAGGTTTTCAACCGAAAGATCATTCTGCACCTAATCTTTAAGCATGGAGACGCAATGGAGAAATCTCTACGAAGTTCAAAAATTTCAAATACAGAAAGAGAGACCACCGGTGGGTCAAAGCTAAGCAGCATGTGCAATAGGTAAAGTAGGACAATAAAAAGCATAAACTATTTGCGTAGCACATGATTTTGGGAAGTCTCTAAAGTGACAGGCAAATTTGAATACTTAAATATTCAGCTTATTTCTGTTATAACTGGCCTAATATTGCGTGAGTTTATAAATTATCTGTTACGCAGTTAAACTTACATACTGTGTTAGGTATTGAACTCAACACTATTAAATGTTTATAGTTGAATGATCACATTGTTACAAAAAATGTTATCTACTATACTACCGTACTACCATTCTATATATAGGGGCCGCGGTGGCTCAATGGTAGAGCGTTCACCCCTGGTGCTTGGGGTCCCGGGTTCGATCCCAGCCCCCGCCAAGTGAACTTTGTGGTGGACAAACACCGTATGCGTGGGTTTTCTTGGGGTCCTCCCGTTTCCTCCCACTTTCTTCATTCCACCATTCATTCATTAATCATCATCACCGTCTCCTTTAGCCTATCCGTGGGACGTAATACTCAGATTTCATTTAATTTTTACCATTCTATATGTATTAATTCCTCTGTGAACCATTTGGTTCATCAATAAAATATTGTCATTCGTGACAGTTAGAGATTGTAACCACCACTCTTTAATTCTATTTACTAATTCACTGTATCTTTTTAGTTATTGAAAGGACATAATTAAATCTTTATTTCTTTAATATTTTAATTTCTTGCGAGGTATGCAACAGTTTGTATCGGGCAATTATTTCTCTGTTTTTCTTGAAATGAGCAGTAATTTGAATGATGTGGTTTTCCTGAGTTTTTCTTCAAGTCTAGCTCTACGTCCCTCGCATTAAATAAAATGAATTTGAAGGGTTCAAGGTGGGTAAGTGATAAAGTACTCACTTCTGGTGCGCGAGGTTCCTGGTTAGACCATGCCAGGCCGTGCAAATTTGTGATTGACAATATTGTGTCCGTATGTTTTCCCGAGATGCTCCCGTTTTCTGCCACATTCTCATTCCGCCAGTTCTTTCATAAGAATGCTTGGGCACGAGATGAAGCTAAACAAAAATTTTCGTAACTAACCAGATTCGAGACAAGACATAGCACTTCCAACAGAAAGATACACTTTTAGAAACGAGGCACCAATTTCACGATACATTTTCGACATGAGACAGTTTCAACTCTTGTGTTATGTGCATCCTTCTTCATAATTATTGGCTTTTATTGATCGTTCATCTTCTTTAGCGTAAAGGGCATAACTGTGGCAGGCATGTTGCATTATACTGTGTTTAAATTTAATATTACTTAAAATAAATTTTATTATTAGATATTGTGATTATACAGGGTGGCCCAAAAATAGGTATACAGTCCCGTACTGATCAGCTCACTGTATTTTATATAATTTCTTTTTGTTATCAAACAGGTAGACCTAGTTTCTTTATTATTTGTTCTAAACGTCTTTTTACGTATAACTTAAGTCTGGAACAGTCGAAGCAAATAAATCCATAAACTAGAATGTTATGTTTGATCAATGCAGTACTGTACTGTACTTTTGGGCCACTCTGTATATAAACAAATTTAATTTTCAGGAATTAAGGGACATTTCAAACTAAACTGAATAACTCCGTATTAAATTAATGGTGTAAAACAAAGATGGCGCTGGTATTTAGCAGCCTTAAACAATAGCATTAGAATCACGATGTACAGAACGTTAGAAGTGTATAGGTCCATAAGCAACATGTTGTGGAAATGTCATTTAATATCATAATTAACACGTTTAATGAGTTTTCTGCTGCCCTGTCCGCAACTCTAGTGGCCAGCGTACGCAGCTTTAATGTGTCAGCACTGTGTCCGATTCTCACCGTCAGTCAGAAAACACCAAACGTATTACGGTGGTTCAGATTCCTTCTTAAATTGTAGGGCTATGTTTTATATAGCCTCGGAGCTGAAAAGGGACACAGGAATTAAATTATGATAAAAACAGCATACATGATTACACGAAACTAAAAGCAATCATTTTTTTACAGTAAGTAAATTTACATGTCCTTTTACATAGACAACCAACAATTCTTTACAGGTTGCATAGAACCTAGGGAATGCCAGATTTATAGTACGCTCGAGTCACCGTTATCGGTGAAGATGTTAAGGGTCTTCACTACAGTGAAATTAAACTACCGCTAATTTTAGAGTTTTTCTGTAATATCTTCAAAACAAATAAAAATATTCGAAAAGCAGAAACGTAGTGAACTAGACAATACGATTTTGCGTGTGATACCTTTATCACAATTCATCTATCTGCTTTCGGTATGCTGCTATTTACAGAACCCGCAAAAAATGCTAAATCTATATACAGTTGCAAATCGAAAGCAGATAGATGAGTTGTGATAACGGTATCACATGCGAAATCGTATTGTCTAGTTCACTACGTTTCTGCTTTTCGAATACTTTTATTTGTTTTGAAGATATTACAGAAAACCTCTAAAATTAGCGGTAGTTTAATTTCGCTGTAGTGAAGACCCTTAACCGATTTGACTCCATTAACGAACTCGGTCGCAGAGATGAAGGGTCAAGATTTGTGAGTGGGTCAGTGAGTCAACAGGACCTGACCCACTCTGACCAACTTTGACCTACCAACCCACTACGACCCACCGACTCACTCTGCTCAGTGCACTGGAAGGATTTTCTGAACACTGGTGAATTTGTATACCATTTATTTCAAGGCCACCATTTTTCTTTCTTTTCCATTTGTTTCTATTTACTTACCTGAAATGAGTAAATATAAGTGAAAAAGGAACTTCAGACACTTTTGGATATTGATATTTGTAATAATACCAATAGGACTTACCACTGGCGGTTTCTCTTAATGTTTGCATGTTTATACAAACGTGCTTCCAATATTTTCAATTTTTATTTGTGCTAAGTCATTTCTCGTTTTATTGTCATCATATTTTCTTAAACAAGTGCGTTTGAAACGGGGCTGTGCTTTCTGCTTGGGAGTTTGACAAACTCATCAACTTTACACCTTCTGAGCCACAAAGGGGATTGTGGAGTGCGGGGGTTATTACAACCTCATAAGGATCCATATGTTTGCAGATCTTTCGCAAGCAAGTCTACCAAACCAAAACAACTTTTTCAAAACAACCGCTCGCTAGAATCACTCCCGTCTTCTCGCTCTAAACTACCTGTCAAAGGAAGGTTTCGTAGCGTATGACAAAAAGCAAAAAATTGACCGCTAGTGGCAAAGTCAGTCCAGGCTTGTTCCCATCAAGTTTAATGATTTTTTTATTTTTTTTTTTTTTTTTAGTTTTTTGAAGAAATTGTAGGACTTACATTCTGCATTGATTTTCTCTCTTGTTTTTTTAGTAAATATTTTACTTTTAATAAATAAGTGAACAAAGTCTACAGATGTATTATTACAAAGTAACAAAAAGAAAATAGAGCGCAATAGACCTACTTGTCTATCAAAATTATCGTCAGCTATATTAGTCGGTAACACAGTTATTTCTTGTCATCTCTGATTTGCATTACATTTCTTTCACATGAAAAACTAAGCAATATTGAATAAAAATACATAAAGTATTATTCATAATTTTTTTCGTACTTTGTAGTGTTGTGTGTTTGTGTGTGTGTGCGTGCGTGTGCCGGTCTTTGTTGTTCATTGGAATATGATCGCTGTAATTGCATTAATTCGTGCCTGTCCCTGATATACGGGAAGTGACAATGAATTCTGTAACGTCTCTGTTGAATGATCCGTTTTCAAAAAGAACTTTAGAAGCAAAGCTACTTGTTAAAAACATCGGAAGGCCGATTCCAGCTCTCAATATAACGCAAATAATTAGAAGTCAGAAACGAACATTTGCAAGGAAGTTTATCCCAACTTGTACGAACAGCATAAGTGGTTATGTGGATGTGAAATTAAAAATGTTTTGTTTTGTTTTCCGTGTTTTTGTTTGGGGCAGGGGAGGATGCATGGAGTAATAAAGGTGTTGTGGATATCCAGCATCTGCACGACAAAATTAAAAAACATAAAAATTCGTTAGCTCATATAAAACAGATACTTAATCTCACTATGTTGGGGAAATTTGAAACTTTGCTACTCAACTATACATTGTTCAGCGTAAGTTTTAAACTCCGATAAACAAAATATTTGTATCCTTCCGCTTGTCACAAATACGATTGGCTAGTGATGTATCACTCCCACTCCCCACTTTGAGGATTTAATTATACAATACTGTTTCGTGTTGTCCAGATACTTACAGCAGCAGCAAAAAAGAAAGAAAAAGAGACTCGAAAGATTTAAAAAAAAAGTATTTGAATTTCGCTCGTAAACAATTGTTGCTTAGTGAGTAAAGGTTTGCCTTGTTGGTGTTTCACCGCAACACTCGCGGAACCGCGATTCATGCCAATCATCTTTCAGACTTTAAAAGCAGAACACCCGTCCACAGTTGAGTCGGCGCCATAATTACTGCGCATGCTTACTGTTTATTTCTATTGTTTCATTAGCCACACTCGATTGCAGTATTATTAGATAATTCGTATTATATTTTTGTCATTTATAATAATATAGCAGTTTTATATGAAGCTTCATAGTAAAAGTAATAATGCAATCACATGAACTATTTTGCGGAGGAGTACAAGCGTCGGTAGGACAACAGCAAATCAGCGAGATTTAGTTTCACGTGGCTTTGTTTATCGCAGTTTAGAGCTTACGCCGAATAATGTATAGATGCTGGTTATAGATGGCCCATTGAGAATATCAATCAAAAAGTGATGCAAAACAGCTACGTGTTCAATATGATCATCAGTTGCACTCGATTTGTGGCTCTTTCGAACTGGCTTATTTTTTAAAATTTTCTTTGCACTAAATTTTCTACTTACTATTAATTGAGAAATAATTTGTGGTTTTCTCATTACTTAATCTATTAGTCATGAATTGATACTGCTTTGCTACTACTATTATTTATAATAATATTAATGGTAATGAAAAAGGCGAGGTAATATATTATGCACAACATAAAATTCAAAGCACGAGCCGCCACTGGGTCTTACTACTTGGCTTTCGACACAGTCATCTTACACTTTTAAAAAACGAAATAATCTTTTACGTAATGTACTTTCCCTTGATTTTATACTCAAATTTCACCCTATTTTCCACTGAAAGGTATCTGTAATTTTTCAAGGAAATAATTATGTATGATAATTAAATTGAAATTCAACGTAATATGGCCCACGACAGACATTTTACCGTTTTATGTCGTAATAAAGATCAGATCTCCCAGTATTGTAACAGAGCGCTGCTTGAGCGATTTACTGTAGAAATTCAAACTCCGATTGGTGATAAATAATTTCACAGCCTTATTTTATTGTTTTATTACAAGTGTAAATTTTTTAGTAGGTGGAGAGGAGGGCGTGGATCATGAGTTAGAGTTGATGACGATGAGTTTTAGTGGGTCTTGGTGGGAGGTGGGTCGGAGTAAGTCATTGTGGGTCAGAGTGGATCACTGGTTGGTGGGTCATGGTGGGTCGCGGTGGGTAACAATTGATAGTGGGTCAGTGTGTCGTGGGTCAGGTTTTCTTTGACACTCACCATCTCTGTTCGGTCGAGGTAATTGCTCTAGGTATATATTTAAAAAATAATAAAAATAGCTTTCGTTCAAGAGTTATCGTGTGGAGGAACTAACATACGTACTAACATTTCAATCTTTTAAGCCCCACTAGTGTGATCTTAGTAAAGAAGAAGGCAATATTCTGCCGGTACTAGCTGGTTAACTATCGCAAATTATAGGCTTACGTCATTCCCTACGGTTCTCCGCTAGTATCTTCGTTTTCAGGTATAAGTCGCTCACGACAGTATCTTCCGTCAATTCAGTGAGTGAGTTGGAAAAGAAACTCATTCAAGAAACTGCATTTTTCTGATATTCGGTGGAAAATTGAAAATATTCCAGGAATATGTTTTATTTTACACACACCTGAGTGTAGAGGACCTAAAATGAAGGAATATTTCCTTTGTTCCTCTCAAAAGATCGAAAGAGCGAGGAAGAAAGGATGAGCTATAAAGTACAAACTACATGATGGGTAACTTTTCTCGATCTTTAGGAATTCTGTTGTTTAAATCGTATATTTAAAATGTCGTGGCGTCAATTGTTTTCTCACAAACTGTAAGTACAAAATAATCAATCCGATAAAATTACATTTTAGACCCTTTTAAACAACATTTTAGTTTAAAACCTAGGCCACTTGAAATAGACTCCATCTCCAGTGATTTCAAAGCAAAATATTTTAGTAGTAATAGTGATTATCTCTTATTTTCACACGACATATAATAGTAATAATAATACAGAAACAAACTTTATGTAGAATAAAAAATAACCAATGACGAATGTCTAATATTCTCATGTTGTTTGCTACTGTATTTTCTATTGAAGCACAGTTTACTGAAACATCTATTATGTTGTTCTATTATATTATTTGTTTAGAAGTTTCGGTTGTAACAGAAAAGCCATTTCCAGTGGATGCACTTCTGTGAGAAATATTTCTGATTATTCTTGGATCGTAGTACGTACGTAGGTAGACGCTATATTTACATATCTAAACACGTCATCCTTACAGAAGAAAAGGAAGAAGAGGATTCGTGTAATGAAAGTATGTTCTTTTCTGTTGCATCTACTGTTTTAATAACACGCTTCACTGAAAGTATGTCATGTCATCCTCGTTGTATTCTTTTGGCGTGATATTATTTATCTCAGGTTAAAAATACATCCTTCGGAGACATATCACACCTACTGTGTACAGCAAACAAATATTCCTAACTTTTTGAGGTCCATTTATTTTGAATTAGAGTCCAAATGCAATATATGTGTTAATAAACTTCTACTCATGCAGATGACAATTAAAAATGAGCATATAAAATAGATTGAGATGTTGATGTATAAGTAGGATCCTTACTATATCTACTTTTCGTACTAGCAATAAAATTGTGGAATGGGCATTGGGTTCACACATGGTTTGTTAATGAGTCAAGTGTTACTTACCGTTACAAAGGTTTGCCATTAAAGTAGAGTCTGCAAACTCAGTTCCCGATATATCGAGACATTCCACATAACTCGCCGATCATATTTTGTAAAATCACTAAATGATTTCTGTGGTCTGCTTCAGGGGCGAATCCGGGGGGGGGGCGATCGGGGCTATTGTCCCCCCCAGAAGAACTATATATAAACTTTCTTATTTTATATATACAGTGAAACCTGTCTTTAGCGGAATCGAGCGGGACTTGCAAAAATTTCCGTTAAAGCCAGGTTTCCGCTTAGTGGAGGTAGACCTTTCCTTTCTTTAAAAAAAAATGCATGCTTATAAAGGGGCATACTGAGAAAATATATTGCTTTACGTACAGTGTTCGATTACAATACTTCTTTCTTCTACGAATAAATACACAAAAAAATTAAAATGAATACAAAATATGCTATGCACATGTTTTCTTTATTTTTCTAATAGCCAAGCACGTTTTTTTTGTGTACATTGCTTCTTGGCTGCTTGACTTTCCGCATACACTTTAGCCTGAGAAATTATACTAAGTGAATCGAATCATTTTTTCGTAAGGCAAATTTTTGCAGTTCTTTAAACTTCTGAGAGAATCTTGATAAGTATTTATTCTACACTCTTCTTGGAACTCGGTATCGTATTCCTCTTCTTCCTCTATCTCGTTTTCTTCTTTCCGACATTCCGTATGATTCTTGATTAAGTTGCGGGGATTAAGGACAATTTGTGGGGATGAACATGAGTAGTGGTTGGGGAAGATCAACACTGTCCAGAAATATTTAACAAATGAACGAACATTTTATCGCAGACAGTGTAATGTATATGTCTCACAGAATGTCTAAACATTTAAATGCTGTAGTCCGGAACTCAGAATTTTCCGTTAAATGTTTATTTTTCTTTCCGTTGTCCGCGTAACACAGTTTCCGCTTAATGAAGGGAGTTTTACACGTTTTGCTCTCCAAAATTCATGGGACCGTGAAATATTTCCGTTTAAGACAGTTTTCCGTTTAATAAAGGGTCCGTTGAAGACAGGTTTTACTGTATAAATAAAACCCATACCAAAGTTTGGAGCCCTTAAAAGTAGCAATATGACAACCTCCCCCACCCCCCGAGAAGTCGGTCCTGGATCCGCCCCTGGTCTGCTTTGAAATAATGTTTTGATCTATTACTAGCTAGTAGGGTGTATCGAAAAAAACTTTTTTTCGAAATCCGGTTACGGCTAGTGCGGATTTTTGGCCAAATGGCATCAATAAAACGTATAAAAAATCTCAACTCGATCAGACAACTCCTTCTGCTGCCGAGTAGAGCCCAAATATTAGAAAAATCAACAAAAGGTTCACTTTTCAACTGATTTTCGAAAAAATATTTTTTAAATATTTCCTATATTTTTCGGTCTTTTAAATTATTGAAATAGCATTGGAAAGGAGAAATAAATACATAAAACAAATTTATTACGGTTATTTCTGTACACCACAAGCATAAAAACCTACTTAATTATTTGTAAAAATGCACTGGTTTTCTGGCGTATCGTACAATTAAATTTTAATATAAAATTATTGAAGTCTCTTGAATAACGAAGAAAACACTTTAGTACTAAATTCTAAGAGCAGTAATAGTATAAATAATTTGCTCCCAATGCCGTATGCATCTGCTTATTACACTAGATCACCTGCCGCCCACCTCTTCCCGAACGCCTCTTCTCTTGTATTTGCCCAGCTGAAAGGATCGGTTTTATCAGTCGCCAGTAGTCAACCAGCTGTGTCGAACATGATTGTCGCTGCTTGAGTTATTTATTAGTGCTGTAGGAAATGTTAACTAAATAATTTGTTTTCGTGTGAAGTGCAGTATGTAGAAGTGAGAACAGTGTTTCAGTTGTGTTAAGTACTTTTTATTAGGAAGAGAGTGACAGATACACTGACGTTATGGCATGGACAAGTTTGTTACGGTCTGACGTTAGGAATAGCATTATTGGGACACCCAAGGAATTGGGTAGAACACAGCTACCAACCGTTGAAATGTATTGAGACAATACCTATGGGAGCGAGAAGAAAAAATGAGAATTTCTGGATCCCGGAAAGAGCCTTCAACAAAGGATTTATCTTCTATTGTCGCCAGGAAGATTGTAGAAAATTGAGATTACGCCTCAATCTTGTGGTTCTTTGATCTAGAAGAAAAGGCACCTCTAGCACTGGCACTTTTCTTCCTTTTTCGCGGTTGCAGGCAAGAGGATCGGAACACTTTCAAAAGGCTATATCAAATGAAATATTTTTGGCAGGCTGTTGAATATCAGCAATTTGTTTCGCAGAAGTTTGGAAACCGGACTTTGCTGAGTTTTGCAAGTCACGGACAATATTATGGTACTTCAATATCATTGCAACAATCCTTCTGACACTGAAAATTGCTTCGCCGCTGATTGAGGCAAATCTCAATTTTCTGCAATCTTCCTGGCGACGATAGAAGATAAATCCTTTGTTGAAGGCTCTTTCCGGGATCCTGAAATTCTCATTTTTTCTTCTCGCTCCCATAGGTATTGTCTCAATACATTTCAACGGTTGGTAGCTGTGTTCTACCCAATTCCTTGGGTGTCCCAATAATGCTATTCCTAACGTCAGACCGTAACAAACTTGTCCATGCCATAACGTCAGCGTATCTGTCACTCTCTTCCTAATAAAAAGTACTTAACACAACTGAAACACTGTTCTCACTTCTACATACTGCACTTCACACGAAAACAAATTATTTAGTTAACATTTCCTACAGCACTAATAAATAACTCAAGCAGCGACAATCACGTTCGACACAGCTGGTTGACTACTGGCGACTGATAAAACCGATCCTTTCAGCTGGGCAAGTACAAGAGAAGAGGCGTTCGGGGAGACGTGGGCGGCAGATGATCTAGTGTGATAAGCAGATGCATACGGCATTGGGAGCAAATTATTTATACTATTACTGCTCTTAGAATTTAGCACTAAAGTGTTTTCTTCGTTATTCAGGAGACTTCAATAATTTTATATTAAAGTTTTATTGTACGATACGCCAGAAAATCAGTGCATTTTTACAAATAATTAAGTAGGTTTTTATGCTTGTGGTGTACAGAAATAACCGTAATAAATTTGTTTTATGTATTTATTTCTCCTTTCGAATGCTATTTCAATAATTTAAAAGACCGAAAAATATAGGAAATATTTAAAAAATATTTTTTGGAAAATCAGTTGAAAAGTGAATCTTTTGTTGATTTTTCTAATATTTGGGCTCTACTCGGCAGCAGAAGGAGTTGTCTGATCGAGTTGAGATTTTTTATACGTTTTATTGATGCCATTTGGCCAAAAATCCGCACTAGCCGTAACCGGATTTCGAAAAAAAGTTTTTTTCGATACACCCTACTAGCTAGCCGTTAGCAAGCTTGCCTGAAGCTTTATGGCCATACTCTATTGCAAGCTGTGCACTTACGTTAGAGCATATACGGTAAAATATTATAGGTTGTGAATAGCAACTCATTTATTCTGTAAAACTCGACATTTTCAGTAACTCATCTCTCTTTCAGTCCATATCAAGTTAAATTTGTGGAATTGTGCTTTATCTCCAGAAAATACCATTTGCAATTGTCTCCACGAGGTCATACTAAGTCGAAAAGTTCATATGAACATACGGTTAATTCTCTCTGGTTTCCGGGATAGGGGAAATATCTTTCCACCCCCTGACACCGTGCTCGTGGGTTTTCTCGGGGTTCTCCCGTTTCCCCCGCTTTCTTCATTCCACCATTTCACTCATCTCTCATCATCACCGTCTCCTTTAGCCTAACCAGCATGAACGTGCGACGTAAAACTTAAAGATTTCATTTCATTTTTCCACCCCCTGAACATTTCTCGCCATATATATATATATATATATATATATATATATATATATATATATATATATATATAATATTTCAGCGTACGCGCCCTTGGCGCGGGAGACCCGTGTTCGATTCCCGGCGGGAGCTAATGTGGTTCGGATTCCACGTTAATCAGTAGGTCCACGTCTCACATAGCCTCGCTGCTGAAAGGGGCGCTAAACTGAAATTCAACTCAATATATAATATTTCAGTTTAACGTCCCATGAATATGCCTTTTAGCAGTGTTTTATCCAGTCCCCTCGGTTTTGGATGAGAATCTGAGTTCTCGGGGGGAGCCCATAGAAAACGTGGAAAGTAACTACCGTATGTACGGTATCTTATGCAACCCATACCTTTATATACTGTGTGCAAAGAAATACTTTCAGAGAAATGTATTTTTGTTCTTCACTGCTACTCATTAATTTTTAACTATTGAAATAACCCGGCGCACAGTAGGAGATTTCATCGATCTAGGGGAACTTTATTCAATGTATGATGCACATTTGAATGGTGCAGGTTTTGACGTTTTATTCGATTGAAACATGCGATTTCTTTGATAAAGAATGTTGTTTGTGTATTTTTTACCAAAGAAGTAACACATGCGTGAGAAATGTAAACACGATAGTGCATTACACTAGGTAGTCAGGACAATAAACAAGAGTCAGCGTGTACGTGAAACTGACGGCAAAAATAAGTTCATTAGTCTTAGTCACTGCTCTGTTCGGAATGATCAGAGGAATCATTCACATAAGGCTCTTTTAACAATCGTAGTACCTCGGACATTATGTCTGAACGTTTGGTTTTGACAGAAGCACGTTTACTACCAATATATGGATCAGAAGTGATGAGCAATCTATGAGTTAAATCAGTGTTGGTATTCCCTCTAGATAATTTTCTTATAAAGATTTCCCTATATTTCTTATTATTCTTGTTTCGAGCCTCCTGTGCTTCTTCGGGAAGCTGGCCTATAGGTAGAATACTCTCCCGTGAAATAGGACTTTGAGTACGCTTACGGAGATATGATACCAAGAAAACTCTTGTAAATACAGTTCCAAAATGCAACGAACGCACTCATTAAATATGTTTGTATCAGTCGGAAAACCACAATTTAAGCATTCTAAAATAATGGGAAATCGCTTAATTAAGTCGACATTTACCCCAGTTATTTCGTACGATTTATCAGCATTCCGAAAATACTTGCGGGTTATATTGCGATCATCGGTATTTCCTGCTTGTTTCGGGATATCTACCAATAGTCCGAGCTCACTACAAAATTTTGTTGGATAAGTTTCTTTTTTATTATTATTATTATTATTCCATTTTCATCCGATTTTCTTTGCCTCGTACATGCCATCCTTTAATATCTAGGCGGTAGGCAATGTGGAGAATGCATTCCAAAAGATTTATCCAAGAATAAGCCGGAGAGAGACCAAAAGTCAAAAAGTTCATATCTGCAGTTTTATGAGAAGGAATACTAAGATTATTCATTTCTTTCGGTTTCGCTTCACATAAATAACATGTTTGCGTAGACGCACATGAGGATACAGTATTATACAGTTTTCCATCAATCATCCAAAAAAATCATCTTGTAACAATAAATTCCTCGTCTTCTACAGTGAGTTTCTCGATTTTGTCTTCTATTTTCTGGACTTCGTTTTGTAACGCCTCAACCGTTTCATTTGCAAACACAAAACTTATGGGATGACAGTATCTAGTAGAGGATGGAGCGGGATTTTGCCAAATGGCACAGTTACGATTGTTAGTGACACTATACAGTTGAATAGGGACAATAGCTACACCAAACAAACTCTTGTCAGTTGAATGCTCATCTAAAAAAACATGTTTGGCGATACATACTTTATTGTGCACCATCACAGTCTCCCTTAACAACAATGTTAATGTTGCGAACATTGGACAAATTTCGAAACGTATCTTCTTGTGTTTTACTGAGTCTTCTTATAGTATCATCAAGAAGGGATTGCACCGGTATGTCAACGGATGTTTCTGTGATTTTTATTTCGTTTGGATAACAATGTTGCTTAGCATCTATAACCTTATCATAGGATGGATACATTTTACAGCCTGCTTATTTTGCCTCATCACGCACGACATTTTATTGGATTTTCGAAAGATTCGAATCAACTAGTAACGCCAAAGCTTCATCTTCTGATAATTTCGCCGGAACTGGAAGTGCAGCGCTTGGAGATTTCTTGATTTTCGTACCTCGTGTGGGCAAGAACAACAAATTGATTCTATGTTCTTTAACTTTTATACTCTGCACTTTTGAGGTAGGGTATACATTTTCGGTCTACCGCGTTTATTTTCAACAGAAGTATCCGTTGGCAGAACAGGCGCTATGTTGAAGTCCACTTCATTTTCCAACCACGTTGCATTGTCTTCTATCAACCTCTCCTGGTGCCGATTGGCTTTGTCCCGTTTAACTAGTACGTATATGAATTAATACGTTTTGTTATTCTTCCTGGCGAGGTAGTGGTAAGTTCTACTATCCCGGTTTCTTCTATTATGCAATTTCTTAAACCTTCCAACCGCTTTGTTGACGTTCCACACATCTAATATAGCACGCCATGGAAACACGGGAGACATTTTTACACCACGTCTTCCATTTTTGCGCAAATTTGCGTAAGGTTTCTCTATTGCTTCCACTTCTAACCTAAATAAGCTTTCAGGTGAACTTAATCCGCAGGCTGAACACCTCAGAACACCTACTTAAAACCTTGTTTCTAATTCCCACATAACATTTTTTCCACACGTTCACACACTTTTTTTCCACGCTATCTCCCAGGAACAATAAAATGCAATGCAAAGTTCAAGTGGTCGATCTTCCCTTCGGACACCCTTAATACTGTTATAGCACTGCACTGATCACTTTGTGTAAGCACAGCAGGACACAAGTCAAATGAACTGCTAGTATAAAGCGTACCTGTCGTAGGCTCTCCGCGCGTGCACTTCGTTGTCTCTTTTTAGGCCATATTTGCAACCGTTGCACGCGACCATCGCCCGAATTCATGTCAATTTCATATCAACGGCACATTTAGCTACCTACATCGCAGGTATTCTTTGCTATATTGCATGGTCGCAAAATTGAATAAATTTCCCTTAGATTGATGAAATCTCCCACTGTGCGGCGGGAGTTCATGTGGTTCGGATTCCATGTTAATCAGTAGGTCCACGTCTCATATAATCTCGCTGCTGAACGGGACGTTAAACCCAGAATCAACTCAACTCATAAAGCTTCTCCGTATACAAAAATTATTACTAATAATATTTTGATCAGATAAAGATCCATATTTGTTCAATTATTAAAATATTAAGAATAATCTAGAAGGTTCTTGCCTTTTCATGAAGTAAATATTTAAATATAAACCAACATATTTTATATTTTAAGTTTTAAAAGAAGGTAGTGTTCTTCTTGGGAATGCATTATACCAGATTTGTATAATATTTTTTATATAGAAAAATTCCAGTTCACGAGGACCTTCCATGGGTATTAACACAAGTGAACTTAAGCGATGGTGATGTGGTGTAAGTTGTTGTCTTAATTTAGTACAAATTCGTAAAATAAAAATTACCATGCATTAAATTTTCCTGACGTCGATATTCATTGCCTAAATCTTATTATTCATCGTCATTGATATATATATATATATATATATATATATATATATATATATATATATATATATATATATATATATATATATATATATATATATATGCCGCATCAATCTGTTGTAGTTGCACTATTTTATAAAAACACTCAACAGGAGCACCTTCCTTCAGATGCCGAAAACAAAGTGAAAGTTCCGCACGCGGAGACCTGTAAACTCATCGACCATCACACTTAGAACAGGACTTGCTGTTCTAATATTTCATTTGACAGCCACTCATCCGTTACTTTTAAAAACTCGACGACCGTTGTAGTACTTCTGTATGTTGCGTTTTCCGGTGAATGGGCGATAAACTTCGCTATTCGGTTACTGTGATCCAACTGTGCAGCAAAATTGATGAGAGGTCATATACCTCGTTGTATTGGGAATTTCGTTCTTGAACATGGAATATCCTAGCTTTACAAAGTCACTAGTGATGAGCAAATGCAAGACCAAGACCAAGACCGGGGTGGTCTTGGTCTTGGTCTTGGTCTTGCACATCCAGTCTTGGTCTTGGTCTTGCACTGGAACCCTTGGTCTTGGTCTTGGTCTTGGTCTTGCACACCCAGTCTTGGTCTTGGTCTTGGTCTTGCATGCAAGAGTCTTGCAAGTCTTGCATTTAAGAAATCTCAAGCTATTTATAGGTAAATTTTACTATGGATATAAGGGATAACAAACTCTACAATGCGCCAATAGTAACGGAAATACAATGCATGTTTCTAAATGTAATATAGTTTAACTCTGTGTAAGTATGATGATAGTGTACAACATAGGTGATGCCCTTCCCTTTTTTAATGGGTGCTCACGCTTCACTACTTGTAAGATGTGCCTAAATCACAACGTTTTGTAATCTGTTTATATTTTTTAACAGATCCAACACTCCACTGGTCCCCAAACTGGGGAGGCTACCCCTTAGACGTAGAAAGAAAATCAAGACGACACATATTATTGAAAAACCATGAATTACAAAATTATTTTTACACTGTAAAGGCGTCAGATTTTTCTTTTCAACCACTATTAGCTAATCCTTGTATTAATCAAACTTCCAATTAAATATTGAGATTTTGTTTTACTGATTCCAATATGTACTGTATGGGGCAGAAACATTGACATTATACAAAAGTGATGAAAAAATTGCAGGCTTTTGATACATGGGCATGGAGAAAAAAAGAGAAAATTAGCTGTGTTGAACGGACAACGAATGGGAAGGTGTTTAAAAAAAATAGCAGTAGGGGAAAAAATAATAATTTTAGATATTGTTTAGAGGAGGAAGAGGAACTGGTTAGGATATTGGCTGAGGAGGAACTGTATTATGAGGGATGTGCTGAAGGGTATTGTGGAAGGAAAGAGAGAGAGGGAGCGAAGGAGACCAGTTGAAGGAAGGTATTAAAACAAAAAATTGCTACATCAAGACGAAGAGACTATCTGAGAACCACCGAACGTCGAAGCTTCTCAGTAGCTGCAAGTAACCTGCCAATAATGGCAGAATAGCTATTATGAAGGTGATGATATATTTAGAAATATTGACTAAAAAAGAGGGAGAGAAAATTAAAATAATAATTATTATAATCAAACCTCTTTAATATTTTAGAATAATTTGAGTGAAAACTGAAAATGGTTCAACTGTCTATGTCTTTAGCTTAAAATCAATTTATATAAATACTTTTGACCTGTACTGGAAATACAAAATAACGGCATTGAGCTCCAAGTTATTTGAAGTCTCACTTGTGAATATGTATTACTAGCATCAATTACCCACTTCGTTGGGTTAAACTAATAATAATAATAATAATAATAATAATAATAATAATTCGTTAGTCATTTACTTTTTACTATTAGTAAAGCGCTCTCTGATATCGGTCATTTTCGATTATTTTTATATTTCTCTCCCCTCCTATCCCCAAGTTGCGGGGCTGAATTTGAATTTAAACGACATCAGAAGTGTCACTGTTCATCCCAGAGACCCCAAAAACTAAGGATTCGGCACTAATATCGGACATTTTCAGTAAACTTATATATCTCCTTCACCCCCATGTTGCGAGGTACGGCATCGGAAGTGTCATTGTTCATCTCAATGACCTCAAAAACCATGAGTTAGATCTGATAATCGTAAATTTCGATAATTTTATATATCTCGTTCCTCCCCTAAGTTGCGGTGCTGAATTTGCATTTAAACAGGATCGGAAGTATCACTGTTCACCCTAGCGACGCGGAAAACTATGGATTTGACACTAATATTTGGTTATTTTTGATCATTATTTTGTATCTCTCTCTCCCCAAGTTACGAGGCTGAATTTGGTCGTAAATGTTATCAGAAGTGTCAGTATTCAACTCAGTGAAATGGAAAACTATGGATTCGACAATAATATTTGTCATTTTCGATCGTTTTTATATATCTTCTCTTCCCTCCGCCAAACTACGGGGCTGAACTTGGATTTAAATAGCATCGGAAGTGTCACTGTTTATCGCAGCGACCCCTAAAACTATAGACTCCATTTTAATATAGGTCATTAGCGACCATTTTAAAATATTTTTCATTCCCCCTCCCCTAAACTGCACCGTCAAAGTGATATGACAGAAACCACCTCAGGTCCGATCCTCAACAATGTTAAAAATGAGATCGAGTTCGGTCAGGTGGTTCAAGAGTTATTAAATTTTATTTATCTTTGTACATTTTCCATCCCCTCCTCCTACCCTAAGTTCTACCGTCAAAGATTTGACTAAAAAAAAAAAAAAAAAAAAAGAACACCCCAAGTCCGAACTTCATCTATGTTGAAAATTTGATCAAGATCGGTCGGGTGTTTCAAAAGTTATTAAGTTTTATTATATATAGGCTATATGCCCCTCCCTTCCTCCACCCCTAGATCCTACCATCAAAGTGAAACAAACTTTAAAAAACTTTCCAGGACCGAACCTCATACATGTTAAAAATTTGATTGAGATTGGTCGTTTGGTTCAAGAGTTATTAAGTTTTACTTATTATTTTATAACTCCCCCTTCCCCTCCCCTAAGTTTTACCGTCAAAGCGAAATGATGAAAACATTACCAGGCCCAAACCTCATCCATGTTGAAAATTTTATCAAGATCGGTCGACTGGTTCAAGAGATTAGGAGTCACAAAATAGCCACTTTCAATTTTATAATATAGTATAAATTTATTGTTGTAGTATAATGTTATATCGTTCAATCCTCGATGTGCCGTATACCTAAGGAAGCTAAAAATTATATTAATAAACAATTATTCAATGTATAATCATCCGCCCATGAAATCAAACTAGCGGTCACATGCACTAAGTTTTTGTCAATGTCATGAAAATGTTATTTCGATATTGGTTTTATGAGCACACATCGAAAATTTCCAACGGATGCTTGAGTCTTGGAGCCAAGGCCATACCCATGTAGTCGACACCTGTGGTGTACGGTATTACCAATGTTCAATACTACATTTCTCTTTAGTTTTGGAATAAGAACACCACTAATATGCTTTGAAATGAAATGAAGTATCTAGTTTAACGTCTCACGATTGTGCACCAAGGCTAAGGGGGGCAGTGATGAGAAATGACTGAAATGGTGGAAAGAAGAAAGTAAGAGGAAACGGTAAAACGCCGAGAAAATCCACGCACACAGTGTTTGTCCACCAAGAAAGCTCACATGGCGCAAAATGGCACCAATATCTACAGAAAACGCGAACAATCAATTCAGAAAACGACATACTGTAGCTATATGCAACAAGGGCAGATCGACTCACACGGATTGCACAAAATAATGGGAACACATACTCCAGCAGCATTTTTACTGAAGCCAACAAATCCATCTCCTTCTTTTTTACATTATATAAAAAAAATCAAGCAATGCCGGTACTTGTGCAAGACTCTTGCGCAAGAGTCTTGGTCTTGGTCTTGGTCTTGCAGGTATGGTCTTGGTCTTGTTCTTGGTCTTGCACCAATTGGTCTTGGTCTTGCATCGGGATTCTTGGTCTTGGTCTTGGTCTTGGTCTTGGTCTTGGTCTTGGTCTTGGTCTTGCATGCAAGACTCTTGCAAAAACTGCAAGACCAAGACTCTTGCGCTCATCACTATTAACATTTGAAAATTTTCTTCTTTCTGTTTCTCAGATTGTATATGTAACTTCTGTCGAATATATAGAAGTACAGTGTTCCAGCATTCTTTTTGCTTCGCAATCACTACTAAGAGCTTTTCTATGAGAATCGCTTTGTTCATGTTTTAAAAGTTTATTGTCTTTTGGACTTTTACCTATATTTTATTCTACTGGGTGTCTATCAGTCACGAATGTCACGAAATCAGAAAACGGTCCTCTGAAAGTCACGAAAAACTCACAAAATTTAGCTTTTGGGTCACGATTTTTTTTAAGTGTACAAATGTAAGTACAGACTGGAAAATTTTGTTCTATAAAACGTCAAAATTCACCATCAAAAATGGCTATGGTCGGTTTTAGACGCTACCAAATCGCAAGCAAAGTACGTTTCTATTGCATGGATGAAATTTCGGCTTAATTCGCACCCAAATTCGCTTTGAAAATATTAGGAAATTTTAGGATTTGGTAAAGAAAAGGTCACGAAAAACTCTCGAAATTTCATTTTGGAATTTTAGTAGACACACTTTTCTAGTTTGTGAAACCTTTCGTTATGAAAGTACCAACAAAACTTTTTGGAAGTGGTCTATCTTTAAAATATATACTACTGTACATACTGAACAAAGAGCACTACCATTGTCTAGTGGCAAAAGCCATATGTGAGTTTTTCTCTTTAAACACGACATATTATCATCAACGTTTGAGTCGATTAAATTTCGGATACTTCAAATATTTCTATTATAAACAAGCATTATACCTCAAAAAAAGCACAAATATATATCTATTAAAATGCTACAATAGCAATTAAAAGCGCCCGAGCTCCAACGTATAACTATGGCTTTCAAATCTTTCATTTACGGTTATATCTGATTTCACGTTTAAAAGAGACAAACATTTTAAGTAGAGTACTTTAAATAAATCAGTTAACTAGACCTTTTTCATAAAATTTATGATATAAAATTGTTGTTCAAAGCCTTTGTATTTTAATAAGCCTTCTCTAAAATCAATGCACATGAATTGTGCTTCCATCTTCCGAGTTCTTTTAAACTATATGTTGTGGAAATTTATAAGTTTGTGGCCAATCCTTTCGACAATGAGATCTCGGAAACTACAGGCTCTAGAAAGATGACGTTTTCACTGATCTATTGGAAATTTTGCGTAGATTGTCCAGTTCTAATTGAATATTTTAAAAACATGGCCGTTATTTCTTTATTACATTTTTTAGGGTACGCATGGAAGCGTTGAAATAATAAAAAAAAAACAAAGCTTCATATCCTGCGCGTTATACATTCCAAGACCACGCTGTTGTATATAGGGGTTGCATATGTTTCAGGCGTTTATTTCATGTCCAAATAATGAAAAAGGAACGATAACCATTTCTCCAGTTTAACCAGTAAGATGAATCTTTATTTTTGGAGTGATTTGCCCAATGAACACCATATATAACTGCGATTATAATTAATTACGTATGTAATGTATTTGCTTATTACATATTTCATGGAAGAAGAAAGAAAACACTGGTCATGCATGAATTAGAAACTCCAACCGGAAGTAGGCTCAAATCTTGCAAACGGTGCGAAATATTGAGGTCCCCTTTATGATACGCCCTGCCGATTTTTTTTTTTTTAATCAAGACTTTTTTCACTTGTATCTGTAAAGGGACATGTACAGATGTGAGGAATGAGAAGGATATTTTGCTCATATGCTTAAATATGTAGAGAGCGCAAGTTCAGCTAGTACTACATTAAAACCCGATCAACACACTGATTTTTTCCCGTCGTTGCTTCGTGCTGATACATATTGCTTAGTGTTCAGCCTCACAGATAAAAGCGAATTTTGCAGGTAATTTTAGCAAGCGTTTTCTCGTAATGACAAGGGAAGTGCGAAATATAAAAATGTTACGATGGAAAAAAGTGACTTTTTGTGTAATATGAGAAGGACATCGACTGAAAACTCGCAAAATGGAAAAACATAAACTGCACGTTAAATTTGAAACCAGAATTATATGTGTGGCTATACCTATAACTTCAAAAATTGGGAGGAGGGAATTCTACGACTTTTGGGGGAAATTTTCTCCTAAGATGCCTGGATAAAAAAAAAAAACTACTTTTAAGCTAAGGGAAACAGTGGTTAAGGCAAATAAATGATGATGGAATAAGAAGGTAGGAGGAAACTGAAGTACCCCTAGAAAACCCATGGACACAATGTTGTTCATTACAAACTTACTTGGTTGGGGATTCAACCGTAGCCCCACGTAGCGTAGTCGCTAACGCTCTCGCCTTTGGTGCGAGCGGTCCTGGGTTCGATTCCCGGTGGGGTCACTCGGTCGAAAAAGTGTAAAACGCTTTTTCGGGCCAGCCACCCTGAATGAGGTTTTCCTGGGTTTTCCTCATTCACACCAGTCAAATGCCGTGGTGGTACCTAACATAGGTCCCAGGCCGCTTCCTTCCTTCCCCAATTCTTTCTTCCCTCTCCGGATTGTGTGCTCGCCGAGGGACGTAATCCCTCAAAACGTGAAGGGCTAAATGGCCTTAGATGCCGAGAGCCCAGAAATCTAAATCCTAAATCCTTGGGGATCCAATCAGGTACTCCACGCACCGGAGGTAAGTGCTCTACCACTCAATCACCGTGCCTCCATATACATATATGTAGCGTGAAATTTTCGGTTATTCAGGTTGCCATTTGGGACAAAATATTTTTGTTTGGCGATAGATGTTCGCATAAATTAGATCTATACGGAAAAAAAATGGAAACCAGACCTGAAATTTCGGGACATGCCCATACAAAACCAAGCTGCAGCTCAGTAGTATTTTAAAAACTTAAAACATCTTTTTCTCTTTCTAATGCTTAATGTTCTCACTCGCAGATACAGAGGTAGATTTAAAAGGTAAAATCTGAGGGGTAACAGAACGGTAAATATAAAATAATACCTTAAATTATTTTTGTCGCTCAAAAAACTGGGGTGGCCTAGGCCCCCGGCTCGAGCTGAAAAGGATTAAGAATATAACTATAGCTTCCAGGAAGTAAAATGCATGTAAGCAGAATGCATTTTCAATATTACTACACTAAGCGGTGGGCTTAAGTTGGGCGAGCCCCCTGGCTACGTCTCAGTTTCTTCCATGTTAGTGAGTGAGTGCAATGCCTTCTCCACATCTTTTTCCAATATACTGTTACTGCAATACCCTCTTGTTTTTTTTCCAAGATAGTCTACTGCAGTGTCCTCCTGCATCTCCGTATCAAGATAGTGCCACTGCTATGCCATTCCCGCTTCTTTCTTCTAGACTGTGTTCCTGCAATGCCCTCCTACATCTGTCTTCCAAGATAGTGCTAATAAATCGAAAAGTTGGAGTCAGATATTTTTACTTTAAAAATGTGTTAAATACGTGCAGCATATTTTAACATTTTACATTAATACACTGAATATTTGTTGAAATGAAAATGAAATGAGATTTCTGGTTTGCGTCCCACGATTATGCCCTTTAGGCTAATGGAGATGGATGATTAATGAAAAGTGAATGATAATGAAACAAGTAGTGGAATGAGAGTTAGGGAGGAAATGGGACGACTTGGAGAAAACTCTCACACACAATGTTGTCCACCACAAACTTACGTGGGCAGAAATCGAACCAGGGGTTCCTGTCATCAGAGGTGAGCACTTCAAAGTCACCAAAGCCACCTAATTCCAGGTGGCTTCTGTTCTACATTTCCGCTTTTCTAGTTCGTTACGGAATGCTGGAACTGTATTTCTGGTTGAGGTTTCGTCTCTCTGCGTTTGGTAGTTTCATGAAGTCGTTTGAGTTTGTGGTATATCAGCAATTAATAAGCACTTTCTGATTGGTGAGTGTGTTTTCATTACAGGAACCTTGCGAAATTTATTGGTTTCTCTTATATCATAATTTCTGAATAATATGCCGGAGCGCGAAATTGACTGTTAAGAGTGGCTCTTCCTTGAGATTGCCTAGTCCTTCATTTAGCCCTTCTGTTACTTCATGAGGAAGTGTTAGGTAATGTTGCCAACCTCGAAATTTGAATTATTCTGCTAAAGGAGAATTACTTTCCAATGAAGATTGTTGTTGTGAGAGTTCTTATAAGTTCAACTTTTGAATTATCTTAATTTTTGTAAATTGATTCTACGTAGAGGCTATATTTTGAACTGAGTAGCGGGAAATGTTAGGTACTACTTCTTATAAAAGGTTTAGTTACAGTAGCTAATATAAAAGATGTCGGCGTGGTTCCTGGAACGATTCCAGCTCGCGTCAAGTTCGGTTATGATGGACAAATACCGTGTATGCGAGTTTTCTCAGATTCCTTCCGTTTTCTCCAAATTATTCATTCTACCATTTCATTTATTATGGTTATCATCTTCTTTAGCGTTGGAGCTTAACGTGAGACGTTAGATCGAAGACATTAAAATTGAAAATTATAAACATATAATTTTGCTTGTTGTACTATTTGCAGAATTTAAGTTGCTTTAGCATTTTACTTTCATATAAGCAATAGCTGAACAGGTATAGGTGAAAATCTTTGTTCCCCTTGGGACGCATATTTGAATCTACATAAATAAAATGGTGAGATCCCAGCTCGACCCAAGTGCTAAATAAGGCGCAAATTTTCCTGTCGCCATTGGCAACTAGAAATTAAGAGCTGGCGACCAGTATTCAGTAAAAATGGTTTCTGCGTAAACTAACAGGGCTGCGCAGTTTCTGTTTGGCACAAAAATAATTGTGACTAACTGAGAAAATAATTGTCACTGATATGAACTGTCTAGTTCAAAATTGATTATCCTGAATCTAATTGTCTGGTTTTGAAATGTTAATGCCTTGAGGTAATGTCTTACTTTGTCAAACCAAAGGTGGGTGGGGGAGCCTCTCATAATTTGTACATAAGAGATACTGGTAACCATCATTTTTGAATAGGTGAGTGCGTCTGACTGAAATTTTGCGCCCTGTGTTAAAGATGTTCACTCGTTTTCCTTCTTGTCTATGCTACCGCGTGATTTCTTCCTCCTTTACTGTTCTAAGTTTGTCGTTGGACATAACATGTCTGATTTTCTTTCGTGTAAGTTTGTTCGTTTTCTCGCTGGCATTATGTTGTAGTGTGTTTAGGAACAACAGATGGCAGGACTTATACTCTTGTAAATCTCAGAAAATCCATACACTTACAAAATTGTTTTCGTGAAGAATTACAGGAAAAAACATACGTTGTTCGTTACTTAGTATAAATATCAAATATAACGCGTAAAGCTTTGGTCATAGCAAAAAAAAAAAAAAAACCCTCTGTCAGTTACTTCATATTTTTGATATCGTAGGTAGGTGATGGCCTTTGTGTTGAAATAACATGCTAACAATGGTTGTTAAATTGGATAATTTTAACACCATCAGTTTTGCTGTGTACGGTAGACTTCCAAACTATATAAATTCAGACTGAAACCGGAAGTAGTAGATGTATAACTTCCTCTTGCAATTGTGAGAGTTTTGAGATAAGATTAGAGTTCAACGTCCCTTTCAGCAGCGAGGCTATGTGAGACGTAGACATACAGCTTGAGGTGGGAAATAGATAGTTACGGTCAGAAATGAAACCTGAATCCATATCAGAAACACTCTCTCCTTGTCTTTTATAACTGTTATCATATAGGAATTAATGTTGAAACTAGAAGTTGTGTTAGTTTTTACTTCTGGTTTCAGTGGGAAAAAAAAGAAGTGCTAAATCTATGCCGAAGAACCATTTCTTGCTATTTCTGGTCATTTCCGGTCTATAGAAGTCTAAATTGAAACCGTAAGTGGTAGTAGATTTTTATAAATCCCGATTGAAATCAAGGAATAAGTCGGAGATGAAACCTATTCATGCGATACTAAATTCGTATGTAACACTGCTTTTCACTTTCTCTTACTGTTTTTTAGTGTGGTTATCAGTTTTGAACCCGAAAATAATAAATTTCTACCACTTGCGTTTGAAATCATCATCATTATTATTATTATTGTTATTATTATTATTATTATTATTATTATTATTATTATTATTATTATTATTATTATTATTATTATTATTATTATTATTATTATTATTATTATTATTATTATTCTGCCAGTATTGGCAGGATACTTGTCGCAACCAAGAAGGCTCCATGCTTCACGGTCTTCCGCTAACCTCTTCGTTTTCACATACGATTTTTTTCTTTTGATATCGTCCATTAATTGTATTTTCCTTTGCCCTCACCTTCTCTTTCCTGCCACCATACTCTCTAGCACGTTCCTCATGATGCAGTTCCCTGTAACCGATCTCCCAACCTATTTTCTCTTCCTCCTCTTAATAATATATAATATTGTTCTTTCCTCCCCTACCATTTCTAAGAGCCTCTCATTCGTTTTCCGCTCGACCCAGTTAACTCTCTCCATTCTTCTTCACACTCACATTTCGAAAGCTTCCAGTCGCTTTTCGTTATTTTTGCGTAATGTCCATGTTTCTGACCCATACAACACAATACTCCACACAAAGCATTTTATGAGTCTTTCTCAACTACATAGAAGAATAAAAGTCAAGATGAAACTTATTCTCAGAAGAAATCCGTATCAAAAAGGCATTTCCCGCTTTATCTTACTATTTTTGCTCTATGGAGATGAATATTGAAACTGGAAGTTATAATAGATTTCTACCACTTCCAGTGTAAAAATAGAAATGTATTTGTGAAGAGAATCTTTTATTGGGATAGCTGAATCGATTGAAGAAATCCGCTTCTTGCTATCCGTTACCCTTTTGCTGTATTACTGCCAACGCTAAAACTGAAAATAAAGTATTTCTACAACTTCCGATGTGAATAGAGGGTTAAGGGAGAAGAAGAAACATATTCTTGCCATACTACTACTACTACTACTACTACTAAATAGCTTCTTGCCGTTTATGGTCTTCTTACGCATAGCATAGTTAGGAAGTCTAAAATTGAAAAATCCCTTAGTTTATGAAAGTACCTTCAGTACCACCTATCATTTACTTTAGAGAAAGAAAGACAAAAAGAAATCGACATTAGAAAGCTGGCGAGATGTCTTGTGTTAAAAGCTTATATCAGACCAATTATGGAGCTCCCACATGTCAAAGCAATTAGCGTTCGCGCCATTGAAGTTGGAGATCCCGGTTCGATTTCCGGTGGGTGGGCCGCGATGGCCCAGTGATAGAGCGTTCACCACTTTTGCGTCGAGTCCGAAGTTCGATCCCAGCTCGCGCCAAGTGGGTTTTGTGGTGGATAAACACCGTGTGCGTGGGTTTTCTCGTGGTTCTCCCGTTTCCTCCCACTTCCTTCATTTCACTATTCCATTCATATCTCATCATCACCGTCTCCTTTAGCCTATACGTCATAATCATGGGACGTAAATCTGAAAGCTTTCACTTTTTCGATTCCCGGTGCGAGCTTATGTGGTTCGGATCCCACGTTAAGCTGTAAGCCTCAGTGTTGAAAGGGTCGCTAAACTGAAAATCAAATCGAATGAAATCAGACTACTTATCAATGGAAGCCGCAAGATTTACTCTGTAAAATTGATTGAATTTTTGGTTGTATTCTTGTACCGTGTAGGACATACAGTAGAGTCCCGTTTAAGAATTTTGATGAGACCGATATTGTTTCGAACGAAAATTCGGTTAAACTGAATTTTTTTTTTTTTTTTTTGTAAATAGGGTTATATACATTACTGTACATTTGACTTATTGAAGAAAAAACACTTGCAACATAAACAACGAAATTTGATTCAGCTTTTGAAAAGAAAATATGTATTTTTTTTTTCTTTTTAGTAAAGACTTTATTTTAGCAATTCGGATAACCCGAAATTCTATGAATCTGGATTCGGTTAAACGAGACTGTAGTATGGTAATTTCATGATCGATACTTCTCGGAGGGGAAAAAAAAAAAAAAACGACGATCGAAAACTTTCCAAAGCAGAACGACTGCTAACTATGGCTTACCGTCACTGCTGAAAATGAGGGTAAGGATTGAATATGTAAGTTGAGATTCAAGTGGAAGTTTGGAGAAAATAATAAAAATGAAATGAAATCTTTGAGTTTTACGTCCCACGGTTATGCCGGTTAGGCTAAAGGAGACGGTGATGATGAGAGATGAATGAAATGGTGGAATGAAGAAAGTGGGAGGAAACGGGAGAACCCCGAGAAAACCCACGCACACGGTGTTTGTCCACCACAAAGTTCACTTGGCGGGAGCAGGGTTTGAACCCGGGACCCCAAACACCAGAGGTGAACGCTCTACCACTGAGCCACCGCGGCCCCAGGAGAAAATAATAATCTCCAGTTGTGATCTGTAAGCCATAATCGCTTGACACCTAACTATTATTGAATTCTCAATTGGCTAGAGTAGTAGTAGCTGATTGACGTAAACAATGTGTTATGGTATAAGTCGTAAATAATACATTATAAAAAGTGATTTTATAAAGGATTAAAACCTGTTACATTTGTAAATAAGTAAATTTACACTGAATAAAATGTTGTCAAGGAATTAACGTGTTTGCACGTCAAAAATGGCGGTTACAAGAAAACAACTCCGGAGATTTGATAGAGTTATTTGTACAGCGTTTTCCGAACACTATACTTTCATCTCCACAAGTAAGTTATAAAATGAATATAAAGTTTGAACAAATTGAATCCGTATCACCTGGTGTTTATCTTCCAACAACATTATAATTATCTGTCTATACAAATAAAAATGAAAGTATTATGTGACTTAATAACTCTTGAACCACTCGCCCGATGTCGATCAAATTTTCAACATAGATGAGATTTGAGCATTTGGGCCTTGGAAGGATTCTATCATTTCACTTTGACGGTGCAACTTACGGGGAGGAGGGATATACCTAGTCGTATCATAAATTCTGTTATAAAGTTCAGACAGGTATGGCAACACTGCTTCAAGAGATAAGTTTGTAATATTCAAACAAACAACAATCACTATCATTGTGTATGCGCCTGTGATATAGGAAAGGAGAAGTTTGCTGCCAGTCGAGTGGAGTGGGGTGTTTACGAGAACCGTGTAAGAGTAATCGCACTATACAAAGTTGGCAAATCACCATCGGGCATCTTCAAACTCCTGAAAAAAATTCAAGATCTGCAAAATGTTCGTTCATCGGACCATTAAGAGATACTCTTGTACTTGGACAATTGAGGGCCGTCCTGGAAAGGGTAGATTTCATCACTTCAGCAAATTGGCCCTCCAGTAGCCCCGATCTCAACCCATTGGACTACATATTGTGGTCTGTTTTGGACGGCATCATCTGCAGGAAGAGGCATCGAAATATTGAGTGACTTAGCGTTCTCTTATGAAGGCAGTGACAGTTTTTCTCCCGAAGACGCCGCGTGCCGCGTTCGATAACTGGCAAAAAGATTTCAGGCCTGGGTGGAGGCCAGGGGTGGCCATTTTGAACAGTGATAGGTGCTATGTATTTGCGAGACCGGTGCCTCTGTAATGAACATGTAATACATTTGCTTGAAAACTGTGTCTGTAGTCTGGCGTTTACTTTGTAACAGAATTCGATACGGCTCTCTCTCTCTCTCTCTCTCTCTCTCTCTCTCTCTCTCTCTCTCTATATATATATATATATATATATATATATATATATATATAATCGAAAATGACCGGTATTAGTGTCGAATCCAGTTTTCGGGGTCACTAAGATGAACAGTGTATCACTTCCGATGCCATTTAAATTCAAATTCATCCCCGCAACTTAAGGGAGGAGGAGATATAAAAATGATCGAAAACACCCTTTATCAGAGAGCGCTTCAGTAGTAGTAAAGAATGACTTACCAACGGAACATATTACTAATTTTTCTTATTTTAACCCAGCGAAACGGATAATTGATGCTAGTAATGTAACAAACGCACTGAAAATGATGGAGAACACTTGGAAGACTTGATATAAATAACGTAACTTAATGTTATGATACAACTTGTAATAATCTCATGGTCTCGTAGGATTCCTTTCAAATCGATTCTTTTTGGTAAATAACTTATGGTCCACCCTACTATATACATACCAATTTGTCAAAATTTCGAATTTCCGGAAATTATATCGTAGGTAGTAACACTGTTAACGAAGATAAAAGGAGATCTTTGTGAGGTAGCACCTGATTGGTTTTCATCAAACACTGCTGTAGATTCTTGGAGAACAAGTTTGACACCAGGATTCCTTTTACCGTGCTCCATTGTTGAAGAAAAGACAGTAATCTGGTCGTTGAATCTTTGCTGTAATCCTCCTATTTGACGACCCTCCCCGTGCTGGCAGAGCGGATGACAATAATCATTTAGCACGTCACCGAATGGCCCGTATAATTTGGCATCGTTGATCGAGATGGATCGACGGACATCCGCGACGTCACTTCCTGTTCCCGAGATCACCTGCTGTCATCGTTCACTGTCTGGTTTGGAAAGTGCGTTGCTGCTTTCTCCAGTGCTGGACTCAAGCGTCGCTGTCGCCTGCGTCATTATGTTGGCGCCGCTTGTCTAATGTTGGCTATACATCTCAGGAGCTGGGGATATGCCTCTTACTTGTGGATGGATTTCCGAGGTGGACGGATCTCATCGATCCCATTTCGGATGATGAGAAAAGTTTGTTTGATGATGCATTCTGGTTAGAATTGCTTCTGAGTAGCGTCATTCTTTTCAAACCATCCTTGTTGGAAAGGGGAGTAAAGTAAGCCTACTGTTTTCCTATCTAATGTTGGGAAAGAGGGAGATATAATTGAAATTAAAAACTAAGTAGGGAGACATAACTGCCTCCCATATAAATGTGTACCATAATAGTTATCGCCTTCCCATGATTACCTCCCGCGTGGTTACATGATTAGCGGAAGCGTCCTCGGCGCGGTAGTCCCGGGTTCGATTCCTGGCAAGAACTCACGTGGTTTGGATTAGGATTAGGGATTAATTTTTTGGATTTTCTGGGGAAAAAATGTAAGTATTAACTTTGTGTCATACCACACACTAGTTTCTAAGGTGCCCATAATAAGCTTTTTATTAATTGTTGAATATGTAATGACGTCAAGACACGCTGAACTGGAAATATGCAATTCACGAATTGAACTATTATGTCAAACTAGTCTCGACTAACTGGGGGGACTTCGCACTCAGACGGTGGCTACGCCCCAAACTCCAAAATTTGTTCGGCCTACGACCTCGCACATCTCATACCCCTAACATTTCTCTAATTTTAAAGGATTTCAACATACGCCCATCTTATTACTAGGGATGCGCACGAGACAAGATTTGTGGCTGTCTCGTCTCGAAAGTGTGCTGTAAAAGTGATGTCTCGACTCGAAAAATGTATGTTTCTCTATTGGAAGAGCCGTTTCTCGACTCGTCTCGTGCGCATCCCTACTTATTACAACAATTACAACCCCCATTTTTTTCTTCCCTTCTACGGGAAACAAAAAAAAAACGCTAAAACACTTCATCTAATTAATATGTCTCTACTCTTTTAGGTATTTGGAGGTATGGCCATGTTATTTTAAAAATTACAGCCCCACTCTTTTTTTTTTTCGCCCTTTTACTTCCGTTCTAAGGGAAACAAACACATACAAAAGCTGAAACACTTCTTTAATTATTTTAAATTGTAAGCCTAAATACCAATTTTCATTCATCTAATTTATTAAGGCCCATACGGTTTTTCCCAATCCTATGTAAAAGCTTAATAATCTGAGGAAAATGATCTCAAGATATGGCCAATTGCAGTAACTTATTTTATCAATTGCAACGCCAGTCTGTTTCTACCCATCTTTTTTTTTTTTTAAAAAAAAAAAATCCTTCGAGAGAAAATGTATATTTGAAACAAAAACGCTGAAACTCGTGTCTAATTATTTTAAATGATAAGTCCAAATACTGAATTTCATGTCTCTAACCTTACGAAATTCCGAGGTATGGGCATCGTATCTTGTTATAATAATTGTAATTCTCACTCTCACTCTTTTTCATTTTTACACCAGTTTTTTCCCCCCTTTTAGGTCAAATATCAAAAAGCACTGAAACACGTGCCTAATTATTTTAAATGAAAATTCTATATGCCAAATTTCATATCTCTAACCTTCAAAAATTCCGAGTTACGGACGTTTTGAGATAATAATTGCTACCTCTCTTTCCGTCCTTCTCCGTCAAATGTCCAGAAATTCTTCCTTAGTGAGACTTTGTCATAAATCCTGTCCAAATTTCAAGTTCATAGCGTAAGTGGTTTGGCCTGGGAATATTTTATCAATCAGGACTTATTTTATGTATAGACATATATGTATATAATAACTTAAATTTGCTCGAAGTTCGCTTCGTAATTCATAATGAAGCCAAACGCTTGTTTTCCCGCAAAATTTTAAATGTCCTAAGCTAAACTATTTTTCTCTCGCCATTTCAGTGAAGAGATCACTGAATTAACTCTGTAAGATCAAAAAAGAACCTTTCTGCCGTGAATGAATATCTACTGCTTTTTTTCCGCAAAAACATCTCAATTTGGTAGTAAATTACGATCATAGATGCTTCGCATTTCTTCGTTTTCGTGTAGCAAACTGCAATGTAATATTACTTAAAAACAAAAACGATATGTATGGAGGTAGTGATGTGAGGTGGAAAATTTTCCGTTCTAAAAAGTATCAGTAATCAAGTAACAATTCCTCAGCAATCATAAAATTGATTGAATTCATGTATAGAAATGTTAAAAAGTGAAAGATCGTTTAAAGAATCTGAAAATTTTCATGGCTCAGACAATTTTCAGTACTATGTAGGAACAAGTTAAACAATTTTTCATGAATCGAAATATTTTCTGTCTTGTATGGAAAAATTGAAGAACTTTTTATGAGTCAGAAAATTTTCATCATTTTGAAGCAAAAGTGAAACAACTCTTTGTGAATCGAAAAGTTTTATTGCTCTGTGGAAACAAGTGACAGGAATTTTCATAGATCGGAAAATTTTCATCACAATATAGAAATAAGCAAAAAAAAAAAAAAAAAAACATAAGCCGGATAATTTTGGATATTATGTATAATGATGTTAGGTGGAAAATTTTCCACTATATTTAACTGCACATAGAGCTACAAAATTGAATTTCTTTAGAGGAAAGTTAGCAACAAATTATAATTTTCCAATTAGCTTTCGGGAACCGGAAAATTTTCTAATATTTCAAGTTGGGAAGTTTTACATAGTGTTTTTGCTCTCTCTTCCTCTGCGAGCTCCTTCGTTGCTAAGCGGTTAGCATATGTGTCTTTGGCTGGCTTCGTTTCCCAGCGGGAGCTCATGTAGTTCGGATTCCACGTTAGTCAGTTGGTCTCGTCTTATATAGTCTCTAGTGTTGCCACGAGACGAGACGAGACGAGACTTCAGTCTGTCTCGTCTCGTCTCGTGCAAAGCATGTCTCGTCTCGTGTCTCGTCTCGAAAAAATGTGCTCGTCCCGTCTCGTGTCTCGTCTCGAGAGGTTCTGTCCCGTCCCGTCCCGTCTCGTCTCGTTTTGTCTCGTCTTGTCTCGTAAAAAATATAGCAACATACCATGGGAACGAAAGTAAAATGTAGCAGGCTGCACCATGCTAATCAAGATACAACTAAGTTACAGGTATTACCCAGAACACACAAGACAAGAAATGTCACGGTAGCTACACCGTGAATTCTTCACCTCTGGTGTATGTGGTAGTCGGTTCGATCTCGGTTAGTGCCATGTGAGCTTTGTGGTGGACAAACATCAACTGTGTGTGGGGACCGCGGTGGTTCAGTGGTAGAGCGTTCACCTCTGGTGCTTGGGGTCTCGGGTTCGATCCCAGCCCCCGCCAAGTGAACTTTGTGGTGGACAAACACCGTGGGCGTGGGTTTTCTCGGGGTTCTCCCGTTTCCTCCCACTTTCTTCATTCCACCATTTCATTCATTACTCATCATCACTGTCTCCTTTAGCCTAACCGGCATAACCGTGGGACGTAAAACTCAAAGATTTCATTTCATTTCATTTCATTTTTCGAATGTGTGTGTTTTCTCGAAGTTTTCTAGTACCCTATCACTTTCTTCATTCCACTAATTTTCCCATCATCATCCATTCGGCCAAAGTTGCCTAAAGGTCTTAAAAATAAATTCAAATAAGCTCACAAGGCAAGGACAAATAGTTTACAAGATATGTCTCTGCTGTTAGTTGTCTGAGGTTTCTCGACCCTGGCTTTTTTTTTTTTTTTTTTTTTCATTCTGAAACATTGAAATTTGTTTCACCAGTTTCAATACACGAATATACAGTAAATTGCTCATAGGTACGTCGAAGATGAAGACACTAATGTCAAATAATTTTTACACGACAAGCAAAGTTCGATGTAAAGGTGTCACCATCCCCGACACTATCGTATACTATCAGCTCAGCCCACTTGCTTTATAGTGTCTGTATATATATATATATATATATATATATATATATATATATATATATATATATATATATATTGAGAGAGAGAGAGAGAGAGATGGAAAAATATATAGATAAATAGAGAGATAGATATGTATGTACACTCTGATTTCATATATTCCAGCCTTTAGGTTTCACAGTGTTAACCCATACCAATCCAAAAACTACTTTTCATTTTAGCATGTTTAGATTTGTTGCAATTTTTTTTTAAAAAAAGCTCGGAACCAAATAATTTTATTGAGTAATGGAAAGTATTTGATTGAAATTTTATATGTTACTGCACAGTAAACTCTACTTGAAGTGCCATAGTAATGGGAACTGAACGACACATCGGACGAAAGAATGCTTGGGGCCAGTCTTCACCTCCATGGTTCAAATCTGTTCCCATAACCGCGGTGTGTGTGCTACTATGTGGTGGTTGCCCCGTTTGTGTAACAAACTCGTAACAGTACACCCAGATTAGCTAGTGGTCTAAAAAAAAAAGTTGATTTTTGGGTGGCCAATTTGGATTAAAGTTTCTTATATTGTCGAGATCATTCGCAGTCATACAACGTACATCTTCATACCAAGCCGAGCGGTCTGCGGCGATAGACCATCGGCTTGAAAGCCCGGGTTGAGTCCCGGAAGGATCATGTGTATGGATTTTAACAGCATTTGTTTTTTCGTATTGTGTCAGGGGATCGAAATCGTACGGGATAAAAGGATTTCAGTCTGAACAAAATGGAGAGAATATCCTCCCCAGGATACTTTCATGGGAGTAAGGAATTAGTAAAAATATAGGATATACATTTTATAGCAGGTTTAAAAATATGGTTTGGGTATTCTATTCTTTTCTGTTTATTATGTTCTCCAATGTTCGAATTTTGATCATTCTCATGATATTTTCTGCTTTCAACGGAGTTCCATGAATATTATACCAAATGTTCTTTACACTCTGTAAGAAACCATTTCTGAAGATAATTCAGGTCCTAATGAATATTATTCACCAGGAAAGGGAAGTATTCCCCTCCTCTCAACACCAGGGCAATTTCACACTCTGGTCAGATCAGACATTTCCGCGTAACAAAACGAAGGTCCCCCTGTAAAACCTCTTCACCTAAAGTGTTATTGTTAGTATCATAAATTTGCTGAAAGCAAATAATTTGAAGGGTTCGTCGATAATATCTTTGCTTTCTTTGTCCTTCACTCGCCTTCCAAACGAAGAGGTGAATTTTACAACATGACTGCTGTATAATAAGCGAGCGATTGGTAAAATGGTAAAAGCGTGTTTTTATGTGTATGTGTGTGTGTGTGTGTGTGTGTGTGAGAGAGAGAGAGAGAGAGAAGACAAAATTTTAGTTGCAAGATGACATACTTCAATTGCCGTTTTCGGTTCACATAGCAAAAAGAATACCGCCACCAGAGAATAAAGACAAGTATAGTCTGTTCTGTTCTCTTCCGCCATCTCAGCCAGAACTTTCAACTACAGCCTGTAGTGAGTGTAGACCTTAACCAGTTCTCAAATTGAATAGATGGTGGTGGTAGTTCGGTTTCTTGACCTTGTAAAAATCTTCCCTGTCTTTGATTTTGTTTGTCATCATTCCAGCCAGAAATGAAAAAAAAGAGAATTCCTCAGTTTACAGCAAGGGGAATTGGGGACAAGACATTAAGGATGATATTCCTGGAAGCTCATGTATCACGATTGTTTCATTCAATAGACAGAGGACACCTTCCTATGAAGGCTTTGGAACATGTTTTCTCACAAAGGGGATTTTCCTTTTGCAATCTATATGACCACTGGCAAATTCAATCTCGGCCATTCTCGCCAGAGTTTTCATTTTCGAGACACGAGACGAGACGAGACATTTCAGGAGACGTCCCGTCCCGTCTCGTGTCTCGTCTCGTTTTCGAGACGGGACAAGTAGTCTGTCTCGTCTCGTGTCTCGTCTAAAAGGGCTCTGTCCCGTCTCGTGTCTCGTCTCGTTTACGAGACGAGACGAGACGAGACACGAGAAATGTCTCGTCTCGTGGCAACACTAATAGTCTCGCTGCTGAAAGGGACGTCAAACTCAATTCAACTTCTCTCTCTCTGTGTGTGTGTGTGTGTGTGTGTGTATGCAAAGTGTAGAGAACATGCATCGAGTTCGTAGGGTACAAATATCCCATTCTTATATTTAAAATTTGAATTTATTATAAGTCATGAATATTTTCCGATTCATAAAAACATACTCCACTTATTCCTACATCGTTGTTTATCCGTAAAATTTATTGGTAATAAATATTGTCTTAAAAAGTTTCAAGAAGTGAAAATCTAACGATTCTTCATTTCAAAAATGTTTCAAAAACTTCAATGCGTTCTTCCCTCAGAATCCACCTTTGATCTTTCGTCAGTTTAATACACATAAGACGGTTTTTTCATAGCTTTACTACTCTTATAGATTTACATACTGCAACATTTATAAATAAGTAGATATAATATAAAGTGCCTACTGTACATTTTTAAGGGGGTGCGGTGGCTCAGTGGTAGAGCGTTCACCTCCGGTACTTGAGGTCCCTGGTTCGATCCCAGCTCGTGCCGTGTGGACTTTGTGGTGGACAAACATCGTGCTTGTGGGTTTTCTCGTGGTTCTCCCGTTTCCTCCCACTTTCTTCATTCCACCATTTCATTCATTTCTCATTGTCACCGTCTCCTTTACCCTAACCGGCATAACCGTGGGACGTAAAACTCAAAGATTTCGTTTCATTTTTGTAAATTTTTGACTACCCCAAATTCGAGTCTAAGTAACTCATGAAAACAAATACTGACCATTTTCTGGAAATAAACATTTATTTATTCATATATTCATTCAGAAGAGAAAGTGAAATATAACTAATAAGGAAGCTGATTTGTGTAGTTCTTCTTCCAATAAAATAAAAGAAACGTAAAAAGTTGCACTATTATCGCTGCGTTCCAAAAGCAACAAGTAATTTCATTTTAATTTACAAAATAATAATAAAAAAAAAACATATTTCTCTTATATATGTATATACAGTATGGTAGTTGGAGGTAGTTGGAGAGTACTTTATATCATAGGCCCGTCGTCAAACTCCCTCTATAAAAATTGTTGTGGAAGCACCTCAAGATTCTGAAACACTCATTTTTGGATAGGGCACATACTAGTTCCTAAGTGAAGTCTTGACCCGACCAAGGTAGGTCCCATAGTTTTGGTGGTATGAACCGTTAAAATTCATTTTTTCATGATTTAGGCAGCCACGTAAACGGTGGGGTTTTCGCCCTATGTTTATTGGAACCTTTTTTGTTTGTTTTACTTTCAGTAATCACTCCTCTGCTTTTGTACAACGAATTTAGCGCCATACCGCATATATATATATATATATATATATATATATATATATATATATATATATATATATATATATATATATATATATATATATATATATATATTGTTCTATCGAATCATCATTATTTCAAATACATTTTTATACATAATAATGGTAGTTTTACAATACAAATATCTGCTCTAAGATGTTGATTATACAAAATTCCAATATTGAAATTATGATTTACGAGTGTTAAACGCAATAAAATCATTTTTCTTATTTTCTGTTACAAAAATAATCTTCATAAGGAACTTTTATGTAGTTATTTCATTACATAGGCAGGCCAACATGTGAACAAATAGTGGAATTTTCTGTTTCTGAAATTGATAAATTCACAAAGGTTTCTTTTCAATTTCTTGTTACATTTTAAATATTGGAGTGGGATATTTGTTCTCTACGAACTCGATGTATCTTCCGTGCACTTTACACACAGACAGAGAGAGCGAGAGAGAAACACTGTATATTTTTACTTCCCAACTTGAAATATTAGAAAATTTTCTGGTTTCCGAAAGCTAATTGGAAAATTATAATTTGTTGCTGTCTAACTTTCCTCTACAGGAATTGAATTTTATAGCTGAATATGCAGTTAAAGATAGTGGAAAATGTTCCACCTAACATAATATCCAAAATTGTCCGGATTATGAAGTTTTTTCACTTGTTTCTACAGAGCAATAAAACTTTCCGATTTACAAAAAGTTGTTTTACTTTTTGCTTCAAAATGATGAAAATTTTCCGACTCATAAAAAGTTCTTCAATTTTTCCATACCAGACAGAAAATATATCGATTCATGAAAAATTGTTTAACTTGTTCCTACATAGTACTGAAAATTGTCTGAGCCATGAAAATTTTCAGATTCTTTAAACGATCTTTCACTTTTTAACATTTCTATACATGAATTCAATCAATTTTATGAATACTGAGGAATTGTTACTTGATCACTGACATTTGTTAAGAACGGAAAATTTTCCGGAAAAATATAGAAGAAAATTTTCCACCTCACATCATGGCTAAACAACGATGTAGGAATAAATGGAGTATGTTTTTAGAAATCGGAAAATTTTCATCACTGTATGGAGGACCTATGCGACAAATTTTCTTACGCGGATCTAGAGAACCTCGGAGCTCCGTGTGGTCAAGTTCAAATTTTCTATTCCTGTGTCTGGTCTTCAGACTTAGAGCTTTCAGTGGTTCAAGTGCAAATAACAAATCTACTTTTCTAAGAAATGTAGCACAGCTAAATGAGGACTCTTTGTGCTATAAGTAGTACTGTTGAATTGGTTAAATTTCTTAACCCTACATTGCATATTGTTACTTGCAGGTAACAGAATATATTTTTGTTTCTAATTATCCGGTATAAATCAAATATTGTCGTTATTGCATGTTGTTACTCTCAGGTAACTTTTGTGATTACATTTTCCGTCACTAGATGTCAAACTATCACTGCGCTGATGGAATATGACGTGTTGTTCTTGCTAGGGCGTAAGGCTCTGTTTGCCATTGGAAAACATGTGTAGTTGACGTTGGTTAATTTCTATGAATTTGAAGAAGATAAACTGTCATTTGATATAGATTTATATTTACCTAACTATATTAAACTAAGAGAAGAAATCACGTTTAATAGTTAATTGCGTAGTTACTATTATTGCATGATGTTACCTGGAACTCATAACCCTCTCACCCTTAACATCCCTACAGACTGGTCACAATTAATTAAATAAAAGATTACGGCTTGCTGCAGATAAAATTAAATATATCAGTTAATTTTAAAGATACAGCAACGTAACTGGGCTCGTTGGAAAGCTCTTAAAACGACAAATAACGGTTATTTCAAGATATTTTCTCCTATATGTACCCCTTTCCAAGTTATTTACAGTTAAATCTAAAAAAAGGGATCTAGAATACACATTATTTTCACTTTGAGGTCCTCTATTGGAAAGCAATGTCAAAGTAAGACAAGTAACCGTTGTAAAAAAAAAAAAAAAAAAAAAAAAAATCCAATGCGTTTTCTACAAAATGAAGCAAAAACGAAGTTCCTATCTTGAAATGCAGAGTAGATATAACGTTTTAAAGTTTAAGGTTTGAATTCGGTCGGCGGCCATATTGATGTCATATCTCGGTTTCCCCAAGCTGGATTTGTTGGGTCTTGGAGTGAGTTGATTAGGATAACATTCTGAACATCTCCGTGAATTTTCAGCTTGTTTATCGAAATGTCCGGATTAAAGCCTAATTTTCCTGTACTATAACGGATTCTTACCTCTATTGAAATAATAAAACGTCCTTGCACGAAACCTTCCTGAAGCAAACAACACTGCATGGCATGGCGGTCTCAGCACTGTCTCCCGGAGTATTCGTCAAATCAGACTTGTCCAAGACCGTGGCACATATTGCAGCAAATTGGCGCAGTCGAACTTATTATTAAATAACTTATATAGAAACAACATATCTTGCATTATTCGTCGCTGTTCTATACTTAATGTATTAAAGTTTAAATTTAAGATTGACTATTGTATGTCTTCGGATATACTTGTGTCTCCCTATATGTCAAGTATCTTAGATATTTATTCTGAACTTTTTCTATATTATTTATATTTGTTTTTGTGTGAGGGTTCCTATAGTGGCTGCGTATTCGAGTTTTGCACGAACATAGTGCTCATATAGCTGTCGGATAGCGGTAATACAACTAAACTCTTTATTGTATTTTAAGTAACTTTTTTTGCCTGTTTATTGATATGTTACACATAATAGTTTCTTTCAGATTAATAAACTGAAATCAAATGCTGCTTTTCAATATTATAAAAGGATTTTCTTTGTAGCTGTAAAGTAAATTTCTAATATAGTGTAGTGTTATCCAAATACACACTGCAACAACAAACTCTATCACTTCCAGTCTCTTCATCTGCACAATACTGAAGAGGTTAGTTAAATACAAGTTTTCTTTGATTTCTGTCAGACACGATTTTATTATTTTTATTTATTATTATTATTATTATTATTATTATTATTATTATTATTATTATTATTATTATTATTATTATTATTATTATTATTATTATTATTATTATTATTATTTAGAATTCATAATCTAATTGAGCGTAGAAAAGCTTTTCTCAATTGAAGCTTTTCAGTTGATCTTATTCAAAGTGTTCACTGACCATGAAACCGTTAAACTTACTAGTTAACATAATGTAATGTTATTTTAATTGTTATCCTGTTCTTGACAGAACTGCGGTCATATTTATAAGTTCATAAATTTGAGAGTGAATAGAGGTAGGAACGTCCCCTTTTGACCTGGACAGTACTGATTTGATGCCTCTTGACTTTGTGTCTCACTGATTGACAATATGTCTTGATGTCCAGTCGTAACAATCTTTAAATCTCCTTTCTGTGCGTTATTCTCATTGTAGTATTCAGTTTTGTTTTTGGTGTTGCATACTTTCACTTTAACAACTGTATATGTAATGTTAACTTATAGTAACTTGAATGTTGGTAAATCGCGCCACAGTATGACACATACGAAGTCCGTTCAGTAAGTCCTGTGACTACCTCGAAACAATATACTTAACGATACCAGAAAAAATAATATCACGTTAGTTTTCTACATACATCTGTGCCCGTGATACACACTCGCAGGACTGGTTGTAGGGGATCTAGAACGCCATAGGAAAATCGTTCACTGGAATGTTGTTCAGCACTACCGTTACATTCTCTTGAACCGATGCAGCATCGTCAAAATATTTCCCCTTGAAGGCAAACAGCATTAACGTTTTAAAGTTTAAGGTTTGAATTCGGTCGACAGCCATATTGATGTCGTCATATCTCGGTTTCCCCAAGCTGGATTTTTTGGGACTTTGAGTGAGTTGATTAGGATAATATTCTGAACATCTCCATAAATTTTCCGCTGGTTTATCAAAATGTCCGGATTAAAGCCTAATTTTCCTGGATTACAACGGATTCTTACCTCTGTTAAAATAATAACGTCCGTGCACGGTACCTTTCTGAAGCAAACAAGACTGCATGGCATGGCGGTCTCAGCGTTGTCTCGCTGAGTATTCGTCAAATCAGACTGGTCCAAGGCCGTGGCATATATTAGAGGTGCATTTTAGCGGATTTCGTCGGAAACGTCCCAGCACTGAACTCGTGGGGTATTTAGCTGCACTGGCGTATATACCTGCAGTTACCTTATATAATGAAAGGGTATTTGCCTTCATTTTTATGACAGAACAAAATAATTTCACACAAACGTTAATTTCCTATAACTCATAGGTCTGCTACGTGTGTCCAGTTCATTCTTATATTTACCTTAAGTACGTAGCAGTTCGTGATTGACGTAAGCAACACGTTATGGAGAGGTTCGTGAATAATATGTTGTACGTAGTGTTTTTATAAAAGGACTTAAACCTTATTACATTTGTAATTAATTCAGTTTTCAATGAATTGAAAATTATCGATGAACGAGCTGTGCTAGTGCAGAAGTGGTGGTTACATGACCAGAATTACCAGGATGTGATTGAGTAATTTGCATAGCGTTTTCCGAACACTCGATAAGCAGTTCATAACTTGAATAAATTACAGAACTAGACCGTTTAAAAGAGTTACTTCTGAATTTCATAATCATCCGACAACACTAATGTGTAACGTGTTCTTGAGGTCTTAAAAGAAGCAATTTGTTCATTGAAAATGACGAAGAACACTGAACTTTTCACTTGGGTAACTTAATTTTATGATACAACTTATAATAGTTTCATAGTATTTTACTTGATAAATAATTTATTTTAAAGCATTATTGTAAAGCAGGGTTGCTACTGGTCACAGAAGTCAGGGAAAATGGTGCATGTCAGGGAAACTCAAGGAGAAAGACTGGAAACCAGGAAAAGTCAGGGAAACGTTATACAATATATTTTTTCTAACATTAATTGTCCACCAATTTCAACTTAGCCAACCATTAATGGCCACAGTATGCAACATTACTCAGGTTTGTGTGGGTGGTAAGTGGAATGTGTGTATAAGCAATTAATTATTATTTATCTCTATACAATAAATGTTCTCATGTACAAATATTTACCGTTATTTATTCTTTATTTATGTGTCAGCGTCATCCAACACATCTGATGATAGTCAGAAAATTTCCTACCAAAGGTCAGGGAGAAGTCAGGGAAATAGATTTCTCCAGATCAGTAGGAACCCTGTAAAGTGACTTACATGGTGACTTACTAAAGTATATACGCGCATGTTCTTCGATATACTATGATGTTTTTCTGACTACATCACTGGTCTGTACTACTGATATATTCGTACTTTACATTCAAAGAAGATTTATATAATTTCAAAACCTTGTAATTTAATATATTTTATTTATAACATTGTTTTTAATTCGATATTAAAAGCTTCTGATAAAAAGAACATGCATCCACTTCCATAAGCGTATATGAGTTTCCATGACCAGTTCGATTCCCAGCAGGGAGTTGAGGGTAAATGGAGTTGAAATAGATTCCCAAATCCAATTCTAGTCACTATTACCCCTTCGATGACGCTCTGCAACGCTTCATTTGAAGAGGCAAAATCGTTTCATCCTTGTTGTTATAAAACCCTGTGTAAAAACAATGAACACAAAATTAGGTTAGTCTTTGGGAATGATGGCGTAATTAGCCTGTTATAAATTGTCTCTTCACTTCAGGTGAGAAAACAGAATGTTGGTGTCATCATCCTTCCACAAGTCTAATTAACGCGTATGAGGTTGCTTCTGTCTTCATGAGCTATTTGCATGCAATTTATCTCACAAAGAATGAGCTTGTTTTAATGGTTCTTGCCACTGGTAATGAAAACCCTCTGTTGTTGTTTCTCGTGCATCATACGGGAAAAATGACGTATGAATTAATAATTTGGCGCACTGGGTGTAGTTACGGATGTCAATTGCAGCAGACTTTTCCCATTTTTAATTCTTTTCAATTTGGTGTTATTTTCAAATTTAAGTCTATATAATTTCAATATTCGTTACAGAATTCAAGAGAAATTTTCCTATGCTCACCATCTGTATCATATTATATGTGTAATAAGTAGAACAACAACAACAAAAATATGCTATTTTTTTTTTGGCTATTATGCTGTGTCTTTTTGCAAATTATGGCTTGCTTTAAATTTGTTTTTTAACGTAAATAATGGAACGCAAAGATCGTTTATTTATTTCTAGACACAACAGGCTACATAACCCAATTACAGTGTCCGTCACATGTATTAAACAACTATAACACATTCATACATTCATATTACAATACACTTATAGTTATAATGTGGTTGCAATATCATTAATGTTCTTTCATCTACAATTATTTCTTAATACATTACAAAGAACTTCCTTGAACTGACTTACGCTGTTAATATTAATATCCAAATCTATTGTGTATTTTCTTAACTTATTGTAGGTTGTACTCAATCTCCATACTGGTGACCTCTTGTTTGCATTTATGTGTAATCTGTCGCAGTAAAAAAAATTGAAAATTTTCAAGATGAGTTACATTTGTAGGAATGTGTATTTTAAATTCTTGCATTAAATTGGCGCAGTCGATTTTATTATTAAATAACTTATATAGAAACAACATATCTTGCATTATTCGTCATTGTTCTATACTTAATGTATTAAAGTTTAAATTTAAGATTGACTACTGTATGTCTTCGGATATACTTGTGTCTCCCTATATGTCAAGCACCTTAGATATTTATTCTGAACTTTTTCTATATTATTTATATTTGTTTTTGTGTGAGGGTTCCATATAGTGACTACGTATTCGAGATTTGTACGAACATAGTGCTCATATAGCTTTCGGATAGCGGTAATACAACTAAACTCTTTGTAGTATTTTAAGTAACTTTTCTGTCTGTTTATTGATATGTTGCACATAATAGTTTCTTTCAGATTAATAAACTGAAATCAAATGCTGCTTTTCAATATTATAAAATGATTTTCTTCGTAGCTGTAAAGTAAATTTCTAATATAGTGTAGTGTTATCCAGATACACACTGTAACAACAAACTATATCACTTCCAGTCTCTTCATCTGCACAATACTGAAGAGGTTAGTTAATTACACGTTTTAGATTAGCTTCTTTGACTTCTGTCAGACACGATTTTTTTTTTTTAATAATTCATAACTAATTGAGCGTAGAAAAGCTTCTCTCAATTGAAGCTTGTCAGTTGGTCAGTTGATCTTATTCAAAGTGTTCACTGACCATGAAGCCGTTAAACTTACTAGTTAACATAATGTAATGTTATTTTAATTGTTATCCTGTTCTTGACAGAACTGCGGTCATATTTTTAAGTTCGTAAATTTGAGAGTGAATAGAGGTAGGAACGTCCCCTTTTGACCTGGACAGTACCGATTTGAAGCCTCTTGACTTTGTGTCTCACTGATTTACAATATGTCTCGATTTCCAGTCGTAACAATCTTTAAATCTCCTTTCTGTTCGTTATTCTCATTGTAGTATTCAGTTTTGTTTTTGGTGTTGCATACTTTCACTTTAACAACTGTATATGTAATGTTAACTTATAGTAACTTGAATGTTGGTAAATCGCGCCACATTATGACACATACGAAGTCCGTTCAGTAAGTTCTGTGACTACCTCAAAATAATATACTTAACGATACCAGAAAAAAAGAATATCACGTTAGTTTTCTACATACATCTGTGCCCGTGATACACACTCGCAGGACCGGTTGTAGGGGATCTAGAACGCCGTAGGGAAGTCGTTCACTGGAATGTTGTTCAGCACTACCGTTACATTCTCTTGAACCGATGCAGCATCGTCAAAAGATTCCCTATTGAGGACAGATTTGAGCTTAAGAAAGTGTATAGAGTTCACTGCTGTCCAATCAGACAAATATGAGATGTATTCAAGGATCGTTACCCTTTCGTGGCCAAAAATTGACGCACAAGAAAATTCGTTGACCTACACCAGTTTTCTTGTGCGTCAGTTTTGGCTAAAAGAAGAGTTACAAACCTTGAAGACACTTCAAATTCGCGTGATTTGACCTTATTTGACTTCATGCTCTTAAGTTCAAGTATCTTCAATGGGGAGAGTTTTGAGGATGCTGTTTGCCTTCAAGGGGGAGCTTTTTGAGGATGCTGCATTGATTCAAGCTAATGTGACGGCAATGCTGTACAGCATGTGAATGACTTTCCTAAGTAGTTCTAGATCTTCTACAATCGGCCCCATGAGTGTGTGACACGGGCATGTATGTTTGTAGAAAACTAACGTGATATTTTCTCTGCTATCGTAAAGTATATTATTTCGAGATGACCCCGGAACTTATTGAACGGACTGTGTATAACCATGTATAATCTTTGGATTAGTAGCATCATTTCAAATTTTACTTAGGATGGAAGACTCTCCACAGACATGGATATGTCCAGGGTTTATATTAGTATACTGTTGTCCCTACGATTTCCCCTTTATTCTATTACTTTAATTACACGTGTATAGCACACTTTTCATTACTGTATTAAAGTGTATATAATTCTTAATTTCATGAGAGAGTACTCTCCCTCAATTTGTCCCATGAATGAGGCCCCTACTTTAGGTCTAAGATGCTTGTAATTTTCGTAACCTTCATTACTGATAAATTCAACAGAAACGAAATAAATATGACTCTTTGAGTTGTTTATGTACTTTCTACTGATGAAAGGAGTGAAAGTAAAAATCTCACCAAAGTGTCCCGGTTTAGAAGATTTACCTCCCACCAACGTGTCATGGTGTAAAAGTTTACAACCAGTGAAACAGTATAAATATGCTGTAGCAGAAATGGAAACAAGTCAGCTTGCTAATCAACACTAAACAGGAAAGAAGGGAAACTACCAGTAGCGGTTTCTCTTAATGTTTGCATGTTTGTACAAACCTCCTTAGAATATTTTCAATTTTTATTTTTGCTAAATGACTTTTCTTTTTATTGTCATCATCTTTTCTTAAACAAGTGCGTTTGAAACGGGGCTGGCTAGTTGCTTTCTGCTTGAGAGTTTGCCAAACTCCCCAGCTTAACAGCTTCTGGGCCACTGCGAGGATTGCGCAGTAAGGGAGGTTATCACACCGTGCACTGCCTCATAAGGATCCATATGCTTGCAGATCTGTTGCAAACAAGTCTACCAAACAAAAACAGCTTTTCCAAAACATAATGCTTTGGAACTGGAACTTCTCCACCGTCCCTCCCCCTGCAGTATTGGTTGACACGGTTTTCGCCTAAAGGGGAATAGTCTGTTCCTTTGTGACAATGTTGTGTACCGTAACCAAGTCGCTACAGAAGGGAAAAAATGGAGGCGTATTTCATAGATTAATTAATTTCAGTGCAGAACTTAACAGCGCTCTCAAGAGTCATTTAGAAATCGCAACAATTTTCACGAGTACGTCAAAAATGATACAAAATGAGCTGCTCCATTGCATGCTTGAAGCATGCCATGAAGAAATCGCTATTATTGTTTATACTAACTATTATTATTATTATTATTATTATTTAATAATAATAATAATAATAATAATAATAATAATAATAAAAGAGAGGCCATCTATTGTGCATCACCTAAAACTCAAAACACGAGCCGCCACTGGAAGCTACTATTACAAACATAAAGACAGACTAGTTTTATTCAAACTTTAAAAATAGTATAACACTAATTATGTTAGAGAAGTCCAAATTGCTTGACTATAGCACTAAGGTAGCTGCAGAAATTGAATTACTGTTGTATCCCTGTATTGAAAGATGTGGATGAAATAGAACTTCATACTAACAAACCATTGTTCGATACTGATAATCTGTTTATCTTTTATGGTGTGAAAAAAGTGTATAAAAAGAGGAATAAGAAAGGAAATCTATATCGAATATACGAAGAAATAACTGTGATCTACAGTCGCGCGATATTTGATCATAAAGTCGAACTACGGCATTGTTACATCAAGGTCTGGTAACGTTAATAACGCCTAGACCAATAGGTACGCTACAGGTAAATGTTAACGCGATCTCTGGAGGTTGTGGATGAAACAAGAATTATCGCAGAACAACATAAAATAGATGTAATCACAATATATGAGCTGTATAAAGGGAAAGAAAATTATTATGTCGAAGAACTCGGAAGTTATCACAAATGGTTTGAAACCAATGGCAGCAGTCGTAAATTAGTAAGTTCCCGTAAAAATAAAGATTGTGCATCTACAAATCTTAGATACTTGATAAACTGTTTAGAAATTAAATCAGAAATACAAAAAGTTATATTAATAGACAGTTACTCCGAATTCTGCATGGAGATTATTAAAAAAAAAAGTACATGAACACAAAATTTATAGGAAAAGATCATGTTTTGTGCAAAATTCAGTACAGTTTCACCATTATGGCATAGCAACGTGAGTGGCGTAAGAGCTAGATGCTAAACGATCTAATTCAAGAAAGACATTTCATTAGTAGCTATTAGCCAAGAAACAAGTAAGTATGACGGTAGCAACAATGGGCCTTATGCAGAGTCGCTCTGACGCGTGATTAGTGCCATACTAAAGAATTCGACCCAACATATATTTCCTGCAGTAGTCAGGCCTTTAGTATGACGATAATCATACGTCAAAACGACTCTGCATAAGGCGGATTAAATTTAAACAACTGACTACAAATATTGATGAATACCGGAAAACTCTGAGCGACCATCAGGCGATTATTTTCGGCGTAGAAACAGCAACAATAGAGGAGTATCTACAAGACTTCAAAAAGTAAAACTGAAATCCTGTAAAACACACTATTGTAGATAGCAGCCGAATTAAGTTGGGCCTTGAGCGCTGCTTTCGCGTTGATCAGTCCGCTTGAAGCGACGTTGGCAATGCTGTGATATGGGAGTCCGATTCGGCCACATGCTGTATATTTTTATTTTAGTGAGACAAGAATCTTGTCTATGTTGCAATATTCACCTGCGAAAAGCAAACTTCTCATCTGAGGTTTTGCAATAGCGAGTTGCAAGCTCATTGGCTAATTCGACTGACACGTAGAATAGAACCGATTTTGAAAATTTTACACTATCAGAAATGAAAATCATTATCTAGGTAATAATCTACAAGGGTTATTTTTTCAACCTCTTTTAAACCACCAGAAGAAAACAACGTGACGAAGATAAGACAGAGCTTTTCATTCGATGTCGCCATCCCTCACACTCAAAGATGCTCATCAGACTCACGTTCCCAGCATCATTTCGACCTCACATTCACTCGAGCTCACGCTCACAGCATCATCTCGACATCACACTCCTAACATCTTTTCGATCTCACATTCACAACATCCTTCCAACACATAACGCTCACTCGACTGCACACTTACAACATCCTTTCGACATCACGCTCACTCAACCTCACACTCACATCATTTAGACATCAGGCTCACTCGACCTCACGCTCACAGCATCAAGATGGGACAGCCTAAATTCTTGTCATACTATCACTCACATTATAGGATTATCGTTCCAAGATTCTTCTAAGCTATGCAGTAACTATCTGTAGTGTAAAGAAGATCTTTACGACACCAACAACGAAATAGTCGCCAATCACTGAATTTGTTACCCATCGCGCTCTTGTAGATGAACTTGAAAGGACAGTCCGTAAATACAAGATGCTAACGAATACTGAAGGTCTTTGAAAGGTGTTCAGAGCTACCGGAGTCGCATAACGTCGCAAAAGTTTGATAAATTAATCAAACAAATGCGTGGAGCTTCTTAAGGCAAAGGTCGGCATATTATTGAACGAAAATTTATTACACAATTAATTTGTCTCAGTGAAAACAGAAGGATATATTTTAAGTTCTTTATATTCGCAAATATGTTTATTTTTATAATGGTGAAATTAAAAATCTGAGACTTATTTCTTACTTATTTTTGTGTTTATTTATTTATATACAAAAAAGAAGTGAGTATTCCATGACAGAAAAGATTCCAAGAGTGCTCACTACTGAGTCAGTCGTTAGGTAACACACACTGTGGTAAAAAATATATATATATATATGAGTCCCCACAGGTTTAATTCTTCTCTAGTGAGGTCTTCTTTTAAGACACAAGAAGAGTTAGGCCTAAGCATTCCTCCTCCCCCCCTCCAAATCTCATTCAACCTCAACTTCACCGAGTTTCTAGATCTTAAAGTTTAATATACTGATCTGAATTTCGTATCGTTCAGTGATACCTCAGGTCGTTACTCACTTCTTCATGTACCATAATTGACGACCGTTTTAACAAAACTTAACAAACGCCATTTACAAAATTTTACAGGAGAGCTATTTTTAAGTTTTACTCAATATCGTTAATTCAAAAGGTTTCAAAAATTTAATACTGGCCATCTAATTGAGTTGACGCAGTAAATTTTTATAACATCTGTTGAGTTGATTTTGAGTTTAACGTCCTGTTCAGCAGCGAGGCTAATGAGACATGGACCTACTAATTAACGTGGAATTCGAAGCACATGAGCTTCCGTCCGGGAATCGAACCCGGCTCTCCCACGCCAAAGGCGCGTACGCTAACCGCATAGGCACGAAGGAGCTCAGTACTGGTCATCGACGTTGATAAAGATTGATGAAGAAGGAATAATTGAAATTCATCACTAACGGCCTTTATTGAGGAAAACAGTTATAAATTACAAAATTTTTACAAAACAACATATCCACTTTTTCGTGCATGTTTCTTCTTCATTTTATTAAGCTAGGTGTTATTAATAATTAAATTAAATAGGGTCTTAAGTACAATTTTGTATATTACATTTTGTAGATAATATCAGAATAAGAAGTTAACAGTGTATTAGTAAATTTATATATATATTTTTTTAAAGTTAACACATGAACAGAAGTTTCCACAGTAACAAAATCTTACACCTTAAACCTATTATGAAACTCATTGTTATACGTTGAAATGACAAGTAAAGGAATAGTACGTAATACAATGTTGAAATTTTTAATGCTGTGTGAAAACAATACAGGAACGCAGTCCGCTTTAATGTAAAGTTTCTTCATAATACATATTTTTGTTTAAAGTATTATTGACATTCCGTCGTACAACTTTTGAATAGAACTGTTTACTTTCCTCTGAATCATGGCCAAAATAAAACACCAACTTCTTCATGTCATTAGCTTCATTTTTGCTCACATGATTCACTCATGGAAGTTGAGGTGTTCCAAACATCTATTGGAGCACTTCTCTTCTCAGATTTAAGCACCTCAACACCTATTGTTAAAGCAAAATATTTATTTTGAAAAAGGCATTGTGCCCTGGCCAGGTCTTCTTACATAATGCAGTACTATTACATTTAACGTTTGAAAATTATGTTCTTAGTTTCAAATACTGTATAAAAGGTGGATTGGTTGAGTTTTGTAGAATCTTGAAAAATGGAGATGTCGAGTTTTGTGAAAATTTGCTATATGTAGGCGCGCCTTTTACAACGACAAATATTCAGTTTTGTCGTATTTTCCGTTAGCCATTGTGTGAGGCTCATATTAAAATACCATAATCCGTTTAAAAAAACGCATTTTTTTTAAAAATGGTGTTTGTTGAGTTTTGTTAAAACGGTCCTCATTGGTGAAGTGTGGTTACTTGTAGCAAATAATCCATATAAAGTGTGGTAGTCAACGAGACAACATAAAAGAGCTCTTAAAAAAAAAAACTGCAAAACGAGACAGAATCTCCATTTTTTTTTTTTTTTTTTTTTTTTTTTTAGATGAGACAGCCTAAACTCTTGTCTCGTAGGTAACCCTAATATTAACTGTATATTTGCTACTAAATGTACTAAATGATTAAGGAGATACTAAGTTTTGCATTAACAAATTACTTATTTTTGTTGTGACATTTTAGGCATTCCTGGAAAAGTTAAAGGATAAACAAGGTTTGGAACATGACCCTGCGTCTATCATTGGTCAGTTTGGAGTTGGTTTCTATTCCTCATTCATGGTAGCTAACAAAGTAGAAGTTTTCACTAGATCATCTAAACCCGGGAGCTTAGGATATCGATGGGTTTCAGATGGGTAAGTATTACAATTTTGTATATTCGTATAAAAGCTATATGCAAACTTTTGTTTTCAGAGGTGTATTATCTTTGAAAACAATGTTCATGAACAAAAATTAATAAATTGTACAGTCCACAGTATCAAACCCATTCATTTTTTAAAAAAATGGAGTCATATCATGCTGTAGTTACCCTTGAATAATTTACTTATAAAGTATGAACAAAATATAATAAGCGTTTTGGGAGAACTTAGTCCCAAGAAAACACTCCTTTGTGGATTTTCATGTGAGATGACTAACGCCACGTTCTTCGCTTGTTTATTAAAGATTTATTTTTGAAATCGCCTGAACAATTTTAGATAAAAAATTGTTCGAAAAGAGCGCACCCTTAAGAGTAAACTACTACTTTCGGATTTCTGGTAAGAAACTAGCTTCGCTGGGTTAAAATAAGAAAAAAATAGTAATATGTTCCGTTAGTCAGTCACTTTTTACTATTAGTGAAGAGCTCTCGTATTCGGTCCAATGCCAAAACCGCAAATGTGCAAATTTTGCTATTTTCACCTAAGTGCAGTTTCATGTTATTTGGAGCACACAGATTCCAATATCAAAGTCCCATTTGTGAAATATGAGTATATTAGAAGTTATCGTAAATTCCTAAAACATGTACCTAAGTCTATATACTGATTTTTCGGAGTAAGTTGAATATTAAAATGCTTATAACTCAAAATCAAATTTAGCACATTCGTGGTTTTGGCATTGGATCGAGGATATGAAAGCACAGCACTTGCGTTATCGACATTTGCGGCACTGGGACATTTGCGGTACTATTCAGAATAACTTATTTTCCAAGCTGAGAGAGGATATTTTCGGATGTTAAGTTGGAGAACAGGCACACAGTATCAACTGCTACGAACAGATAAAGTTTTATCACATTGGTGTAGCCAGCAAGTTGTTCTAGGGGGCAATAACCTGACTTTCAGGGGACTTGGACTTTTTGTATACTAAAAGCAGATTAAAAATATTTTTTCAGAATATAAACCATTATTAATTCACCATACATACATACAAACTTTTCTCACAGCACTTAATAACATGTAAATGCAAATATAAGGATCAATTGTACATAAAACGGAAAGAACAATTACTAGGATACATGGTAAACATATCTGAAAGATATAAACTCAACGGTTGTTTACGATTGGCTAAAACTGGAACATGTAAATAAATCCTTGTATCTGGTTGGTCGAACGCCTGACTTTGATATGTAAAGGGAACTTCTACAAATATATATATATATATATATATATATATATATATATATATATTTTTTTTTCTTTTATAGTTTGCTTAAGAGTCTTCATCCCGGCGAAATTAAAATACCGCTAATTTTACAGTAATTATGTGATATCTTCAAATAGATAAAAGATAATTGAAATATGGAACAAGAGCGCCCTAGACAATATTATTTTGCGTGAGGTACCGTTATTACAGGTCACCTAGTGGCTTTCCGTTTTCAGCTGTTTAGAAACGCGAAAATAAATGCCGATTTTCAAAATGGCTCAAAATTGAAAACAGATAAGTGAGTCGTGATAACGGTTTCTCATGTAAAATAATATTGTCTAGGGCGCTCTTGTTCCAGATTTCAATTATCTTTTACCTATTTGAAGATATCACACAATTACTGTAAAATTAGCGGTATTTTAATTTCGCCGGGATGAAGACTTAACAGTTTTCCAATAGCTATTTGACAATGGTTACTCAAAGGTTGAAATATGATATTCTTCTTTCTTCATTTTTAACATGTTGAGTTATTTGTAATTACGTGTAAGTATTACGGGATTATCCGGAGAACAACTTGCAAGCAAAGTGATTTGTCACAACAGTTGTCGATTGTTATGAGCATATTTAGGGACTTTTAGTCAGATCTAGCTCGGAATATGTATAAAAAAAAGTCAAAATCAACTTTCAATGAATTAGTAATTTATTTTTCTGATTTATAATAGAGTTCAGTTAGTAGTTAACTTCTCTTCTAGAACAAACAAAAATTACTCCAACTTTTAAATGTGTCCCATTTTCCTTAATTCTTGACATGTTTCGAGGCTACATATTCAGTTAATACGTTTTCTATTCTTCTGTCCATCTTCAGGGCCGGATTTCCCAATAGGCCCGGGCCTATGGGCGCAAGCTCCCAGGGGGCGCACGGCCGAGAGAAAAAAATTAAAAAATCTAGAAATAAAAATAAATAGCCATAACTTAACATATTTTTTGAATTGATTTTTAAAAATCAGGCTAATAAACCATTCTGATTTTGAAGTTCATTGGAACAAATAATTGTTGGTAAAGTTAAACTATTTTTCAACATTATGCATCAACTTCGTTACAACATTGATCTCAAAAATGTCATTTTTATACTAGTACAATTTATTATTTGTATATACAAAATATCTAGTTTTACTTTAAAACACAGTTTTTGTGTCATGTTATCAAAATACTTCATGTAAGCTGTGTTTCTGACAAGTAAACCTTACGTTTGGGTGAATCGAGTTGCTGACTGAGACACATATGAGAAAGTAGTACTAAGTGTGGTCAGTATTTCAGTGAAGTTGTAGGTGCGAAGCTCCAGGGGTTTAGGAGATACAGCTACCAGAACATCACATGGAAGTACAGAATAGTCTTCATACAGTTGGAGGTAAAAGCTCTGTAAGATCTCTTGTAACGACAAAAGGTGAATAATAACAAATATATGGGTACATATTAGGACTAGGGAAATTCATATAGTAAGGGTATACCTGACGGCGGCCATCTTGAAATCCGCCATTTTGAATTAAGGTTAAGTTTTTAAAATAGGAATAGGGTCATGCGATACATGATTTAAGGTGAAAATTTAATCAGAAGAACAATGGTGACGTTAATTTTGATTTACTCGCAATTGGTAAAAAGTTACAGGGAAATTAAATATTGTTGCAGCATATGTATTAGTCCTATACCCCACCTTGTAAATTTTATGTTAATGTTAATAATTAAATAAAAAGCAGGTGGATAAATATTAGGTCTATGGTAAGAGTTGCCTTGACGGCGGCCATGTTCAAATCCGCCATTTTGAATCAGACGAAAGTTTTTACCAAAACGCATAACAGTGACAGCTTATTAACAGCAAATTTTACCATAAATCCAACGGTATAACCATTTCTGCTTTATCATTAACCAGCACAAAATTAAATGGGAATAGAGTATTGCAATAGATGAATTCGGGCTAGAAGTTAATCAGAAATACAATAGTGGTGTTACAATGTTAGTTGCTTGATGAGCAAAAATGGTTAAACCGTTGGATTTATGGTAAACTTTTGCTATTAATAAGGTGTCAATGTTAAAACTTTGTCTGATTCAAAATGGCGGATTTGAACATGGCCGCCGTCAAGGCAACTCTTACCATAGACCTAATACTTATTCACCTGCTTTTTATTTAATTATTATCATTAACATAAAATTTACAAGGTGGGGTAAAGGACTAATACATATGCTACAACAATATTTAATTTCCCTGTAACTTTTTACCAATTGCACGCAAATCAAAATTAACGTCACCATTGTTCTTCTGATTAAATTTTCACCTTAAATCATGTATCATATGTCCCTATTCCTATTTTAAAAACTTAACCTTAATTCAAAATGGCGGATTTCAAGATGGCCGCCGTCAGGTATATCCTTACTATATTACTTCCCCCTAGTCATAATATGTACCCATATATTTGTTATTCATCTTTTGTCGTTACAAGGTCTTACAGGGCCTTTATCTCCAACTGTATGAAGACTATTCTGTACTTCCATGTGATGTTCTGGTAGCTGTATCTCCTAAACCAATGGAGCTTCGCACCTATAACTTCACTGAAATACTGACTACATTTAGTACTACTTTCTCATATGTGTCTCAGTCAGCAACTCGATTCACCCAAACGTAAGGTTTACTTGTGAGATTCAAACTATTTTATAATGTATTACAGAGTTTTTTTTTTTTTATTTATTTGCCCAAATGGCTAAATTGAACAAAACCAAAGTTATTCACCAATCTTTTGTTAATACATTAACGGTATTTTGTTAAGCCCAGAACCAAGTAAATTCCTCAAAAAACTTGCAATGATAAAATTGCATCGTGGAGTGGTGTTCAAGCAATTAACATATAGGCCTGATATAATTATTTAATAAAGGTTTTTAGGAAAGTAACTTTAACCAGACTAGGGGGCGGAAAAAAGTATTGGGCCTAGGGGCGCCAAAATGCTAAATCCGGCCCTGTCCATCTTATGTACTGACGTCGTCTATGTTTGCCTTCAATGTTTAAAGTTCTCCTTTCATATAGGTAATCGTTATACACAGCCTAACGTTTTAATACTTCACCAAACAGTACACATTAGGAGTTGACTTACCTAATGATCTGAGTCCGTGGTTTCACCGTTTAACGTTATTCGTTCTGTGCTGTTGGTTCGAGCAGTTGCACATCGAGATGTCAATATTGGGAGTGTTAAACTACAGTTCTACAAAATAATCTAAAATCCTCTCAAGTCTTTCGTGATGTGGTGCATCTTCCATAATGAAAAGCAACCAAACATTGACATCATCTAGAAGAACAAATGCTAGAGCAGAACACATTCAGAGGGAAGCCTCATTTCTGGAACTGCTTTATAATCACTTGTGAGTCCTAATTCCTACACCTTACTCCACAAGCATTGAATAAAATGGAATTACATACACTAATGTGAGTTTCCGGGAGCAATATTCGTTATCGCAGCTTGATCAAATCCAATTTGATTAGCCTTCACCACAGGGACGATCGGGGCAATCGCCTTTCAGAAGAGGAAACTTTCTTATTTTATATATAAATAAAAGCCATCCCAGAGTTTTTAGCTCTTAAAAGTAGCTCTAAGTAGCAGTATTACAACACACCGCCCCCCCAGAAGTCCGTCCTGAATCCGCCACTGCTTCAGCAAACTGAAAAATCTCTAATACATCTTGCTATCCCTTGCTGGTAAGAGACCGAAAAACAAAGAGACAATGTTTGCTAGGTTGATGGACAATGTTGATTTTAACCCTGTCTCGACTAGTCTCGAGAAAATGTATCGACTCGAAAATATGTTTCTGTCTCGATTCAACAGTTTCTGTCTCGACTCGACTCGAATTCAAGACCAGACGTCTCGAAATTCGAATCGAGACAAAATATAAGAGTTAAAATATACGACACATCAGCCAAAACATTATGACTACCTACCTAATTATGTCCACCTTTGGCACGGATAACAACGGCGACGAGACTTGGCATGGATACAATGATCCTTGGTAGGTCGCTGGAGAGAGTTGGCACCACATGTGCACACACAGGTCCCCTAATTCCCGTTCCGAAGAGGGGGCGATGCGCTCTGACGTCACGTTCAATCGCATCCCAGATGTGTTCAATTGGGTTGAGATCAGGCGAGTTGGGGGCCAGCACATCATTTGGAGCACGCCCCTGTGTTCCTCGAACCACTCCCATCACACTCCTGGCCTTGTGACATGGTGCATTATCTTGTCAAAAAATTCCACTACCTTTGGGAAATATGGTCATCATGAAGGGTTGTATGTAGTCTACAAACAGTGTGTTATGTCCCGGCCGGCCCGTTATACACACGGCCAGCACTTTCGCTGATACTACATGCACCGTACGTGTGTCTGACTAGCAGGCATTCCTTGGCAGGTGACGTTGCTATCGCCTGGACGGGTTTATATCGATAGTAAGTAGGTCTGGAAGCGAATAATCCAGAAGTTATGTAGCGCTATTGCGTTTATGGGAACGAATAACTATGCTAAATTACTACAGACTGCCTATTGCTCATTCAGAGAATTTATGAATTTCATTTTATCGCAATAGTTTTATACAACCTAGATAATCAATTATTATTATTATCATCATCATCATCATTATTATTATTATTATTATTATTATTATTATTATTATTATTATTATTATTATTATTATTATTATTATTATTATTAATCTTGTAAGTACAATCAAATATCACGGCATTAATTATTAGTTTTAATTAACTGAATTGAGCTGAAAATTAAATCTTGATCTCGAAAAATTAACTATTAAGTTTATGCGTTCTGTACCTTTCTAAAGTAATAAATGCTGGAATTGGTTTTAAGGCTGTTTCTGAGTGAATACCGTACTTTCTTCAAAATAATATTAAAAATTATAAAAAGATTTTTCGAGACATTCGAGTCGAGTCAAGATTTTTACAAGCAGTCTTTACTCGATTCGTTTCGAATTTTACAAAGTGTGTCTCGACTCGAGATTCGAGACATGTCTCGACTCGTGCGTATGCCTAATGTTTGCTTCCTCCAAGTTGCTTCCGATGTCTGCTTGTGTTGTCTATAATTGGGCAAACTGCTGACTACAACATGTAAATTTCCGTCTGTAAAAAAACGTAGCGTGCTCAGTTGTACGCTGTCTTCCCTTCGCAGTGCAAAATATTAACATTCCTCCTTCCTCTGTGGTGTCATCTGAAACCAGGAGGTTTGTCTCATCATCTATCATCAGAATATACACACATTCCACGGTTTGTAACGCAAATGTCCGACTGCCTAAGGGAAAGTTTTGAACAGTACTGCAAATGTCCTGATACCCTGGGTTATGGGTTATTTTCGATCATTTATATATATATCCATCCCACGGGGCTGAATTTGGAATTTAAACGGCATCGGAAGTGTCACTCTTCATCACAGCTACCTCGAAAACTATGGATTCAACACTAATATCGGTCATTTTCAATCATTTTAATATATCTACCCCTCCCCTAAGGTGCAGCGTCAAAGTGAAATGATAAAAAACATCTCAGATCCGAACCTCATCTATTTTGAAAATTTGATCGAGATTTGTCGGGTGGTTCAAGAGTTATTAAGTTACAGACCTATTCAGTTTCATTTTTATAATATCATTTTTATAATATGAAAATTGTGTAATATTAACGAAATACTTATTTATGAAATATACAAAACTATCACGTGGGTCGTTTTTAAGAAAATCATCCGGAAAGAACTCACTTCCAAGAGTAAACTACTCCCTCTGGATTTTTCCCATAAAAATGACTTATACCAATTATAAAGTTGTTTGTTAATTGTTAGAACCGTTTTCGAGGAAATCTTAAATTCTGTTTTTTTTTTAATACTCCAGTAAAATACCTTATTTTTCGGGGTAGGAAAAAGATTCGTCTCCGTGCCCCTGGAGAATTTTATAAAAGACTTAATTTTGAAATGTGGTCTAATTATGAAATGTAATTTATAGTTTCAATTACCACGATTAAACCTTCTAAGCCAAAGGAGGCGAGTGGTTAATGAAAGTGAAGGATAATGAAAAATAGCATGCGAGGAGACGGGAGAATACCGAGTAAACCCACGAATACGATGTTGTCCACCACAAACTCAGTTGGCTTGGAATCGAATGAGGGTCTTGTAGCATCATCAAAGGTGAGCGCTTTATCACTGAGCCACCGTGCCCCCCGTTGGCTGCTTCAGATTTTTGTCTGTTGCTTCGGAAATCCGTTAAATCGAGATCCGTAAAATCGAGAGATGAGTGTGTCAACTAATGAAATCTTTTTGGGGGTCAATGTTTCTTATGGGGGTCTGACGACCCTCCCCGGTCACTCTGTAATTCTTTACGAAGTTGAAACCTCGAATAATTCCTAACAAGGGTTGTGTCATTTATGCATGAACTTTTTATAGTAAGTTCGCTTACTTTCACATGTCGCATCGTTTTATCTAATCAATTATTTCATATTATACAGAGTGGCCCCAAAGCAACTATACTATCGTAGTACTGCCATAATTTGATATAACAGGCTTGGACACAGGTAAGATACTGATTCGGACAAAAGCTTCTGTCGTAATGTGTCTCGATGCCTTTTGGATAGGTTTGAAGAACATTGAAATGTTGAATGAGGACATTTCGAATACTTGCGGCCCTGAAAATTGTAATCAAGATTCAGGTGCGACTGTATACCTACTTTTGGGCCACCTTGTACTTGTAGACTGAAAGTCAAATCTGTGCTAAGTACCAAAAATGGAAAAGTTCGGTTTAATGTCAAAATGTGGCCTATGTGCCTAACACTACTTTGTGAGTAATCTAGTATTCACCGTGAAAGTAGTTCAAATAATCGCTAGGAGAATGCGCTTGGGTAGGTATATGTCCCACCAGTAGTGTTTTAAATAGAAAAAAAAACCGTTCGTATTTTTTCAGAAATGTACGTTTTTTTAGAAAAAAAAAATTGCCTCTCGTTTTTTTTCTAAATTTCGTTTTTTTTTCAAATAGTCATTTATAATGCATCTTACGTCTATTTAAGTATTGAATATTTTTTTGTAGGTATAATCACCGTAAAATGCAACATGAATTAAACGCTAGATACTGATACGCTACAAATATTTTACAATTTACATGAATACCATACCTATTAACAATTCGGGTTTCAGCAGTTTTCATCAATATCAACTAAGAAATAAAAGGAGAAATGAAATTTTGTTTTTTCGCGAAAGCAGGCCTTTAATAAGTACGAAAATAATGTCACGAACAGTATAAAATTCAAATAACTTGTCTAAAGGTAAACACTAATACTAATTTGCATAATAATATTTTTCTAAATGTCATATATAAATAATTTGTCGACTAGATATATATGATGTGCAGAGCCGGCTCTACCATATATGCAACACGTGCATTTGCATGGAGAGGCAGGTTTGGAGGGTTCAGCAAAATCTGTCATAAGTATATTATTTAAATTAAATATTTCTTGTTGGAAACAGATTTCATGATTATGGTAGTTACATTTACTAAGCTGACCTTCTATTTGAATACTACATTCATAAATTATGTTTAGGTTGCATTAGTTTAAGGCCACATGGACAATGCTAAAGCAAATGGTCGAATAAATCCGAGCACAAATTGCTTGATTGTTGCCAAATGCAAGAATTCAATTCTCGAATAGTAGTGAATATCTGTTCCATTTAGTAAGTTGTCACAGTTTTGATATGACAACTAGTCTTGTTTTTGTCAGAAACAAGTTCCTTATCATTGAAGATGGAAACAAGTTTGTTTTTTTTTTTTTTTTTTTTAATGTTAACAGATATAGAAGAGAAATCAAGAAATAAAGATAAAAGAGCTAGTTGCACTGGAATTGCAAACTGATACATTGAGATTGAAGCTCGATAGTGAATTCTATAAAAAGGATTACCATCTTTCCTCTGCAGGTGTGTTTGCTTTATCCTTCACCAACATAATAGATTAATATTAAAAAAAAAAAAAAAAAAAAAAAAAAAAAAAACAGACACAACGGGATTGCATTTTTAGTAAGTATTTAAGCCTTCCTGAGTGCAACTGCACTTACCCTCACCTTTGTTGTTCATGCTGGAGTAGCATACTTAAAATCATGACTTTTAAGATTTGTTCTTTCTGGAGAAAGGGGGAGGCGGCAAATTATGCCATTGCACGGGACGACAAATTGACTAGGACCGGCCCTGATGATATGTATATAAAAGACATGAATATAGAATGACACAATTTGAAGTGATGCAGGGTGTTTCAAAATTAATATAGGGTTTTGAAACTTTGTAACTTGCGTTATAAATATTATATCAAATGAAAGAGCAACTCAAACAGTTTTGTACGCACGAATGTACTTGCATTGTTTCTTCTGTCTGGCGTTAGAATTAGCAAGCAGCAAACATGGAGACTAGAGAGCAGAAAGTTTTTTGTGTTTTAATAAAGACTGAATCTGTACAGTGCAACGGTCTGTGTGAAGAATATTAAGGAGACGCTTGCAACTACGTCCTTATCGTTTGCAGTTGCTACAGGTCTAAAGCCTACAGATTACGGTTTAAGTGCCAATTTCGCAAGTGAAATATTGCTGCATAACAATGAAGATTTTCTGGATCGTGTCGTCTTCAGTGATAAATCGACATTTCACCTAAGAGCTAATGTGAACACTCATAATGTTTGTATCTGGCCGTCAGCAAATCCTCAGGAGATTGTACACTTGAAACAAGAGTCCTCTAAATTGAATGTATTTTGTGCCATATGGCGGAAGGTTTATGGGCCTTTCTCGCCTATCGACTAGATGTGTGCCATGTGACGAATGAATCTCACATTGAACACTTGTAGCAAAGACTGTTTGAGGTGCTCTTTTACCTGATGCATTGCTTATAATTGTACGTAAAATGCAATAAGTACTACGAAGACTTAAAACCCCAAAATTCATTTTGAAACACACTGCATTTTTCACCAACAGTGTTGGAACTAAGATGTAAAAAGGAGAGAAAATTTTCCTTATAAAGTTATTGTTTACAACAACGATATTATTAGTCGAGACTATAACTACAACAACAACACGAGTTAGTAGTCAAAAAAATGTAATCAAATGTATACTCGGTGGCCCAGGTGGCCAAAGTGGCACACACGGGTGTGTCACTTGCTTAATCCGCTCCTGTGTGGACATTAATTAAGATATCGGGATATTATTCTTGCAAAATATAGTTGGACTATAATTTATCATATTATTTTTTTTCTTCTGGTGTCGAATTTCCGTCTCAAATTTCACCCCAGTCAAAAATTCGAGAATTTTCTAATTTCGAATTTTCTTTACTTCTTTTTTTTCCCTGTAGCTTCCTTCGTTGTAGAAAGACCTCCTAAAGACTTGCCAGGTAGATACCTCGGATGTTTACCTAACTGTTGACATCAATTGGACGGGCCTGCGCGCAGTGTTGTCAATTAGGGAAATTAAAATTTTCCTAAATTTGGGCAAAAAATTAGAAATTTTTGGTTATAAATCCGTACCTATACGTCCGAGTGCAAGTCAACTTACGCCAATCGAACATTTGTCCTTACTTAACAAACGCAAGTACAGATCGTTACAATGGGGTAATTAGGGAACGCACGAAAAATTCGTATTTAAGTTCTAACCCTTGATTTTTCTAGTTTTTCCCTACTTTTCTGTTTCCCGTAATATATTTTTGGTAATTAGAAGTTTTGTTCCTTAAATATCGTCATAATAATTGTAGGATATATTAGTGATGTACCAACGTTTAATTTAAGGTAGTTTGCGTCTGTCTGGTAGCAGTGTTACCAGCTACAGAAAATTTTAATTCCAGATTTTAGGGAGAAATTTTGGAAAAATTATCTGTTTTGTCTCTGTTATTTCCCTCCTGTTGGCTATATCGGACCAAACGTACCAGTATCTGGAATTCTCGTCTTTGCTCTACACAACGCACTATAGAAAGTTTCAATAGGTTAATTAGGGGAAGTACAGTTGAGGTTTACAGTAGACCTTGTTCTCTAATTGGGAAGATAACTGATTTTTTAAAGGTAGAATGATATATTTTTTATTGACATGCTTACTTTATTAGATATCGTCAAAATACTTGTAGGATATATTAGAGGGATACCAAAGCTTATTTTAAGATAGTTTGTGTGTGTCTGATAGTAGTGTTACCAGCTAGAGAAAATTTTAATTCCAGATTTTAGGGGCAAATTTTGGAAAAAATTCCCTTTTTTATTTCTATTATTTCTTTCTTTTTGGCTACATTCGAACAAACGTACCAGTGTCTAACAGCCTCATCCTTAGCCTACACAACGCAACATAAAAAGTTTCACTAGAATAATTAGGGAAAGTACAGTTGAGATTTATAATAAATCATGTTCTGGAAATGGTAAGAAAATGAATTTCCGAGGCAGAATGAGATTTTTTTTTTTCAATTTCATGATTACTTTGTTATCGCCATGATACTTGTAGGATATATTCTTGGGATACCAAGGTTTATTTTCAGATAGTTTTTGTCTGTCTGATGGCAGTGTTTCCAGCCAAAACAATTAATTCTCGATTTTAGGTGAAAAATTCGAAAAATTTCCCTTTTCCCCTCTATAATTACCCTCTTACTGGCTACATTGAAACAAACGTACCACTACCTGAAAGCTTCCTTTTTGCTCTACAGAACGCACCATAAAAAGTTTCAATAGTATAATTAGAAAAGCTGTAGCCCCGGCATATTTGATTTTTACTTGTAAGGCGTAAAAAGTGTCAAAATTTCATGTGTATGACAGAATTTTTTCTTTCCCTCTTTGAATGGAAGCCAGCGACTTCAGGATTTCACTCTACCTTGTCAACACACCAAAGATTTTTTTAGGTGACTTGAACCCATATAGCAGCAGTGGTACTAGATACAAAAAAATTTTGAAATTCGGTTAGGGATTTTTTTTGTAAATTTTCACCCCTACATTTCCCTCAATAATTTCCCACCCATTGGCAACAGTGCAATGCAACTTACACCATAAAATAGTCACATCGATTTTCTAAAAAATACAAGTCCTTAACCATATCAATCGAATGAATGGTTTTTGAGCAATAAGTCACTAACTGGAAATGTAAGAAAACGCCAAAAATGACCTTGAGCCGAAAGGAATAATCACACAATTTTGCTAGTATATAGGTACAAAGAAACAAAAGATTTGTAAGTTACGAGGGCTTCGACTCAAGTTCTGTTGATTATTTCAATAATCTGCAACGTAAATCAATAAATAATAGTTGCCAGAAAAAAAACAGACATTTGAAAAAAACATGAAAAAGAACGATGTTTTTTATTGAAAAAAAAACTTCACAGAAAAAAACCGTTTTTTTACAACACTACCCTCCAGTTCTGAAGTCAAATCTGGGCTTTTTACTCAACATTTTCATTTTGGTACTTAGCACGGATCTTAGTCTTTCTACACTTGTCTGTCGATTTAGGCGAAGTAAGGATCCTTTAGCGCGATTCTCGTTTCGCCTAAAATGGTAAACAATAAAAACAATGCGGAAATAAAATGGAGGGAAATTACAGAAGAAAATTCCACTTTATGTGTAGAATTTAGAAACTGATATATACTGTACATTAAATATTGATATTACGTTGACCCCAATATTATTGACTTTATGTGAAGTTTAGCCTTTATGTTTTTATGTGAAATGAATTATATGTTAATCAAATTAATTATGTTTTGAATGTAAACAAGTCGATTCAATAAATATACAGGTCGATTAAATACAGGGGCGGATCCAGGACCGACTTCTGGGGGGGGGGGACGGTGGGTTGTCATAATGCTACTTTAAGGGCTCCAAACTCTGGGATGGATTTAATTTATATATATAAAACAAAAAAGTTTCCTCTTCAGGGGGAGGGGGCGATTGCCCCGATCGACCCCCCTGGATCCGCCCGTGATTAAACATCCCAGTAATCTCACTGGGTTCTTGCCTCCATGCTTCGTACTGTCATTGTAATAATCAATTTCTGTAAATCTTAATATCAATGGGCTCAACTACATCTCAGTTCCCTCTCTATTTTCTTTCACTCATAGGACAAAATAGCATCAGTTATAATTTTATTTTATCCATAGGAATAAATAAATTGATAATTGTCTTTCGTTCGTTCGCTTCTGAGTAGCTAAACGGCCAATGGAAAGTTAAACCTTGAGAAAATCAAGAAAATAGTAATTCTCGGTTTATGCAATTTTATATTGTTCGCCGTTTTAGAGAAAACTAACAAGGTACATTCGCGACGTGCCACCTCAGGATTCGTGAAAAATTGATTCAAATGCAAAGTTCTCCGCGGCCCAATGTGTATTGTGCCAATTTTAGCGGCCCATACTGGTAATATTCATATTTACGGGCCCTCATATATCCGGAATTCAATCATACACTACTATAACACTCGGACACAAAATTGCTTTTAGTTTCTTTAGATGTAACTGGACATGAATGTGGGCATATGCAAAACAAATTGGATCAACTACTGCTTCTGTGACACATATTACCCACCCTGGCTGCCATCTTTTATCCGCCATATTGGATTCAACTTTCGGTTTTTCAAATGGGAATAGGTGCAAGTGATACATGAAGTTCATGTACAAATTTCTCGGAAATTTACTGGTGTAGTGAATTTTACCGTAGCTTGTACCGTTTGGAGGGTATTGCATGTTAAATCACTCCAGGTACTTAGTGAATAGACATTGCAGAGTAATATCAGTTACGATTAAGTCTTTGATGTTGACAAACCAAAACAATTTCCAACCGAAAAAATACTGTAGGTATAAGCAAACTCTTTACACCATTGGTGTGATAATCTTATTACATTTCTGTAGGTGACTGTTATTACTTTCATGTTATACTATAACAAGGAAGTATTGTGTTACGGTCAAAATGCCTAATGTAAATCCATATAGACCAGATTTGGGTGAAGACCTACCATTTCAGTATTGACGTCTGTATGTATGCATGTATGTACGTTCACAGAATATTTCGAAATCGATAAATCATGTAAAAGATTAGATATACACATGGGGCCCTGCACAACTTTTTATTTGGTTCAATATTCGTGATGTGCACTACATTTAACATGCAATACAAACGGAACAAACTACGGCAAAACTCACTACACCAATGAATTTCCGAGAAAATTTTACATGAATTTCATGTATTATATGCAGTTATTCCCATTTGGAAAACAGAAAGTTGAATCCAAGATGACGGCCGGGGTGGATAACATGTGCCAGAGAAGCAGTACTTGATCCAATTTGTTTTGCATATGCCCACATTCATGTCCAATTACATCTAAAGAAACTAAAAGCAATTTTGTGCCCGAGCGTTATAGTAGCGTATGATCGAATTGGGCCACGGAGAACTTTGCATATGAATCAATTTTACACGAATCCCGAGGAGACACTTCGCGAATATATCTTGTAAGATGAGGGAAATTAAGGTTCCTTATTTCACCTAAAATTGCAGACACAAATCCTACCATATATGGCATAACTGTATGAGATGATTAGTCAGGGGCAGGCACGCATTTGGTTGGAGGGCGCTCAATTTTTTGGGGGGTGATCAATACTGCAAAATTCTATACATCTATTGAATTAGTGTTATTGTGCACTCAAGGAAATGTAGTATGTTCAAATAATGTTCTAAGTAATGTCCAAATACTTACACGTATATTATATTTAGAAGAAACAAAAAGATTTTAAAAAGAAAAGGAGTACATATGTAGCGTAAGACCAAACCTTTAGGCTATATATCAACCATTTTTCTGCTAAAGTAAGTATAGCTTAGCTCTATTAAGAAAGTGCACGTCTGTCGAGTTACTAAGAGCAGACGGGATTCGGCCTAGGTACACCCTCATGAGTATGCTCCTTGTGCAGACAAACTATTGCAATGAGATACAAAGTTTTAGGGGTTCTGGACCCCTTGGAACCCCTCCGTGGATTCGTCCCTGGTTATAGGAGACGAAGATTAGGCCAAACGTAGCGAGATCCAACATTTTCCGAAGCATGAAAAATATAGAGCTATATATATGTATATATGAAATAGCTGACATATTCTCAGAGTTGCCAAATATTTTATATTAGTGAATCTTAAAAGTCTTTGTTTTAAAGAGTATTTTTCAATATTGAAACGTCGTTTAAGACGATCCAATATAGATAGCGAGACAATAGAGAACATCTTTCCAGCATTAGCGATATGTTCGGAAGCCCATCGTATGCAAGTCCAGTAATTGCTTGGTAAGGAAGCTGTGAAAGGACGGAAAAAGAGAACCAAAAAAAAAAAAAAAAAAAAAAACTGGGGGTTCTTGAACGTTTTCCCCTGATGGTTAAAAGTTGGCTTGTCGCCAGCTCTGCCTTCATCCTGGCTGACACGATCAGGAAATTGGATTCCGGGAGAGGAGCAGATTCCAGCAGCCGGCGTGTTACTTTCAGTCATCCATCACACAAACAAATCCCAGGTCACTCCTAATATCTTCATCCCTTTCAAATAGGACAGATATGTTTTAGCCCTTTTTTTGAATTCAAACTGGGAAGATTGCAGCCTACGAATCCTGAGATATTTTTGTGCTGATTCTATGGTGTAAATGTCGCCTGCTTAGAAGAGCACAAAAAGAAATCGCGAGAAGAAAGTGATAAATTTATAGACACCTTCTCTCTAGAAAGGAAAGAAGACCATATTTTAGGAAACGTTAAGAAACTAAAGCGGCGCACTTTGACTGCTCGGATAATAATTATATCGGAGTTAAGGTGGCCACACTGATGTTTAGTTATGCATTGGAATACTTAAAGTGAATTTCTTCCTTTGATAGTCTTAGCTTAACGGATCTTGTTCTTTGATAAATTGAGGCCACACTCCAATTGGTAATTGAAAAATGTAAGGTGAAGGATGGTGGGTAGAGGGTGAAGTGTATTTCAGTCGTATGATAGAGAAGTGTTATAAATAGAAGCAGTTCATAACTTTATGATTGTAAGATGTAAATAGAGTACCGTAAGACTCTTTGCACCCGATTTAAGGAATTTAAAGAAAATCGCATGTAACTTACAAACGTAATAATTTGGAACACTGTATTTTAAACATGTAATAACTAGATATGTATATAAGGAAAACATTCGTGCAAGTGCATTAGTAAACATTCAGTATGACCATAGTTATTGAAATATAAGCTTTAATACAAAGTAACCCAATAGGTGAGGATACTTTGCACAGTGGTGCCCACCCACCCCTTATGTCCATGACGCACAACCCCCCCCCCCCAATTGTCTATCCGTAGGTGTTCTTCCATGAAAAAATCTTCTTTTCCATTAATTTTTACGCCCCTCAAACATATTTGTATAGATTTTAACCCCCAAATATTTCAGTGACGCAGGTTGCGTCATAGCCCCCCTTTGTGGGCACCCCTGCTTTGCACCACATACAAAAAAAGTATGTTTAACATACGAACATAACATTTCTGAGCAATGTCTTCTCTTCAGTATTTATACATTTCACTTCCTACAAAAATTCAACAAAAATTCACTTCCTACAAAAAACGCAGTCTACAAACATTGATATTAGAATGATGGTACCGATATCAATACTTAGTTTGAATTATCGATATTTGTAAAGAAAACTGTATTTCGTGGTACCGGTACGGGGGCCAAATTCTGATAGTTAAATATATGCCCCACAAAAATATCAACTCAGTAATAGAAAATAAAATTCCCGTGAACTGATTTGTCTTGGTTGCTCTTTATGTCCAAGAATACCATCCCAACCGTAACTAGTGGAACATCTACGGGTTTCGGGGCTTTCAGGCTGAAACCCACCCAAATTACATGATTTATTATTATTATTATTATTATTATTATTATTATTATTATTATTATTATTATTATTATTATTATTATTATTATTATTATTATTATTATTATTATGTTGTTGTTGTTGTTGTTGTTGTTGTTGTTGTTGCTTTATAAATCTAATGTTAATTATTCCTATGCGTATAAGCTTCAATCCCCCCAGCCCCCAAAGTCTAGTCATTTCTAAAAAGAAAAATAAAACGAAACCTTTTTGAGTGAAGCCCTCTCAATCTAATTTTCTGGATCCGTCACTCTTCGTAATTTATTTTCCAACAAGAAATCCCTTGCGGCATCTCCTAAATAGGAAATTTACCTAAAATTAGAAGGCAGGAGGTACCAGCAGTAGTAATTTCCTATCTAAGGAGTTACTTTGAATCGGTGCAAAGTAACCCCAATTAGAAGCTGAAACCGCCTTCTCCCAGTTTTATTTTTTATGATTTTTAAATGTTTCGCACTTCAATTTCAGCTATTGCTTCAAGGTCCCATTATACACAGTAGTATTCTACGAAACTGACTTAACTTTGACGGAAATTCTTGTAGGTAACATTTTTCAGATTTTGCCGCCCTTTACAATGACTTACTTCTACAACAAACCCTCGGGTAATTAAAAGCGATGTTAACCGCGAACATTATAGCCAAACTACAGTTAGATACTCTAGCTTACGGTGGCAGTTAAAACTTTCCCTTTACAGTTCATGGTTTTACCGACAGAGGACTGTGCAACTCTTCATATTGTGTGCAAAGTTACCCCTGAATTGCAAAGTAACCCAGTCTTACGGTACAACAAGAGTTTCTCCGTCTTACAATTAGAAAATACAATTTACTTAAGTAGATTTGGACATTCAAATAATAATGAATGGCATTTATGGTTGTAGAAAAGCTGTAGTGAAGAATGAGGCGTGCCTTATCCCTACTTTACGCAAGCATTTCTCAGCGTAATTTCGCAACGGGCGCCTCAGAGGCACTTCGAATAATTTATTATATCTGCTTACACCAAATAGCACTACAAGAAAACAATATTTAAATTATAACATATTTTAACATATTTATTTGTGAGTTCAAAAGGGAACTTTAATTCCAAGTTAAAATCGTGCATGCTTTTTCTTAGCAAGAGGCGCCTTAGAGCCACTTCGTAAATTTTATTATATTTGCTCACACCAAGAGAAATATTATTAGTTGCAGTGAAACAATATGCAGAAAACAAGGGACCCCACATTCCTCTTATGGAAAAGCGACCTCCATTAAATTGCTTAAGTATTCTCAAAAAATGTTTTCTGAATAACAACAAAATTCCTAAACATTTTCAGTATTATTATGGCCACTGGACTGAAATTTCCATATTTTTAGCTAGGTAACACAACAGAAGTCCGACAAGTTCTTATAATTTTCCATAATTAAGTTGGCAATATTGTATCAGCTTACATAAAAAGAACCCCCATTTCTCATTTGAAAAAGCAGCTTCCTTTAAATTGCGTAAATGTTAAATGTTTCGATTCTTGACACATTTCTGAACATAAGTCACAATAAATACAACACCCGAGAAGCTGTTATTAAGATCTTACATGCCAATTCCTACCAATCATTCTTCTTAACTTCACTACGCTTGTTTCTAAATGTCACTTTCGTTTGACAAATTATCAAAAATTGACGTTGTTTAAGATGCTTAACTAACCAAATAACTGAAAAATTACATTATTGGATGACAAGGTGATCCAAAGATTTTACTTTTGGCGTGAGATTTTGACAGTTTCGTGAAATACGACTCCTGAGATTTTGTTATTTTATATACAAATATTTTATAATATACGTCATAAGTTTTTTTGTTTTTTTTTTGTGGAAAAATCTACAATGGATAGTTCACCTTTCGAAGTGAGATTTTTTCCCTTAATTTCCGATCTCGAACGCCTTATAATTTGTTCGTATTTTACAAGAAAATGTTTCATTAATAACTACAGCTCTACGTGGTTTAGTTTAAGAAATTGGAGCGGTAAAGTTTAGTGCGGTGACCCGTTCAGAGTTGCAAAGTAAGGCAAAACATTAGTAGAAGCTATACTGCTATGCGTTAATTGCTTAGGGGGGGGGGAGGTATGTCGTGAAGCAACAGGCTGGACACTTTCAGGGGCTTCTGTCCCGTAACAAGGTCATATTGGCTTCAAACGTTGCGGAAGAGCCACAACACTCTGAAAACATGGGTATAGGCTTGCATGTAAACCTGCATCCTCAGACTACTGTAGTCATAATTGTCCAACCATGTTTGAAGTCTTGCTAGCCATACGATCGCACATTCTCAGGTCAACACAGTGTTCTCATCCGGTGGCCAGTCAGATGCCTGGCATTGGTCGATCAGTATCTGTTAGCTAGTTACCTGAAGATCTCTGGTGCCAAGTATTGAAGTGGACAAATGCTGTGTGCATGGGTTTTCTCGGGGGCCACAGCTTCCTCCCATCGCCTTCATTCCATCATTATCATCATCATCGTTTCCTTTAGTCTAAAGGGCATGACAGTAGGACGTAAAACTTTATTAGATCGATAGGTACTTCGGCACGACGACACAATAGTACAGTTTCCTCTTTGGTGTCGCATGATTAATCTGAAGTCACTCCATTTGTTGTTTGTAGTGGTGTTACCGTTTCCCCTTATTGTCTTCACTACATCAATGATTTCTCAATAATTAACGTCCCTTTCTATTAGTCGTCTGTAGCAGAGTGAGCATAATAGCGGAAAGCTGAACGATAGAGATTTCATTTAGGCCTAACTTAATTTCGCAGAACAATTTGGTGTACAACTGACCTGTGAAGAATGGCAAATATTATGTTCACGAATCGACCAAATGAATGATTATTTTCATGATGAGCTAAATGTGACCATAGTCAAATTATTAGGCTCAAATCATGAAGTGGTTCTGCGTACAGTCCTCGAAGAGAAGATGGTGCTGTTAGGTAAAAACAGTACATTGCATGTCCCTCGCAACATAGTGTATCTAACTCAAACGGAATGGAACAAATTCATCAATGTATTCCAGTGTGTAAAATATGCAGTGGAAGTGTGCAACAAAACAAGTATATTCCTGAAAAAGTACTATTTTGAGAAATGTGTTATGCATATTGTGCAACATGTATCTAGATGTTGTGATGGTTGTCAACATCGTTCGTGGGTGCATACCTGTATTGATAAACAGTTTATTTGTGATCAAATGGACATTGAGTTTCCACCAATTGATATTGCAATAGACCTTAAAAGACTTCAGTTGGAATTAAAATTATACGCTAAAGACGAACTAGTGCAAGAAGTTCAAAATACATTGTATTGACAATATCCAGATTCTATATCTGGAATGGATGTATGTGATTAACCAGTGCAATGTAATAAAATGATCCATTTCAATGATTTGTGTTTTTTCATTTCAAATACAACCTCATATTTTGACGTGTACTATTGCATCGTGATAAACAGTGTTGCCAGATGTTTTTGTTCTAAACAGTTCCGGTTCTTTAGTAATGAGTGCACAAACTTAAAAATTTGAAACCAAAATTTTCCAAACAAAAATTTGAAACAAAAAGTTTACAAGCAAAAATTTCAAACAAAAAATTTTAAAACAAAATTTTGAAAAATTTTTTGAAACGAAAAAATTTGGAAACGAAAAATTTCAAAAAATTTTCAAACAAAAATTTTACCAAAAAATTCAAAATTTTGAAACGAAAAAATTTTTCAAACAAAAAAATTTATAAACAAATTTCAAACAAAAAATTTCAAACTAAAACTTTTACGTTTCACGGTTAACCGTCAAACTTTATCCGGTTTTTAACTATTCGATTAACAAAACGGTTTTGATCATATTTATCAATGAGTGCAAAATGTTGAGCGAAACCAAGATTTTTAATGTTAAACAAAACTTAAAACTGAATGCAGCAAAGATTTGAAATTCATCAACCAATCAGATTGCACGAAAGATAGTGATCAGCCAATCAGATTGCATCAACAATAACTTTGTCAGTGTCAGATTACATCACGTTGTGACTAAATTTCAGTGTTGTAGCATGTATTGCCTTTAGACTATGAGTCATAAGGTGCAATAAAGTTTTCCATCAGATTTCTAAAGCTCAAGGTCAAACAACCAACACCAATGATCTTAGACTATGAGCTGTGATTAAAGTTCAAAGTATTGTTTCAAATTTCCCGCCTTATGTTAAAATTTTATCACAATTCCCAAATTTAAAGAATACTTCTCTCGATACACCTGTCTTAAAATTAACCATATCATTATATGTTCAATAAGATCAGTAATGTCCGTCAATTGTTTACCTTAGTAGAACTGACTGTTTTCTAGAAGTGTGTACTCAAACTTAAGAAGTACCACAACAAATGAAACGAATCCCTGTTCACTACCTCATCAAGGTCAATCACGTGGTACATCGTATTGCTTACGTTTATATTTGGCGTGAATAATCAAAACCAATGACGTAAATTTTATTTTGACAATTCTCAAATTATCCTACAAAGTTTCAATGTACCAATGTCCTGGACTCCTAATCCCATCATAGGTCAATAACTGACCACATGATCATACTAATATTTGACAATGATTTACCCAAAGAATGAGATATCATGCAATTTTAAGAACAATTACCAATTATTGATTTAACAATAAGAAATGTACCCCTCCCAAACTTTAAGATTGGTACACAAATACGCCTATGTCTTATGAAAAAAGTAATAACTCATGTACTCATTCAATAATAAAGCCGTATCAAGAAAGATAAAATAGGTCAATTACCTTTAAAATTTGAATATTTGTCCTTAAGAGGGACACCTACTTGTTATTTGATAATTCCCAAATTTAAGAAATGATTCTATGCACCCCCAACAAAATTAAAAGGTAATATAAAAATATAAAGGTAATAAACCTCTGTACTCATACATCCTTATCAAAGGGCTCATTTACATTTTTGACAATTTTTTAACCATGAAAGGAAACGAAATTTATAAGAGCCGATATTATTATACCAAATTGGGCAATTTCCTAACTTTAAGGGTGAGCCAATGTACCTCTGCCAAATTTTAAAATGGAAGCATCGATGTTCTCATGCCTTACAAAAGAAAATAGACCCCTGAACACATTCATATATTCATATAAGGTAATAAAACCACATCAAAGAGGGTCAGTAACTTCCTAAATTTGAATTTTTAACATTTTTTATCCATAAAAGGGAACAAAATAGACCACCAAAATTTATACTAATACATAAGGGTCCTATAGTACTATATTAAATGTTTACATTTGGCAATCTCCAAAATTTAAGGTGGCGGGCCAGTGTACCCCTTAAATTTTTCAACGGATGCACCAATGTATCAATATCTTAAGAAATAGAATAGACCCCTATACATGGCCCATATAGTCGTATAAGGCAATAAGACCTCATCAAAGGGGGTCAATAACCTCCAAAATTTTATTTTTGGTAGTTCTTTACGTGATGGATCACCCATATTTATAGTGATACATATTGATGTCCTATACTGCAATACCAAATGCTTATATTAAACAATTTCCAAAAATTAAGGGGTGGGCCCCTCCCAAATTTTAAAAAGGATGCACTAATATACCTATGTCTTATGTAAGATAATTGACCCTTATATAATCATAGGATCTCATCAAAGGGGATAACTTAGATCAAAACCAAACACGTGGTCGTACTAATTTTCGACAATCTTTTACCCATGAAAGGGAACGAAGTGGACCACCCGAATTTATCATGATACATATTGAGGTCCTGTACTATAATACCGAATGCTTAAATCGAAAAATTTCCAAAATTTAAGGGGTGGGCCAAGGACTCCTCCCAAAAATTTAAAGAGGTGCACCAATATACCCATGTCTTATGATAGGGAATGAACACTTATACCTGACCATATAACCATATAAGGTAATAGGACCTCATCAAAGGGGATAAAATCGACCAAAAACCAAACACGTGGTACAACGTATTGCTTACGTTTATATTTTGGCAATTTTGTACCCCTAAAAGGGAACGATGTGGACCATCCAAATTTATCATAATACATATTAGGGTCCTATACTATAATACCAAATGTTTAAATTTGACATTTTCCAAAATTTAAGGGGTGGGCCAAGGTACCCCTCTCAAACTTTTAAAGGGGTGCATCAATATACCCATGTCTTATGAAAGGGAATGGACACCTGTATACGCCCATATAACTGTATGAGGTAATAACACCTCATCCAAGGGGATAAAATGAGCCAAAAACCAAACACGTGGTTGTACTAAAATTTGGCAATTTTGTACCCATGAAAGGGAATGAGGTGGACCACCCAAATTTATAGTGTTACATACTAGGGTTTTATACTATTATACCAAATGTTTAAATTATTCAATTTCCAAAATTTAAGAGGTGGGCCAAGGTACCCCTCCCAAAATTTTCAAGGGGTGCATTAATATACCCATGTCTTATGAAAGGTAATGGACCCCTTTGTACGCCCATATAACTATATAGGGTAATAATACCTCATCAAAGGCGATAAATTAGGTCAAAAACCTCCGAAATTTGACTTTTTGGCAATTTTTTACCCATGAAAGGGAACAACATAGACCCCCAATACTAATAGAGGTACATACCCTGGTCCTAGGCTACCACATCCAATTTTTAGATTTGGCAATTTCCAAAATTTAAGGGGGTGGTCCTAGGTACCCCTACCAAAATTTGGGGGTGGGCCAAGGTACCCCTGCCAAAATTTAGAGGGGCTGGTCCTAAGTACCCCTCGGTCATTGACCCCGGGCCAAGGTCATTGACCTTTGACCTATGACGTCACAAAAATTTTTGCTGACTTGGCACAATATACGTCGACCCCTACTACTCGCAAGCTGGGATCGAACCAGGGACCCCTTACACCAGAGGTGAACGTTCTACCATTCTTTTAAAAATTAACTGAATCACCGAACGTGCCTCATTAACTTGCTTATCTCACTAATTTCCACTTAATTTTACTTGCTTCGTACTCATTTAACTCGCTTTACCAGTAAACTAGAACGACAGGGACACGAACACAGAAACATCGTGGACAATTAAAATTCCAAAGGCTCTCCCACCGGGAATCGAACTCGGGACCGCGTACACCAGAGGCACACGTGCTAGCCACTAGACCAGTGACCACTGAGGCACCGTGCCCATAACATGTTTCATTTTACTTTTCGCTTATCCGCTTCCTATGAACACAACTAGTCTTGCTATGATTTCCCAGATCCAATCATGGGCCGTCGTAAATTTATCAAATGATGACCAAAGTAAGTCAGACACTCAAGTTTTTATACCTTGTGACAATTCATAGAATTAATGCTCTCGGTCGTCTCGTGAACAACCCATTCAGAAAAACGATATACACTACTGTAGCTATATGCTAAGAGGCAGATCGACTCACACGGATTGCATAAACTACTGGGAACACATTCACTCCAGCGGCAAGGGAAAGATATAATGATTTTTCCCCTTCCTTTTTACATTCTTAAAAAATCAAGTAGTACAGGTACTTATGCAAGACTCTTGCGCAAGAGTCTTGGTCTTGGTCTTGATCTTGCATGCAAGACTCATGCAAAAATTGCAAAACAAAGACTCTTGCGCTCATCACTACCATCGGGCTTCTATCTGTTCCCAAACGAAGAAATTTCTTTCTGGGAAGCGCTTCACATCGAATGAAGAAATTGAGGGGGTCGTGGATGACTATTTTCACAACCTTCCAGACTCTCACTTCCGGGAAGGAATACTGATGTTGGAGAAACGCTGGACCAAGTGTATTGAAGTTAAGAGAGATTATGTCGAAAAGTAAAATCATTTTTGAACTGAAATTCGCAGTCTTTCATTATCAGGCCGAGAATTTTTCATCCCGACCTCGTATATTCTAAAGGACAAGTTTTACAGCTCGTTTAAAGAGAGAGAGTGATATATATTTAATGGGTGCACCAATAACGCGGTCTTTTCACACCCATGCGATGACAGAAGTTCCGAAACTAAACTAAGACAAAATCAAGAATAATAAAACTATGAATAGTTAATTAAAATAGATAAAAAACATCCACACACGAGCTAAAATTAAATGACATAGAATCTGAAGTTCAAGTAAATACAGCAGCAGTTCTGGGAGAAAACTAATGTCGTCACCGAGGAGCAAGGGGAGATCTCCTGGAAGCTTGAAACGTTGTCGATACCAAGCCAGAGCGGGAAAAGCGACAAGATGATGATGAATAGCTAAAAGATCTCCACAAAAAGACACATTCAGGAGCTGCAACGCCACGTAAAATATGTTATTAGTTAAACGACTGTGTCCAGCACGCAGTCGAGTTAAAACTATTTCTTCTCGACAAGACTATCGGGAATTAGAGGTCCACGAGGTGCAATGACATGCAATTTGATCTCGTTTAAAGTCCCTTATGAGAGAACTATGTAAATCCAGTATACCTTCCGTTTTAAATTGAGCTGAAATAAGGAAAAAACAGCGAGAAGGGTTTTTCTAAATCGATTTAGCATTCTAACAATAGCTGTCACCTTTTCTGTTAACGCTCTACTGAAACCGTAAGAGACAGAAGTTAACCGCTTGTTGTTTCAACGTTGATCGCTGTAGATTAAAAATGATAATGTATACCGTGAAATGGTTTTCTGCAATCGATTAAGCTTCCCAAGGTATACACTTCATCTCTACTGTAATCTCTACTAACACTGGAAGTGGTAGAAATTTTACTGCCATTTTCGACCACAATATTAACCCTCGCACTACCTAGGATTTGTTTTTGTAGCGCGGACTGCCAAGAGGGGGGTTGTAGTAGAATCACAGATAAATGAAGGGGAATTTCCTTTCTGAAATTCTAGAGTTCGTTTTCACGGCAAATCCCAGATAGAGAAAGCCGGACTAAATGAATTTCACCAGTTTTAATATTGAAAAATATATATATTGTCCACTAATATGAATATAAAATAAATATACAAAGATGTTACAATTTAGCAAAAATCACATTCAGGTTTCAATTTTGTATTATCAAAGTTTTTTTAAAAGAAGATTGTTCTTGGAAATTGTGGACTTGAAGAACTTAGTTCGTGTCTCGTACGGACTTGTTAAAAGAAATATGTTTAAAGTATTTTTCAGAGCAGAATAATGAAACTAATACTTATCGTTAAATGCTGTCAGAGCTGATGAAATGTTCTAACTTCCATAGAACAAGGCGTCCTCTGGATGTTAATAGAAAAGAGCCTCTTGGATTACTAGTGCAGTTTAGTCGTTCTCTTCCGTCGTGTTACTGAATAATTATCTATTATCAGCTGAGTTTTTATATTCAAAAGAATAAGGCTATTAAGCGAGAAGAAACTGGCTTAGAGCAAAACAGCATGTTTACAATATTCTATCTTAGTCGGGAAAGTTGTTGAAAGTGAGTATTATCTCACCATTTGCTAATGTCAATATTGTTTCCACAATTTCCAATAACAAGGACATAGTTTGCCTCTGGTCACGTACACAGAGTTCAAGGTTTTTGTCTGTCAACACATTTCAGCTAACTTATACCAGTCGGCTGATAATCATCAAATATTCAAAAATACACTCATCGTTTAAACAAGTCTATCTTAACAATATACAGTTTTACCTTTGGTCATGAAATTAACTTGTGATATATTAATAATACCAATAATAAACCACTACCAATAGTAATAATAATAAGCACAAGAAAGAAAAAAAACAAATTATTGAATATGTTACCTTAAATCATGGTACGAGCTAACATGTGATGTATAATCATAGACGTACTATTAATGAGAGAAACAAATAAAAAAAATATTACATCAAATTTTACTCTTTTACTACACTTCCCCCTTAAAAGAAACAAAATTTTAATTTCAGTTGAAAGTTAAAATTTTGTTTACTAACGCATTTTATTTTTCACTGCGGAACTTCTTGTCGCTTTTAAAGGTATAGCCTCTAGTTCATTCGCTTCTATATTAGTAGTTAAGTGGCTCATGATTACTGCCTTTTCAGCTACATCTTCTCGTTGCTGAATCTTATTTACTATAGTGGGTCTGAAACAAATTTGTTTACAACATGATGAATCATTTTCATCCTTATACCACTTATAACATTTCTTATAAAACTTACATTTCTTACAGCAACAGAAAATAATAACTAATATGATAATTACAGCACAAACATAAGAAAATATTGATAATTTGGATATACTTTCTTGGTTATTAAGTTTCCATTGTTGTTCTTCTATCTTTTGTTGTATTTCATCTACCTTATGACTAGCATATTTAAGGTCGTTAACGCCGTTAATTACATGTTTTAAAGGTAAGTCTATCATTATGTCTTGCAACTTAATTTCATTACCTAAAACTTCACAACAGTCTAGAGATATATTAAATTTTGGCAGTATATCTTTGTTTGTTACGTTAGTATTGAAAACATTTTGAGCTTGAATGAGATTTCTAATACCATAGGCTTTACAGTTAGTATTTAAATGGAATTTTCCAGATCCTTCTATCATTACATCATAGGGATCATAATTTTTACACACTATAGTGAGTTTTTCTTTCTCGTTTGTTATAAACAACCATTCATTATTACCTAGAGGAATTAACATCAATTGATTCAATGAAACAACTCTCTGATTACAATCTTTTGGAATATTCCTGATGTACTGTAATAATTTTGCTTCACATTCTTCGTGTAAATGTGTAGATAGTATTGGAAAATTTTGTTTACATACGAAATTTGAATTGTCTAATGACTTGCATTCTTTAAACTCGTTTTCTGACATTTTCACATAATGTTGTTTAGTGTCATCTATTAATAACATTTCCTTTTCTGGTTGAATGAAAACATATTTATCAGTAGTGTTCTTAATTTTAATAGGAAAGGGTAATACCTTATAAGTGTAGTATTTAATGTTTTCGGTAAAAGGAATTCTAATTATATAAGCCAAAACTCCATCCTTTACAAACACATCTAATGACAGTAATTTCAATAATAAGTATCCATAGGATACACTTACTGGAATTGGTAGACACTCCATTAGTTAATTCACTTTGACTTTCCTTAAAATGCTTGAAAATTTCATAGGGTGTTATTATATGTGGTTGTAATATACCAATTTGAGCATTTAGAATAGCCCTTAATACAATTTCATATTGAGCTCTTAAATCCCTGCACATTTGATCTAGTTTCTGAATATGTTCATTTAAGCTTAATTTCGTTTTTAGGTTTAAAAATTCTTTGTTAATTTTGTTTGACCTTTGATTTAAAGATTCTGTTATGTGAGCTAAATATTTACTAAGAAGCTGTTCGTTTTCCTCAACAGAATACAACGTGTTATTAACAGATTGTAAGGTAGATTTTACAACAATCATCTGCTCTTTACTTAAGAAAGTCCCTTTGTTCGTTTTCTAATTTATTAATTTGGGAAGTATAATAGTCTGCATCTGCACTATCTAAAGTTCCAAAGAGTATTTTGGAAATTTCACCTACAAACCCTAGTACTGCTCGTTTCTTTTTCTTATGCTCTTTAGATACCTTTGAGATTTGTTGAATTATATTTCTTGTTTCTCTAATACCCTTTATCTTATTAGGAATACTATTTCCTATCAACCCATCACAATTTGTTTTGTTAGCTTGTACCATGTTATGTTGACATAATTGTTCTGTTAACAATAAATATTTATTTAACACATTATAATTGAATTCTAAGTTACTCATGTTCACAAAAACCACCAGGCGCCATTCTGTTATAAAGTTGAGTAATTCCAACGTGATTATAATATAGTCCAGGAGAATCTTCAAATTTCTCGATTCTTAACTCGATGTCATTCGCTAGTGAGCTTCCCAATATCATACAGAGCAAAATTGTCAACATACCTGTAAAAGTGTTTACTTTTAGTTACAGTTTAATAATATAATTTTAATCTATTTGCATGCACAATTGTCGGCTTTCCTCCCTTTTTAATTTTGCAGTTTACACCTTTAATACTTATAACCGTATAAGGACCCTCCCAAAAAGAAGAAAGTTTCTTTGATCTACCTCTACGTACTGATTCATCATATAGCAGAACTTGATCTCCAGGTTGAAATACAATTTCTTTCACTGTTTCATCGTAATATTCTTTATTACGTTCTTTCGATACTTGTAATTTTAATTTAGCTAACTGATGAATTTCTTGAAGCTTTAGCTTCAGTTCTTTTACATAATTGTCGTAGTTATACCTAGGTTCGGTTGGTTTCTTTTGTAGGATACCTGGAATATTTACCATCTTTCCAAACAGCAACTCATGTGGTTGAAATCCCGTGCTCGTATGAGGTGTAGTATTATACACAAAAGGGCATAGTGAATATAAGTATCCCAGTCTGTTTGATTTTCAGATACATAGTGTCTAAGGTATTCTTTGAGAGAACGGTGAAAACGTTCTAAGGATCCGTTACTTTGAGGGTGGTAACTAGAAGTATTCGTTTTTTCAATTTTTTAACAATTTACAGACTCTTTTCATAACGTTCGACATAAAATTACTACCTTGGTCAGTAAGAATGATTTGAGATATTCCGTACAGCAATATTATGTGTTCTACGAAAGCTCTGGCTACAGTGTCCGCATCCTGCTGAGGAATTGGTACTGCTATTGTAAATTTAGACAATTCTTCCTGAACTGTTAAAAGATATTTGTTTCCTTTGTCTGTTTCAGTCATAGGCCCTACTATATCTAAACTTACTTTTTCAAAAGTTGTATTAAGTGTTGTAATTTCTAATGGCATTTTTGTCTTTGAACAAATCTTGTTTTTCTGACATTTATCACAAACCCTAATATATTGTTCTATGTCTTCTCTCATTTTTGGCCAACTTGATAAATTTATGTTATTTAACTCTAAATAGTCCTTAATTTTCTCAAATGTTCTACATACACCTTGGTGTCCTCCAATATGAATTTCATGAAATTCTTTCAATATTTGTCGTTTCTTATCTTCATCTAAAAGAGTGACTTCTGATTCAAAATCTGCTTTACTTTCTATTGAATACATTCTACTCAACGCGTCTGCATTCGTGTTCTTTTTTCCTTGTTTGTACACTATCTCATAGTTAAATTCTTCGAGCTGTATTCTCCAACGCATTAATCTCGAAGTGGGATCTTTAACGGAAAATACCCTGTTAAAGGTTTACAATCTGTAACGAACGTAACTTTTCTGCCTAATATGTATGGTTTGAAAACTTTAGAAGCCCAAATAACAGCAAACAATTCTTTCTCTGTTGCACTATACCGAGTTTCTGCGGCGTTTAACTTTCTACTTGCAAAAGCAATGGGTTTATCTTTGCCAATTTCACCCTGACTTAATATCGAACCAATGGCGGACAAACTTCCATCACAGGTGACTATAAAAGGTTTTGAAAAATCTGGATATTCTAAAATAGGTGTATTTGTTAATTTCTCCTTTAAAGTTTCGAAAGCAACTTGATGTTTTGAGTTCCATTCAAACGACGCTTCTTGTTTAAGCAAGGAAGTGAGAGGGAGAGCAATTTTAGCATAATTTGGTATCAATCTTCTGTAGTACCCTGTTAATCCTAAATATCCCTTGACTTGCTTCTTATCTTTTGGTATGGGAAATTCAGTTACCTTTTCTACTAATCTAGGATCAGGTTTAACCCCTTCCGATGTAATAACATGTCCTAAATAGACTACTTCTTGTCTGAGAAATTCACATTTGTCAGGTTGTAATTGAATATGGTTGTACCTAAATCTATCAGATATTTCTCTTAATTGCTTTACATGTTGTTCAAGATCTTGAGAGAAATTTACGCAGTCATCTAAATAAACAAACGGTGTAGTACCTTGTAATCCAGATAACACAGTATTCATTAAATGCTGAAACGAAGATGGAGCGTTTCGAAGGCCAAAAGGCATTCGCAAAAATTCGAAATGACCCTTGTCTGTGGAGAAGGCTGTTTTGTGTCTGTCTTCTTTTGTTATTAGCATTTGGTGGTACCCGCTGTTGTAAAGTATTTAGCTTTTCCTAACCTGTCTAATATGTCTGTAATATTAGGTAACGGAAAAGTATAACCAATTGTAAGATTATTAACAGATCTGAAATCTACTACGACACGAAATTTCTTTTTACCAGATGCGTCCATCTTTTTAGGAATTACTAAAAATGGTGAGTTAAAAGGACTTGTCGAATGGGTAATAATTTCGTTTTCTAGCATTTGTTCTACTTGCCTATTTACTTCTTCACGATACACCTCAGGTAACCTATAGTTTTTCTGATTCACAATAGTACCTTGATATTCTGGTTTAAACGGTATTGAATGCTTTACAGCTGACGTAGCTGTTAGTTTATCACCAGGTAAATAAAACAAATCGTTGTACTCAATACAAAGTTTCCAAATTACTTCTTTTTCTTCTGAATTAAGATGTTCTAATCTAACTAATGATTCTAAAACATTTAATCTTTCTTTTAAATTTTGTTGCTTATTCTCGGGAGAATTTGCTTCAATTTTTCCTACAAAAGCTAATTCTACTGATTCGAATGGTTCTAAAGTTACTGGAGGAATTTCTATATCTATGTCATTTTCTGTGATGTTCATCACCCCAACGAGACACTCGTTATTTATAGCTGAAGTTAGATTCCGCTAAATAAATTCCTTCTAATAATTTCTGCTTGGTAACTATTCCAGTTCCATTGTTAGTTGTGGGAATTTTAACAACTACTTGAGTCCTACTAGGAATTTTGATTTTGTGTGGTTGATCTGAAGGATCAAACGAAATTACACACTTATGTTTTGTGAGAAAATCACGCCCTAATATGCCTGAATAGCCTATAGGTAAAATATTACTAATTACATGACACTTCATTTGAAGATCAAGATCATGTATATGAACAGTAACTACTAATGTTCCTAAAGTCATTGTGACATTTTCAGTGATACCTTTTATTTTCATTCTTTCTTCTTTATTTATCTTTATTCGCATTTCGTGTGGAATTACACATTCCTGGATGCATGTGATATCTGATCCTGTATCTACTAAAAAGAACATAGTATTAGGACTAATTTCTTTAATGTAAATTTCGTAACTTCCAGGGGGAACTGAGTTCGAATTGCAGTCATTCAAACTAGGGAGGTAAACCGACTGCTTGCTTAACTCCTGCGCTCGTTTCCCGCAGACTTAAAATTTCCACTGTTACATTTACTTTTACAACTAACATTTATTTGTTCATTACTAATCTTACTAGAACACCCTTGTCTATTGTTAGACACTTCATGCATGGCCATTGCATGGATACCTTGGGAATTTTGTCCCCTACAGGATGGACCACTCAACTTTGAGTCTACATCACAATAACAATTTGATGGACCGCTCTCTAACGAGCCTGCATCGTAACAATTTGATGGACCGCTCTCTATTGAGCCTGCATCACAGCAAAACTTAACATTTTTGGTGGGAAAGCTCTTTTTCACTATGGGTTTTGATCTACATTTGGCCGTTATGTGACCTGGCTTGTTACAGGAGTGACAGATTATATTCTTGTTATGTGGTTTTGAATTTTGCTTGAACGAAGGTTTGTCAGATTTGTCTCTAGCAGACAGTTGGTTCGATTCTTGTTCAAGGCAAACCTCAACAGCGTCGCCTAATGTGAGACGATCTGCGTCCTTACTTCTATCATTTGTATTTTTTCATCCGCTAAGCCCTGCACAAAAGAAGCTTTTGCTAAATGCTGAACAAGTGCTACAGCTTCGGTAACATGAGAGGGATGCAAAATTCTAATTGCTGCTTCTTTTAGTTGACTCTGAAGAGAGTCGATACGAGAACCCCAATCTGCGATGTTTCTGTTTTCGCTTGCCTAGCGCTGAATAGCGTACATGCATAAAAATTTAATGGTTCTGCGAACAGAATAATTTTCTTTTAGTATATCTTTTACTTCGTCCCATGTTCCAGTGTTACTCCTGACTAACAATTTACTTTTTGCGTCTCCAATTATTCTAGCTTTTACAAATTTTAATAATTTATTATGTTGATTTGGATTAACTAAAGAGAAAGCGGCGTCACAATTGTCTAAAAACTCTGGGAGAGTTCTTTTATCTCCTGTAAACGGTACGTGTATTAGCTTTAACGCTTCTGATATAGAACAAAAATTGGTTGAAGAGACTTCTTCGTCTTGTTCTGGATCTGGCGGTGGTTGGTTTTGCGACATGTTACACGGAAAATTTAGAATTACTCGTCAAAATACAAACTTTCTTGACAAAAAAAAACAATAATAATTGCTAGTTACGCCTTATATCCTAAAGGACACTTCTTCCGTAGAAAGCGTGCAAAGTGTGTGCACTGAAGTGGACGTACCTCCTCGTAAGGAACGCGCTATTAATTGTTCTTTTGTCCTGATCACCAAAATTTCTAACTTTGTCCACAAGCTAAAGTTTTGGTTCCTTCCCCGAATATTCACTCCAAAAGCACAAGAAATAACGTGTATAAAAGTTTGACTATTGTACTCACTTTATGATGCGTTGGCTGCTGGGCTTGTAGATCCCTTCAGTGGACTACGCCGATGTTCTGGCGTATTTTCTTGAGAATTGGGCCCTGTTGTCCTCTTTGTGGATCCTTCCTGGTTATTTCTCTTGGAAAATGTTGGTACTGCTTGGCTCTAAGACGTTCTTTCTTGATCCTCAGACTTGGACTAGTCTGACACACCACTTTTGTATTTGACGGTAATCGGCTTCAAAACTTTTGCACTGCTCTGAATTGTATTTGCTCTGACAGTTTAAAACTATCCAGAGGAGCCTGATATTACAGTATTTGTAAGAAAGAGACTCTTCTCGATAACAGAACTACTGGTGGACACAGAGACTAGGTTGTGCTGTTCCTAGTTCCGTGAAAATTTTGAAGCTTGTTTTTAGAAGGTTTATTTTCCTTGGAAAATTAATAGATTTACTTTTACAGGAGTCGAACCCGGCTCCGTGAAATCCCGATCGCTGCCACCAGAAAAGATTTATCTGTAGTAGAATCACAGATAAATGAAGGGGAATTTCCTTTCTGAAATTCTAGAGTTCGTTTTCACGGCAAATCCCAGATAGAGAAAGCCGGACTAAATGAATTTCACCAGTTTTAATATTGAAAAATATATATATTGTCCACTAATATGAATATAAAATAAATATACAAAGATGTTACAATTTAGCAAAAATCACATTCAGGTTTCAATTTTGTATTATCAAAGTTTTTTTAAAAGAAGATTGTTCTTGGAAATTGTGGACTTGAAGAACTTAGTTCGTGTCTCGTACGGACTTGTTAAAAGAAATATGTTTAAAGTATTTTTCAGAGCAGAATAATGAAACTAATACTTATCGTTAAATGCTGTCAGAGCTGATGAAATGTTCTAACTTCCATAGAACAAGGCGTCCTCTGGATGTTAATAGAAAAGAGCCTCTTGGATTACTAGTGCAGTTTAGTCGTTCTCTTCCGTCGTGTTACTGAATAATTATCTATTATCAGCTGAGTTTTTATATTCAAAAGAATAAGGCTATTAAGCGAGAAGAAACTGGCTTAGAGCAAAACAGCATGTTTACAATATTCTATCTTAGTCGGGAAAGTTGTTGAAAGTGAGTATTATCTCACCATTTGCTAATGTCAATATTGTTTCCACAATTTCCAATAACAAGGACATAGTTTGCCTCTGGTCACGTACACAGAGTTCAAGGTTTTTGTCTGTCAACACATTTCAGCTAACTTATACCAGTCGGCTGATAATCATCAAATATTCAAAAATACACTCATCGTTTAAACAAGTCTATCTTAACAATATACAGTTTTACCTTTGGTCATGAAATTAACTTGTGATATATTAATAATACCAATAATAAACCACTACCAATAGTAATAATAATAAGCACAAGAAAGAAAAAAAACAAATTATTGAATATGTTACCTTAAATCATGGTACGAGCTAACATGTGATGTATAATCATAGACGTACTATTAATGAGAGAAAAAAATAAAAAAAAATATTACATCAAATTTTACTCTTTTACTACAGGGTGTCATTTTGTACTCACCTGTTAAGATTAAATATATCTCGCAAAAGAAACAAATTAGAAGCTCCCACAAAAATCTACAGTGACTGAAGTGAACAGTACACGGAATAGAACTAACAGCTATTTAATATACTGCCATCTAGGAATCACACTTCTAAGTGTCAGTCACATCTACCAACTGGGGCGAGGATACTTTGTGCCCACGAACTTAAAATAGCAAATTTATGACACACACTAACGTGAATCTCTCACAAAAAAAAAAAAAAAAAAAAAAAAAAATACAAAGACTGAATTGAACAGTACACGGGATAAGACTATTCGCCAAATTCAAGAAAAGGCGGGATACAACTATTTATTATACTGCCATCTAGGAGTGATACATCTAAATGTTAGTCACATCTCCTACCAACGTGAAGGGGAGTACTTTGTGCCTATCAACTTAAAATAGCAAATTTATGAGGCACGCTAACGTTTAATTTGCATCGCCGTAAGGTATACGCTTTATTTAAGCATGCTGGGCAATGATATATATATGGGCACAAAGTACCCCCCTGCCCGTTGGTAGTGCAAGGGTTAGTTGAGAAAATATCACACCAAAGAAACCAAACTGCTTTGCATGCTGTGCACGTGGCACTGCTGTTTACAAGGGCTACAAAAAATTCGTTCTCGATTTTTCTCGATAAATTCGAAGATTTCCATCCTACCATATAATTTTGTTCAGCTTAATTAATTGATATTTTGTCTCATCTTCAGACATCTTTTCGCTGTTCGCAAATAATATTGTATTATTATTATTATTATTATTATTATTATTATTATTATTATTATTATTATTATTATTATTATTATTATTGAAGACTTTAATTATTATGTTTCCTCTTCAACCCGTAGCTAGCAGTAGATTCCCAGATCTGGACCCTACTTGTATAATAATTACAAACCGTGACGCTTTTTCGTGTAATTTTATAAGAAACGCGTTTGTCTCTAGCCTTCCTGTGCATCTTAAAAGCAGAGGAGAATTTGGGGTGTATCTACTGCAAGTTAATTATTTACGTATCTTCTGCTTCTGTTGTTTGTGTCTGACGAACTTCGTTAGTTCTGAATAAACTCTTATGGCTTGTCAAGATGACCCTTCCCACTCTTAAACAACGCCGTCGTTGTTATTTTAAGGGTCTGAACATGGTAAATTAATTAGCAAGCTAAGGTCTTCTTGTTCATGGGCTCTTGAAGCATTGATGATTATTAAAACCTTGCTCATATGTATGGTTCTCGAATGTAGTCACAACGATGAAGTCTTATAATTAGGTCCTTTCGTGCGAAGCCCTATTCAAGATTAAGCGTGAAGCCATGTTTGCTGCGAGAGTTCTTGCTTGAATTAATTTTAGATGTAGATCAGTCTCGGATTACAAGCGGGAGGAGAAATATACGTACGTCGAGGTTGACAGCTTGATTCTCTGTTGTTATAACTAGGGCGAGGAGAAGTACTTGTTTGGCTGTTTATTGGAACAATTTCTGACCATCCAAGGCGCCCGTATTTCTTAAGAGGGTTCCACTTTTGGGACGTATAGTCTTCTTCGCTAAAATTTCCGTTCCAACTTGTTACCAAATGAAAATAAAAACTTTGGTCTTTACTGTACTATTAAGCAGTGTTTTTGATGATACGCAACGGTACGCCGTACCGACACCTTTTTAACGAGAACGAACTATTTTCTCTTCTGTTTTAAAAAGGAGTTGACGAGAAACTTCGAAAATACCAAATAGTAAATATACAGTGTTTCAAACAAACCGATAGCGTTTGTTAGTTGATTCCTGACAACAAGATAAGACAAAAAGTGTAGACCAACTTGGATGCAGAAATCATTCATTTCTGAGTTATAGGCTGCTGAAAACATGAAAAAATGAATTTTAAATGTTCATAGTTCCAATACTATGGGACCCATCGTAATCGGGTCAAGACTTCACTTAGGAACTAGTATGTGCCCTATCGAAATATCAATGTTTCAGAATCCTGCTGTATTTCCGCAACAATTTTTATAGAGGTAGTTCGTGAGTACTTCAAATTATATGCCGTAACCAAACTCCCTCTGTAAAAAATTGTTCTGTGAGTACCGCAGGATTCTGGAAACATGGATATTTGGATAGAGCACATACTAGTTCCTAACTGAAGTCTTCACCCGACTACGGTAGGTCCCTAGTATTGTACCTATGGATCTTCAAAGATCATTTCTTCATGTTTTCGGCTCCCTATAACTCCGAAATGACTGATTTCTGCACCCAGGTTGGTCTATACTTTTTGTCATCTTGGGGCCGCTGTCGGTGCTGTGAAACAGCCTGTAATTTTATTGAAAATCAGAGTTTTTATTGCTTTCCTTTCCATTTTTTTTTCTTTCTAGATAAAGAGTTGCGAATCTTTGTTCCTTCTTGAAGTCAGTTAATTGTATTCAGGGATTAAAAATATTTGGGTCCTTCTCTCTCTCACTGACACTTCTCTTTTTTTTCTTTTTTTGTCATTCAAGGCGTTTGTTTAATTCCTTTTTCGCACGGTAATATAAACCATAAATTCTCTAAACCGATCAGATTTTTTTTTCCTAAAAAGACTGACCCACAACGAAATAATCCCAATAAATTTGTCAGTCACCGAAGTCAGGACCGGATTAACCGACCTGGAGGGACAGGGCTAGAAGAAATATGTGGCCCCTGCTGACTTTTTCTAATATATTTCTTTGAAGGTACGGTAGGCAAGATAAGAGAATATGTTCAATATTTTTAGTCATATATTATTTTATGATGATGATTGTATCTTTATGATTCTTTTTTGATAGCCAGTTGATATTTTGATCAGAGTGGAGTCCCCTTTCCACATAGAGGCCCGGGGCTATAACCCTCCTAAGCCCTCCCCTTAATCCGGCCCTGGCTGAAGTTCAATGACCGTGAGAGATGTCACATTCGTGAGATAAATAAAGCAATAAGGCGAAATGGGCAGTGAGCAAAAGTCAGTCAAGCATCTTCAATATATATATATATATATATATATATATATATATATATATATATATACGTAAGAGTTTTTAGTTACAAGACTGCAGTGAAATGCTACTGGTCAGTGGACTACACTAAAAGGTATGGAACTTTCTAACCATTATAAATCTGAGGTCCAGCGTACCGGCATATTTACTTTAAAAAAAAAAAAAAACGCTGCTATTAGGCTATGTAAAAGAGTAAAACCCTTACCTTCTGGACTAGTGGCTGCCGCGCGATCCTCTAGTGTAATTATCCCCAACATTTTGCTCCTTGTGGTACACCTTGCATTATTATTTATAACTCAATACGGTGCATTAAGATATAATTTCGCTCATGTAATTGGCACTGCTAATATAGACATGTAATAAAATCATTATTTATATTATTCTATTTCATATTATCATTGTTATTAAACAGAAATAAACTTCTGAAATCATTAATAATTTATGAACTTTAATTCGCTGTAGTAGAAGTTGGAGGTATGAAATTCGATAAATAAACTCGTTATTTTTAAACAAAGGAATACGTATTTCAGTGTTTTCTAAAATTATTTTGAAGGGAGAACTTCAATATTCAAATATTCTATTCTTTATTCAGAAAATACGTAATGTGATTATTTTATTTTCTAATAACATTTTGCTCGAGTAGTAAAAACAAGAGTTAAATAAAAGTTGAAGTGGGTAATCTGCAGTGTGGGTCTCGGTACGCTACCTACTTTGAGAACTGGTAAACAGTATTAATTAGTGATTTTCGCGTCACTTCTCTCTTCCTGGCCTGGTGTTATTATTCTTATTTGCTTTAATTCTCTGTGATTGTAATGATATTTGGTTTGTGTGTCTGACACATCAGATTGTCTAAAAAGTGTTGAACCTTTGGACATCGAAATCAACTAGACTTTTAAGTTAGTGATATTTGAAAGTAATGTTATAAAAGCACATATTCACCATTTTGTTCAATGATCTTCTGTCATTTTTTCTGCAACAGCATAATCCCGTCCCTATAGAACTTTTGTAGTTTATATTTTTAAAAAATAGGTCACGGGTTTTCAAAGACCTCTTTTGAAACTAACTTAATACCGTTGAGAGAGTTCTGCAGAGACCGAAACAAATGATACTCTGATGGTGCCAGGTCTGAGCTATATGATGAATGAATTAGAACCTCCCAGCCAAGTTCTCTCAATTTATGTCGGGTCGTTACAGATGTATGCCAGAGATGGCGTGGGTCAATGAAAACTTGACCGGTAACCCATTGACCCACTTCCCACCGTGACCCACCAAGACCCATCGTCATCAGCTCTTCTGACCCATGATCCACTCCCTCCTCTTCACTGACTAAAAAGTTGTAATAAAAAAGACTGTGAAATTAACACTAATCGGAGTTTGAATTTGTATGGTCAATCGCTTAAGCACCGCTTTGTTACAATATCGGTGGATCTGACTTTTAGGCCATATTACGATGAATCTCAGTATATAGATAATTATTTTCATGTTGAATTACAGATACTTTTCAGTGGAAAGAAGGATGAAATTTGAAAGTCTCAAATCAAAGTAAAGTAGGTTAACGTAATGTAAAATTTTATTGTGTCTCGAAAGTCAAGTAATAAGTCCTATTGCTATCATTTCAATTACAAAATCAATATCCAGAAGTGCCTGAAATTCATTTTTCACTTAGATATACTCATCTCAGGTAAGTAAATAGAAACAAATGAAAAAGGAAAACAATGCAGGCCTTGAAAGTAAAACGTAGATACATTCACCAGTGTTCAGAGGATGCTGTCTAAAATCCACTGAGCAGAGTGGGTCGGTGGGTCACAGTGGGTCACAGTGGGTGGTGGGTTGTAGTGGGTAACGTTCTGTTGATCCACGATTCACTGACCCACTCCATGTCTGATGTATGCAGTTTGACGTTTTCAGCGTGACACACGCCACTCTTTCTGTTGACCATTTCCGACCATTTCTTTTGAATTCCTTGGTGCATTCGCGCTTATTGCCGATGGTACAGATCTGAGTTAAACGTTCGGCCTAGCAGCAGCAGATCGTGATTCACAGTGTCCTTCCAGTCCCACCAAACGCACAGCATAACATTCCTAGGCATTACTACCAGCAAAATGACGCTTTCCTCGCTTCGACTGCGATCTTTTTTGCACATTTTTTTGTCGTAGGCTATCCACTGTTCATCATTCCGTGATGAACCTCTGGCTAGAGTTCGTTACATTACAGTAGAGACTCGCAGATATAAATTCGATCGAGTAAATGTGGTTGCCTAACGTCGAGCTTTATTTTGTAGCCAGCTTTCTCCAAATGATTTTAACGCTGTTTGGTGATGGATTTGCCGGAATATCATCCACTTTTGCTGTGATGAGAAGCATGTCGGACATCGAAATTTCCAGAATGAAGGCGGCTGAACCCTCTTTTGACTTCTGCTTTTGATAACGTATCTTATCCATAAATAGCATAAATGCCTTTATGGGCCTGTGTAGCTTTTGCGCCTTTATGGAAATAAAATTGTAAAATGTAGCGCATTTTATGTAAAGTCCACTCATCTTTACGAAGCAATGCCTTAATATCAGCTATAAAATGACAGGCTTGGAGCATCGCAACTCATATATTCTAATATTAGGAACACTAACGCCATCTTGTGCGCAAGACACAATACCTTTTAGACTACTTCATGTTTTTAATGTAAGAAATGTGTTAATTTAGAAATTATTCCGTTCGGAACGTCCTTACAAAGACATTGAAAGATAATTTAATATTCTGACAACACTGTTGGGTCAGTGACATATTTTTGTGTTTTGCTGGTTAGGACATTTCTCTTTGGAACTACTTGCTTCAGAAATCATTTTTCCCTCGTGCATTTTGAAGTCTATGGACCAAAGCTGTAGCAACTAATCTTCTTAAATAATCCTTAACGTGTGCAACAGTGCAACGTATTAGGTACCTTTTTGTTCCCCATTAGCCGTTATCTTACATAAATAATAACATGCGGTACTCCATTTGAAAAAATACATTCTGAGTTGGCAACACTGCGTTATTACAGCACTGATAATTCTTTTGGGGAGCGTTTGTAGATAATGTTACCAAACTTTCTTATAAATTGAGTAAATACACGTAAAGATATTTGAATTGATCTTCAAATTTTATCATTGTCTATTTGTTTCTCAAAGCTACACTATGTGATCAAAAGTATCCGACACCTGGCTGAAAATGACTTACAAGCTCGCTGCGCCCTCCATCGGTACTGCTGGAATTCAATATGGTGTTGGCCCACCGTTAGCCTTGATGACAAGCTTCCACTCTCGCAGGCATACTTTCAATTAGATGCTGGAAGGTTTCTTGGGGAATGGCAGCCCATTCTTTACGGAGTGCTGAATTGAGGAGAGGTATCGATGTAGGTCGGTGAGGCCTGGCACGAAGTCGGCGTTCCAAAACATCCCAAAGGTGCTCTATAGAATGCAAGTCAGAATTCTGTGCAGGCCAGTCCATTACAGGGATGTTATTGTCGTGTAACACCTCCGCCACAGGTCGTGCAGTATGAACAGGTGCTCAATCGTGTTGAAAAATGCAATTGCCATCCCTGAATTGCTCTTCAACAGTGGGAAGCAAGAAGGTGCTTAAAACACCAATGTAGGCCTGCGCTGTGAGAGTGGCACGCAAAACAACAAGGGGTGCAAGCCCCCTCCAAGAAAAACACGACCACACAATAACACCACCACCTCCGAATTTTACTGTTGGCACTACACACGCTCACAAATGATGTTCACCGGGCATTCGCCATACCCACACCCTGCCATCGGATCGCCACATTATGTACCGTGATTCGTCACTCCACACAACGTTTTTCCACTGTTCAATCGTCCAATGTTTACGCTCCTTACACCAAGCGAGGCATTTACGTTCGTGATGTGTGGCTTATGAGCAGTCGCTCGACCAAGAAATCCAAGTTTTCTCACCTCAAGCCTAACTGTCATAGTACTTAGAGTGGATCCTGATGCAATTTGGAATTCCTGTGTGATGGTCTGGATAGATGTCTGCCTATTAAACTTTACGACCCTCTTCAACTGTCGGCGGTCTCTATCAGTCAACAGACGAGGTCGGCCTGTACACTTTCGTGCTGTACGTGTCCCTTCACGTTTCCACTTCACTATCATATCAGACACAGTGGACCTAGGGATATTTAGGAGTGTGGAAATCTCGCGCACAGACTTCTAACACAAGTGACACCCAATCACCTGACCACGTTCGAAATCCGTGAGTTGCGCGGAGCGCCCCATTCTTCTTTCTCACGATGTCTAATGACTACTGAGATCGCTGATAATGAGTACTTGGCTGTAGGTGGCAGCACAATGCACGTAATATGAAAAACGTATGTTTTTGGGGGGTATCGAATACTTTTGACCACATAGTGTATATGTGTCATAACTTTATTATTTATGCCCATTAGCGGTTACAGCAGCGTTTCCCAACCGGTGTGCCGCGAGGAAATCGAAACAAAATTATTAATTCTATAGCAACCAATTGCAAGACATAGGAAAAAATGTATATTTTTGTATTTCACGTTACTATGAATTTCTACCATGGAAAAAAATGCTGTAATTGTAATATATTATTCTACATCTTTTACTGTGTAACAGACAGTATTTCGGCTCGTACACACTTCCACGGTTAGCTGCTACGTTACGCTTCAATTGAGAGTCATACTAACACCCAGAAATGGAAGCACTTGTACGGTACGCGTCAACTGAACGTTCGTAGAACACTCATTCGCACGTGAATGACAGAACAACACTTTGTTCAATAGCTATGTTTTGACTTCCATGCATCGCAAGCTGTGTGATTGCAATAATATGCACCGGTTTTGGTTAAAACAGCAAAGTTAAAAGTACACAAGACATTTGTTTATTCGTTCGTTATTTAGTGATCTTCGTTCTTAGTGAAAGGTTGGATACAGTTTTCGAAAAAGAAAGTGTATTTTTAAAAATCTGAGTCCTTTATTTCATTGCAATTGTTTTCTATTTTAAAATTAGAATAAAAAATAAGCATAATGAATTAGCATGGGGGAAAACCAGTGATCGAGCTTTCATCTCTGTGAGAAGGAGATCAATAATCACAGAAAAAAATACCATGGTATTTTATATTTGCTAATAATAATAATAATAATAATAATAATAATAATAATAATAATAATAATAATAATAATAATATCTATAAGTGTGCCGCGAGAATTCAAATTACACCCGTAGTGTGCCGCAAGTTGAAAAAGGTTGGGAAACGCTGGGTTACAGCTTCTCCTCTCTTACATCCTTATATCTTTGGCCTGTTTTCATTTTCCAGTTATTCAAAACCCATTTTACAGTCCAGAAGCATTTCTGGTAAATATACTATCTTTAGGTATGGAAATACAAGTGTTCTCAAGTCAAAGAACCGTTTTCAAAATAAAATTTACAACCAAGAATGACTAGCGTTAGAGTTTCAAAATGAATTTTCCAAAGTGTAGGGACCGTTTCCAAAATAAAATTAACAAGCAAGAATTGTTAATATTAACTAACGCTATGCCCTATTTGGGCCCCGAAGGTTCAATGCTGCATTCACTAAATCTCTCCGTTGACTTCTGTCCTTAGCCAATTGGATCCAGTTTCTACTAAGGATGTACACGAGCTAGTTCGAGCGAGTTTTCTTCGAAACTCGACTCGACTCGAAACAGTCACTCGACTCGAGAACTCGACTCGAAAATTTTCCTTCAACTCGACTCGAATTCGAATCGAGTTCCGAGACGAGTCGAGCCAAATCGAGCTCATTCGAGCTAAATCACGTGTGTAGGTCCAAGTAGACAATATAATTATCAATAATATTACTATTATTATTATTATTATTATTATTATTATTATTATTATTATTATTATTATTATTATTATTATTATTATTATTATTATTATTATTATTATAACACCGTGTATAATCATGAAAGATAGGCGGTTTGTATCTGAATAGTAAAAACTAGTTGACTGTCAATCTCGGTCGTCGAGGAGTTTTCAGGAAGTAAGGACATCCGTCATGAGATTCCGGGTTTCAGTTCCAGAGGAGCAAGTATTCAGGCTCGACCCAAAAATTGTTAAAACTTATATTGCGCCGGTCATACATGTTCTAAACTGCTCGACCCGGGTTTAGGGTTGTCTACGGCTCAAGCGACTCGGTCACAGCTCATTCACTATCGAGTCGAGCCAAGAGCTCACCCAACCGAGCTGGTTTGAGCCGATAGCTCACTCAAGCCGAATCGAACTTGAGCTGATTGCTCACCCCAACCGAGCAGGTTCTAGCCATCGGCTCAGTTGAGCTGAATCGAACCGAGCCGATTGACTCGTTTCAACGGAGCTGGCTCGAGTCGTTAGCTCACATGAACCGAGTCGGTGGCTCATCCCAACCGAGCCGACTCGAGGTGTTTGCTCAGTTAAACCAAACCGAACCGGTTGACATCACTACCCGAGTTGGGCTTCTCAAAAATTCGACTGTGCAGGTCTCAGCCTTGATGGTAGCAACAGCAACTACAATGTACGAAGGGAGGCTGGCAAGTTCATGAAATCACCAAGAAGAAATTTACCTGGAAGAACCATTTTAATACACTATTCAACGTATTTCCCCCGAAGCTCAATACACTTTTCACAACGATGTTGCAACATTTCTAACCCTTGCAAATAGAAGGTCTTGTCCTGCTGTGCAAACCAACCCTCCACCTGAGCAATGAGTGCCTGCCACATCGGATGGAAAATGTCTGCCTTTGTGATGTTTTTTTTTTTTTTTAGATGTGGGAAGAGGTGATAGTCGAAGGGGGCCAGATCAGGTGAGTAGGGTGGGTGAGGTACACAGGTGAAGCCCAGATCCACCAGCAATTGCTTGGTTTGATGAGCCTTGTGAGAGGGTGCTTGTCCTGGAGAAACTGAACACTACTACTCAATTTTCGCCGTTTTTTTTTCTTTCTTCAGAGCCTCATTCATCTCAATCAAATAGTTGGAATAAACCCCAGCATTGATGGTTTCACCCTTTTTATAAGGATGGCACTGTACTTATCCCAAAACACCGATGCAAGCACCTTCTCAGCTGATCTTTGGCTTCGGAACTTCTTCGGTCGAGGAGATCCACTGTGGCGCCACTCCATGGATTGCTGTTTAGTATCTGGATCATAGTAGTGCAGCCATGTTTCATCTTCTGTCACCAAACTGCGCAAGAACTTACCAGGGTTTTGAAACTTTTGCAAAATTTCCTGTGACATCATTCTCTTCTAGTCAACATTCAAACATTTTGGGATCCATTTGGCACTGACCTTCCGCATGACCAAATATTCTGCTATTATGATACCCACACGTCACGCAATATCCCCACACACGGAGCAATAGTTTTGATCGATATGCGCCTATCCTCCATGATCATGTCATGCAGTTTGTCGATGTTTTCCGTGGTCACTGCACTTGAAGATCCGCCTGAGCGAGGTTCGTGTTCAATCTCACGATGACTAGTCTTGAAACGCCTCACCCACTTTGCTACTGTTGTATATCCAGGAGCGTGTTCCCCCAAAGTATCCTGCAAAGTTTTATGAATTGCCAGAGGATTTGTCTTGCAGAAAAAGAAAGCGAAGCTCATTATTCTCGAATTTCCTTAGATCCGCCATATCTTCTTACAGAACCTGTAACAAAGGAAATGACAATCATAAAATGATCATATACGGAAGAGAGGTTCACAATATATGGTCTTTCTAATGACTGCAATGATATGTTTCAATTTTTATTTCTTCTTGGTGATTTCATGAAGTTTCCAGCCTCCCTCGTATACTTATATTACTACTCACGACATTTGAGGCTGTCTCGTTATAAAAATCTATTGTCGTTTCGTTGTCGATAGGAGACGAGATGCACCACTGTCGTGAGCAATACTAAAAGTATCCCAAATTACTGCTTACATTTTTCATGGTTTTCCCTTTCTTGTCAATGAAGCCATGATTTCAAAGCAAGTTAAACGAGCTGAACGAGCGAGCCATTTATCAAACTCAATTCGACTCGAAACTCGACCTCGAAAACTGACTCTTCTCGCAAATTGATTCGAGAAAATTACCTTTGACTCGACTCTAAACTCAAATTGAATTCGAGTCGAGTTTTATCCCAACTCATGCCCATCCCTAGTTTCTACTTTCTATTCCTATTTCTGCGAGGTCCATCTTCATATTGTCATCCCGTCTGCGGCCAGGTCTTCTTCTGATTGGGTGACCAGTTAAAATTTTGAAAGCATTTCTATTTTCTTTCATTTGTGGTACACGACCTGCCCACCTTAACCTCCTAGACTTAAAGTAGGTCTGCCGTGTCGTGACAAAACGCTGTAACTTTGGCGAAGAAGTTTTGCGAAAATGAGCCTTAAAGTTTTCATCCGAAAATGTGATTTGTATCGTATAGAACCAGTGTATTTTGACTTTGCAAACACGTGGTCACAGGTAATGTTACGTAAATGCATGTTGTGTGATTAAATTTGGTGAAAATTGATTGGTTGACCATTATTGCCTAGTTACACTGGTTCTACACGATACAGATCACATTTTCGGATGAAAACTTTAAGGCTCATTTTCGCAAAACTTTTTTGCCAAAGTTACATCGTTTTGTCATGACACGGCAGAGGTAAACCGTATAAATTATGTAATATCTCGTTCTGGAGTTTCCGCAATTTCCCATTCTCGTTCCTCTTCGGTCCGAATATTCGTCTCAGGATCTTGTTCTCAAGTACTTTCAGTCTACATTCTTTCCTCAGAGTAAGTGACCATGTTTCGCAACCATACATAACGGACATTATTATCGTTTTATATATTTTAAGCTTCAAATTCCTCAACTTAATTCGCGAAGGCAAAATATTTTTAATATTTAATTTCTTCGTGGGTATGGCTTTGGTCTATTAATATTGATCCTAGATATTTGAAAGTAGCCATTTTGTCGAAAATATTATTTGATATTTTGACGCATCCGTAATTTGCAGTATTACGATCCCGTCAAATTTCCATGTATATAGTTTTCTCTGCATTTACATCTAAACCCCTGTCCCAAAAAGTGTTTAATAAAACCTCTGTATTTCTTTCTATTCTCTCATCATTCCCTATCAGATTTGCATCAGCATCATAAGCCATAACCTAGTGAAGACTATTCAGCTTTGAGCCCTGGTTGCTGTCTTTGATTTTCCTGATAACGTACCACAGAACAAAGTTGAATAAGAAAATGACAACAGATCTCGTTGTTTCAGGCCATTGTTGACGTCTCGTGGACAAGTATTTTCCAAAATTTATTTTGGAATTCATTTAAACGTACCTATCTTAATCAACTAGCTTTTTCGAGTTATTAGTATTAGGTCACTGACATGAGTTTTCTATGTCTGATCTACATCACGTTCTCGCTCCTGAAAACGAATAATCTTTCTTATTTCTTGAGAATATATTATGTCAATTTCAAGATGAAATTTATAATCTAAAAGCCAGAAATTACTCGCTCTATCAGAGTATTTGATTACTGTGCTGTTTGTGAACTTTGGTGTCAGTTGGTAAGATAGTTATTTGGTTTCGATTGTTAAGACATTTTTTGTTAGATCATAGCAACCAAAAATTAGTGTGTGAATGCATTTTTACGATGATTCAGAAAAGTTTGCTTTCAAGATGACACGATTGATATATATACAAGCTTGTTACATTTTGGTGAGTTGATTATCTTTATGTGTTTTTGCATATGCAAGCTAGAGAAAAAAGACTAATGAATTTGATTTAAAATTAAAGATTTATTTCGGAAAAGTTCATTTTTAGAGAGAAATGCATTTTTCTTTTTGATACTACAATATAAATTTTATTGTTAACTTCGTTAAAAGTTAGCAAAATGAGGAATTCCACTAAAATACAGAATTAAGATTTAAACCAAAAATAAATTTAAATCATTGATAGAAAAAGACCCTTAAAATATTTATTCAAACACTTTTCTATATTTTGAGATATCAGAGAGAGTAGTAACGCCAGTATTTTCCACGTAAGAAACGGAATTTTTTTTGGTCCACGTCATAAGTATCAACCGCAGATGTGACATATATATATAGTATGGGATATTGTGAAAGAGGGCTATTCTTGTGTAATTTTGAAAGATGAATTTGTGAAAATTTGCTAGCTGTAGATGTTTTCATTGTTGCAGAATTCTTCGTACAAAATATGGATTATTGCAGAGCTGAAATAAAAGGAATAGAGAAGAAGAAATATACTATGTGAAGTAGAATGTGTTCACAGTGAATTTCAAATGCTACGCCTTATTCTATCTATGTGGAATTAGATAATAGAGTCAAATGATTTCGCTCTATCGTGTTTTTGGTCCATTACACGAAATTTTAGCAAATTAAACTTTTATAGAAATTAAGAAAACTTTATGAGTTCATCATCATGTTTCTCCATGGAAGTAGTATTCTAGTGTCTTGTATACTCCCCCCTATTTTCTTAGCGTGTGGTTATCCAGTGCCCATAATATACTTGTTAACTTATATGGCATAGAAACTATAATTTTACCTACGTTAGCGACAGTGGCTATGCACGTAAATGAACACAATTGCGAAAAGCATGCACCAACGTATGCTAGGTAGGGATTACAACATAGCTTTGCATTACAGTTGCACAATGAACCACACTCAACAAGTCTTCAAACTAAGACTTTGGATGCGTCTAAAATCTGTCTAAACAAAGCATCACTTCAGTAACGACAGTGGTTCTGTTCAGGGGCTAATCAACACCTTATGCAACCCCTTCCAATGGGAAGGGAAGTGTGTGTGTCCAATTATTTTTCATAATGTTCAATAATAATAGTAATAATAATGTCACCGATTTTGAAGTTCCAACCAAATATGTCAGTGGATATGAAGGTTGCACTTGAAACAAAAATGTGCAAATTATTATTTGACATGTCTCTAAATTTGGCGTTTATACTGGAAGGTGACTTTACTCTCGAAAGTAAGTGAAATCTATAATTAAGAAAATACCTTTATTCCTAAGTTATAAACCTCAATATGTAAAAATGAATTAACTCTTAATACTGCATAACACTATTGGCTTTAGAAGCAACATGTAGAAAATTCCTTATAACAAACCGTATGTAATTTAAAATCTCATGGAAACTATGCCTCCAAAGGAAATGAAACATCTTGAATGATCTGGCCAACGAAGGGACGAAAACGAGGTCAATGCCTTGAGAAATCTGACGGTTCATTGCTACAGAAATCTCGTCATTCAACCCTATTCTATGCCAAGTCTGGTGGACAAACACCGTGTGCGTGGGTTTTCTCGGGGTTCTCCCGTTTCTCCCACTTTCTTCATTCCACCATTTCATTCATTTCTCATAATCACCGTCTCCTTTAGCCTAACCGGCATAACCGTGGGACGTAAAACTCAAAGATTTACGTGATTTTCATCACCCATCTGTCGAAGATCTAGCTGCAAATTAATCATAATCTACACAAAGCTTTCATAGGCCTTTCAATTATGTAAAACAACAGCAACAATGCGAACAACTGTATTTTATTCTCACATCATCATCTTAATCTACACCGATATTTCTTTCCCAAAGGCTTATCGATTAAGTATAACGAAACAACAGCGATACGAATAGCTGCGTATTATTCTTTTACCATTTTGTTATTCTGTACAAAATTGTCATTTCGAAAATTTTTCCGACTAGGTATGACAGCATAACAGCGATACAAACTGTTGCATATTATTCTCAACCGTCTTAATCTACAGCAAAGTTTCTTTCCTAAAGATTTCCCGATTAGGTATAGCGGCTTAACAGCAATACGAACAGTTGGGCACTGTTTTTTTTCGCAAAACCTTTTTAACAATTAGCTACATGCAATACATGAACTATATTGTGTAACTTTTCGACGTAAGAGCTATACTGGACAATGAGGTAGAGTACAGCAACGTCACAAAACACTCAGCCTGTCAGAGCCCCAGTGTTATATTTTGCATCACTATATGTGGTCAGTAGTTTACGTCGCTGTTTTGACTTTAAGCGTTAGACCAGCCGTGTGCAACAGCGGGCCCGCAGGCCATATACCAACAGCTGACCCGCGGGCCTAACCCTGTCTTCCGGCTCTCTGGTCAGTTATTGAAGACAATTATATATATATATATATATATATATATATATATATATATATATATATATATATATATAATATTATATTATATTACAAAACCTGTTAAGAGTGAACTGGAAAATTTCAATCGATCACACAGTATGAAACGTGGTAACGCCCTGACGACAAGCACTTGGCTAGCGCAAGTACTTGGGAGAAATTTCCCTCGGTATAAGGATTGCTAGATGTAGCGACAAAGTTCTAAATACATTATTCTGCTCCTCTTTAGTAAGTAAATATTTTGGTTAGCAGTATAACAGTTGTTTTGTGTTATTGTGATGTAAATTACGATGAACATGTTCCATCATTTAATACTATACTATTCAATTGTCGTAAAAATGATATACCTACAGTGAGGCCCGCGACACCATTTAGTGCTCTGTGATTGACCCGCCCAGTGTTCCAAGTTGCACACCCGTGCGTAAAAAAATAACTCCGTGAATCATATGCGTGTTTCTTATTCAAGTTTTGCATATCGTTCATCTTGCGTAAGTAGAAGCCGGGAAATGTATACCAATATGGTAGAATAAAGTCCCTTGTGCAGGATTTCTAACATTCTGGATTGAATGGTGTTGGCCACTCAAAGTATGACTCTTTCTAAAGTTGTAAACTGTCTGTGTTATTTAAACTTTCATAGCATGACCACAACAACATAGCAATAAAATAAATTAGGGCAGATGTCAGTATGAACAGTGTAAGAAGAGTTGTCAAAATTGCGGAATATTTTTTTTTCAATTTACCCTCGTACTTAAAAGTAATTATCGAGCGCCTGATGGTTATACAACTCAACCTCAACAGAAGTTTGGTTGGTTGCAGATGACTAGGCGTTTTGTTGACTTCATATCAACAAGTTCGAACACTTGTTTTGTTCCTAATAAAGGGAAAGAGACTATAATGTAACTAAAAATATTGAATAAATACTAATAAACGTAAAAAGTAATAATCGTAAAAAAAACTTCTAATACAATACTTTGATAAAATACTATACCAGAAAGGAGAAAATAATGATTAGGTGCGGCAAGTCAATGTTGTTGCCTTATTAACAAAAAAGTTTAGAAAATTGCACGGAACTGATGCTTGTATATGCATGGTGGGGTAAAATAAACGAAAAAAGGAAAAAGAAACAGACTAAAAAGCACTGGGCGTGGGTGATGACGCCAGTCTTACTTTCTAAGGGGTAATAGAGGAGCAGAGACATTTCTGGGGAAGAGCTATATTTTGTAAACCGAAAATGATAGCTGTATATTACTTGACCTATTAAAATATACCATGAGTGTAGGACGTTCGAGTAACAGTGTTAGCCTCCGGGGGGTACCCACCTCCTTGCTCCTTCTAGCATCGTCCACTGGCGCGAGCGAACCATTTCCCTTTAATACTCATAAAAAATACTTTAGCTTAACGTTATGAAGAACGCCGAATGCTTTTAGCCTTATTCCCATTCCTTGATTTAATCCCATCCAAAATTGTTTTATCTTTTTTAATGAATTTTTAAAATCTTTTGTTACCAATGCAATAGCACTGAATTACCTACCAAAAATTGTTTCTTCCTTTTTAAAAAAACATTGTTATTGCAGTATTATTATTATTACTTTTGTTATTTTTTGCACTTAGGTTTTCTTTTGGCTTATTCTATGAGAAGAGTCACTTTCAAAACGTTGTAATAGAAATTCTGGAACACCCTGTGTAGTAATGTAAATATCTGTAGTTAATAAGTTCTGTTTCCATCCACCCTCTTCCTAGCTATTGGTATTATATTTTTGTTCCTGGAATTCTGTGCAGGCGCCGCTCGAGCAGAAATTCATTAGTAAGCAACCGACTGATGCTTCTCACTCATTTCTGATTTTAGGGAGAATTATCGTGTTGGATTTACGGCAGATAAACCCAAGATTCCCTTCGTAAATTGAGTTGATTCGATCGATAAACTACCAACACACCGGCAGTGTCGACAGAGCGTATCACACCAAACTGTCTGCGTCTTTCAATAAGCGCTTCGGGATTCTGTAATAAACGCTCTTGTCAATAATAATAACACCGCGTTTAATTTCGTAAAGAAATCAATACGCTGTATTTTTTCATTTATGATTGTCTTGCTTTAAGTTACCAGTAACCGTTGAATGACTTTCGTTACATTTTTGTTCGTAATTTGGAAGTGAATGAAGATCAATAAAACCCCATCTGTAAGTTATTAGATAATGAAGCTTTCGTATTCACTATAAATAAAAGTAAATGACCAGTGAAATTATGTCAATCATTAAATTTCATGAACAAGTACATAAGTTTAAATTTCATGGAACTTCATGTTTTAGTTTCATGTGAGTCTGTTCAGTAGTTAATCCTCTGTAACACTACAGTTGAATAAAAATGGTCCTTCATTCTAAAAACGGTATAGTTGCAAGAACCAGAAGTATGATTGCAACAATATGGCTCCAGCAATACTTATAGCTAGGAGGACAATATTGTATGGTTAAAAATATAGCTGGTGCCTTCCATTTCAACTCAGGCAAAAAAAAATATAAAATTGTACCATCACCATTTCAGATATTGTTGCATCAAACTTTTTTTTATACCAACTAGACATGTTTTTACGAGACCCATGTTTTTTTGTTTTGTCGAAAAAAATTTTCCCGCCAAGTAATGGGCCATCAAAGACGGGGAGTACAATTTATGAATTGTAGAAGACATGGAAAATGGTCAACTTCGGAGCCTCACCATTCGGCTATGGAGACAGGTAGAGTTATAATTCTTGTTGTGGGATGTACATAGGGATATAAACAAACTATATTTTATTATAGTTTGGTTTGCGCATGCGTATCTTTTTGTACATAAATTAACAAATGAACGTCAATTTATCTGAAAAGTCGAAGTTTGCGAATTTTTTTCGAGCACTTACGGTTCGAATTTTAAAGTTCTATTTTCGCCGTTGGTAAGCCCTGGTTACCCGCTTTCCGAAAAAATTTTGTATCGCTTCTGTGTGCAACCGTTTTGTCGCAAAAAATTCGAGAAATTGTAAAATTTTCAAAAATCGCCATTTTTGGGCGCCATTTTCTCGAAAACACCATCTTTTAAAATTCTGAAATTTTGTCAGATGGTTCAACTTTACATGAATAATAAACACACCAAATACCATTCTCGACCAATGCTTCATGAATTAACTGCAGCCTTTTAAAGTTAGCGAAGTTTCGTTAACTTTGATGTCACAGTTAGCAACACTGGGAACAATAAAAATGCAATAATTTGATGATGTTTGTGGTTCACATTTATTAAATGAAGAATAAAAGGTTTTCTTGATTGTTTTTTTCATTATTTTGATCAAGAAGGCTCTCTGAAATAGTAAAATGAGCCTCCCCCTACTCCTCCGTTTTCTTAAACCGAAATAATTTGAGGTGGAAATTACGATTACGAAACGCACAAATTTCAAGTTCACTTACTTAAAATGGTCTTTGGAAACAAAATTTCACTTTATTATTATTATTATTATTATTATTATTATTATTATTATTATTATTATTATTATTATTATTATTATTATTTACATGGACCAATCATTTGCTTGGTTGGTGTCTTCTTCGCTAATAGCATGTAACAGTGCAGGTGCTCCAATAGGTGTTGGCTCACTCACAACTCGTCCAGGAGTGGATCTAGGGGGAAGAAACTTTATTTTATATATAAATAAAACCGATCTCAGAGTTTGGAGCTCTTAAAAGTACCTCTAAGTAGCAGTATTACCCCCAGAAGTCAGTCCTGGATCCGCCTCTGCATAGCACATTGTCGATAGTCACAAATGCTGAAGTTCTGTGTGGAAGCATAAACAGCACTTCAACTTCACGTAATTCATTATTTATTCATAATATTCGCCATTTTCCGAAAGCCAAAGATGACTTCGTTGAATACCAGTTACTGGTCGCATACTTTCCCTTTTTTTCTTCCGGAAGTCGTCGAATTCAGTTCCAGGCAACAAAACGAGAGTAATACCCGGAGTTTGTACTTGCACTATACTCACGAATTCTTCTGCGGTTTTAGTGGGGGCGCGGTGGCTCAGTGGTAGAGCGTTCACCTCCGGTACTTGGGGTCCCTGGTTCGATCCCAGCTCACGCCGTGTGGGCTTTGTGGTGGACAAACACCGTTCTCGTGGGTTTTCTCAGGGTTATCCCGTTTCCTCCCACTCTACATTCCACCATTTCATTCATTTCTCATAATCACCGTCTTAGCCTAACCGGCATAGCCGTGGGACGTAAAACAAAGATTTCATTTCATTTTTTTCTTCTGCGGTTTTAACACTGTGTATCTGTTTTTGCTTACGGTTATGCCGCGTTGCCACATTCTTTACACTTTCCCCTCCTCAATACCGTCGCAGAGACCCTTGCATGGCCGGTTTCACTGCAAAACCACTGCTTTATCGGACCTGTCTGCATCTCGAACATCTGAAAGCGATTTTTAAAGTCGGATGCAGCACCATCATAAATCACTGACACGGTTTGGGAAATTGTAGACACTTATTTCCACGTATTCGAACCTTTTTCTATAACCTACATTTTCGCTTTTCTTCGAGTATTTTTAGAATCTTGTCTATGGCTATGAGTAACATGAGCCGAATCGTGTGTTTTATCGTCGTTTATTACAACAAAACTGTCAGTTGTTTCATATTCCGGTGATAACTCTGAATTTCACTTTGCAGAATAACAGTCCAGTTTTCAGCGAAGTAAAGTAGAATTTGTATCTTGAAATTTTATACGGTGCTTTTCGGTAGCAATTAATTCTCTTGATGTAGTCGTGAATTACATTTCTTACAGTTAAACCAGCAATCTACGATACGAAAACAGAAAATGGCACAGTTTTTTTTTTAACGAGATTATTGTTTTCCCATATGGCATACGTAACACTCATTTTCATCAGGATCAATGATTAAAAGACTCCACACTTATTCCTTCCACTCCAGGACATTCACCACATTCTTGAAGAAGTCAGTTGTCATTTTCTATGGATCATACTACTAAAGGAAGTAGGTCACTCATGACAGCTTGAATACAGGCTGAACCTTTGATTTGTAGTAACGCAGTAGCAGCTAACTTAGAATTTGCACAATACACACACACACATACACATTTCCCTCGCAGGTTGCGGACTGACCCACTTTAGTCTAATACTGTAAAATTCCGAGTGACCCATTCTTATGTTGCGATTGTTCTGTTTAAAAAGTCAGTAAATTTCTTTGGAACGCGTAAGAAAATGTTTCGATTTTTTTAAACAACTTTTTGTCCTTTTTCGATCACTGTAATGACATCGCACTTAATTGAGACTTTGTCTGGAGCATTCCAAATCATCACTGATGTAATATTTCAGGCTTTTTGTAGATCATCAGAATTTATTGGATTTCAAGTAAACTTAAAATTTGTGTGTTTCGTAATCGTAATTTCCACCTCAGATTATTTCGGTTTAAGGAAACGGAGGAGTAGGAGAAGGCTCATTTTACTATTTCAGAGAGCCTTCTTGATCAAAATAATGAAAAAAAAAACAGTCAAGAAAACCTTTTATTCTTCATTTAATAAATGTGAACCACAAACATCATCAAATTATTGCATTTTTATTGTTCCCAGTGTTGCTAACTGTGACATCAAAGTTAACGAAACTTTGCTAACTTTAAAAGGCTGCAGTTAATTCATGAAGCATTGGTCGAGAATGGTATTTGGTGTGTTTATTATTCATGTAAAGTTGAACCATCTGACAAAATTTCAGAATTTTAAAAGATGGTGTTTTCGAGAAAATGGCGCCCAAAAATGGCGATTTTTGAAAATTTTACAATTTCTCGAATTTTTTGCGACAAAACGGTTGCACACAGAAGCGATACAAAATTTTTTCGGAAAGCGGGTAACCAGGGCTTACCAACGGCGAAAATAGAACTTTAAAATTCGAACCGTAAGTGCTCGAAAAAAATTCGCAAACTTCGACTTTTCAGATAAATTGACGTTCATTTGTTAATTTATGTACAAAAAGATACGCATGCGCAAACCAAACTATAATAAAATATAGTTTATTTATATCCCTATGTACATCCCACAACAAGAATTATAACTCTACCTGTCTCCATAGCCGAATGGTGAGGCTCCGAAGTTGACCATTTTCCATGTCTTCTACAATTCATAAATTGTACTCCCCGTCTTTGATGGCCCATTACTTGGCGGGAAAATTTTTTTCGACAAAACAAAAAATATGGGTCTCTTAAAAACATGTCTAGTTGCTATAAAAAAAGTTTCAACAATATCTGAGATGGTGATGGTACATGCTCTGCCTGAATTGAAATGGAAGGCACCAGCTGTATCAACAAAATGTGTTGCTATTGCAGTCATTTTTATGATGGTAACAACTATGTCAATCATGGTACCTGTAATTATAAAACTACCATAAAATTGGAAATACCAAGACCATTTTAAAATTACGAGTACTATAATTGACATAGTTGTTACCATAATAAAACTGACTGCAATAGCAACACATTTTGTTGATCCAGCTACATTTTTAACCATATAATAATGTCCTCCCAGCTATAAGTATTGCTGGAGCCATACTGTTGCATTCAATGATACTTCTGGTTATTCCAACTATACCGTCTTTAGAGTGTGTATACACATTTTAATGAAAGAAAACTATATTGTGTACAGTGGTGGCTCTTTGGGTGTCACATCGGTAAAAAAAAAAAAAAAAAAAAAAAAAAAATCACTACCGGCTAAACAAAGAATCCTTCATACAACTTCAGAAAGCTGTAAGATAAAGCGAGAATAATCCACACTTTTTTTTAATTTCATAAAATACCTTATACAGTAAAACCTGCTTTCAACGGAACCTTTATTAAACGGAAAACTGTCGTAAACGGAAATATTTCACGGTTCCATGAATTTTGGAGTGCAAAACGTGTAAAAGTCCCTTCATTAAGCGGAAACTGTGTTATGCGGACAACGGAAAGCAAAATAAACCTTTTAACGGAAAATTCAGAGTTCCAGACTACAGCGTTTATAAAATGTTTTGACATTCTGTGAGAGGGTAAATATATACATTACATGTCTGCGATAAATTCTTCGTTCTTTTGTTAAATTTTTCTGGGCATTGTTGACCTTCCCCAAGCACTACTCATATTCAGCCCCACCATTTGTCCGTAGTCCCCTCACCTTAATCAAGAATGAAACGGAAAGTCGCAAGGAGAAGACGAGGTGGAAGAAGAAGAGGAATACGGTACCGAGTTCGAAAAAGAGTGTAGAATAAAGACGTATCAAGATGATCTCAGAAGTTTAAAGGAAATGCAACAATTTGCCTTACGGAAAAATGACTCTGATTTACTCAGTGTACTTTCTCAGGCTAAAGTGTGTACGGAAAGTAGAACAGCTAAGCAGCATGTATACAGAAAACTCTGCTTGGCTACTGCAAAAATAAAGAAAGCATGTGCATAGCATATTTTGTATTAATTTTAAACTTTTTGTGTATTAATTCGTAGAAGAAAGAAGCATTGTAATTGAAAAAGGTGCGTACAACGTACGTACAATATTTTCTCAGTATGTCCGTTATAAGCATGTATTAAAAAAAGACAGTGTCTACCTCCATTAAGCGGAAACCTGACTTTAACAGAAATTTCTGCGAGTCCCGCACGATTCCGCTAAAGACAGGTTTCACTGTACTTAAGTAATATTGTTAGGAATGACACACTGTGTTATTGGACACCATGTACACAATAACAGATTGCAACTATTGTTATAAATGATTGTGTTACTCTTTTTTTTTAACCTTATTTTGCTCAATATCTCCTAGTGGGGTGAGATCGCGGACATAGATATGAGAGTGCGCATGATAGTGATACTACAAAAACAACCTAATAGGATGAAATTATATAATAAGTTTTAGAAACAAGAGAAAACTTACGGCGAATATTTGTACGGCTTGTTAATGCTGGTACTAAAACCTAATTATAAAATGTTTTAATGTACGCACCTTTAGTGTGAGAGACTCCGAGTTCGATCCCCGGCGGGAGCTCATGTTCGGGTCCCACGTCTCATATAGCCTCGCTGCTGAAAGGGAGCTTAATCTCAAAAATCAAGTCAAATTATAAAATGTGCAACTGAAATAACAAACCATCTTGAAACAGACATTTTATGAAACAGTCTTGAAATAAACATTTATCTACTAGAAGAACTTGTAGTTATCGCATAGGCCCTATTTTCTTATTACTAATTTTAGTGTGACGTTCACAAGCATTATGTTACTTAAACTGCATGTGCAATTTTTCCTATTATTACGTTCAATGAAGGTACTGAGCCATCTCTCCTACTTTATGATTACGCGAACGTTCCTATTTGGGTAGGAAATATCGCATACCTGCATAGCTTGGGTAGAATTTTTCAATGTGACGGTAAACTATGTACAGCTGTGTTGGCAATGAACTATCTCAGATACTCATAACTTAAAAAAAAAAAATGGCACAAAAACTTTTCCTATGAATATACATCTAACGTTTGTGCGCACCAGGGTGCGAAATCATTTGAAAATGGTGGGGGGAAGAAGTTCAGCGATCCATACTAATGCTTCGTGGAGCCTCCAAAAAATTGAAATATTAATGGATTATTATTATTATTATTATTATTATTATTATTATTATTATTATTATTATTATTATTATTATTATTAATAATAATAATAATAATAATAATAATAATTAATGTTCAAACTAGTCGACATTATTATTTAAAAATACTTTAATGTTATTTATTCATTTAACAAAAATTGATAACATATCTACTGCATTTAATATACACTTCGGTGCGTATGGTCCAGGGTTAGAGTCCCGTGGGACCACAGTACCCTTGTGTTTACCATCATATTAAAGACTGCATTCACGAAAATGCGGTAGAGATCTATAAGTCAGAAATAATAGTCCCTGAGAATCGATGTCCTAACCAAGCATTAGAACTACTAACTTGAAGCGCTTCACCTGGCCAGCCATAGTTCCCCATGAGCAGTAGAGTCAGAGCATACTTTTTATTATTTATGAAATTCCCGTTTCTTCGCTAAGTATTTAGTATTTCAGTTTGGTCGCTCAGATATCCGGTCACTTATGTAAGTCTAAATAATACTATGTATTTATATTGTATTATTAGCAAGAATATATTATTATAAATAACAGATATGATTCCAATACAAATACTTGATAGACAACAAAAAGCCGTGCTGCCTTAGTGGTTGAGCGCTCACCTCAGGTGCGTGGAATCCCTGGCTGGATCCTAGCTCGCGCCAAATTCTGCTTGTGGTATACAAACAATTGTGTGTGGGTTTTCTCGGGGTCCTCCCGCCTCCTTCCACTATCTTAATCCACCATTATTATCTATCTCATCAAGACCGTCTTCCTTAGTTTTACTGAATATTCGTAGGACATTAAACCTTAGAAAATGAAAGCACAAATACAACAATACGATTGATTTGCTCATTTAAATTTAGTGTCCCTTTTCAGCAGCGAAGCTATGAGATGTGGACTTACAGTTTAAGATGGAATCCGAACCACGGTAATCGTTCAAATTTTCCAAATTTGGAATCCAAAATGGTCGGATTCCATTATAATCAGTAGGTCCACGTCTCCTTTAGCCTAGCAGGCATAACCGTGGGACGTTAAACTAAATCAAACCTAGCCATTTTAACACTGCAGTATCAGGATTTAATCCAAACTATTGAGCTTCTTTATATGCGTCTACGTTACCGTATAAACCACTCATGTTATTACGATCTTTATTTTCAAACACTGAAAAGCACTTTAGGACATCATTAGAAGGAAACCTTCTTTCCACTTCTTCTACTAAACCCTGGATTACCTGCCCCCTTATTTGATCAAACTCACTATCATCACTCCCTGTATCAGACGCTTGTTTGCAGTACACTAATACAAAGACTTTGGTAGACATCATCTTTCATCTTTCATACGCATTTCTCTGAGCTTGGATTAAAGATTCAATTCTTGCTCTATTTCATTGTACGAAACTGGTTCCTTTTGCATCGTTTTACTAATATTAGACAGAATGGACGCAATATCCAGAAGAAAACCGAGCAATAGAATGTTCTTTTTTTTTTTTTTTTTTTTTTTTTTTTTTTGGTAAATACCACTCAGTTTAAAACTGTTGAAATGGTCGGCATTTTCATACTCCAAAAGTAGGAATTACATTATACAAGAAAAATATGTAAAGACTGCAAATAATACATGCTCCTCATTTGAAATTCAACGTATGTGAAACAGTCTTTTGAGTTTTAGCAGTCCTGCGGTATCTGTGACTGTCGTGATACTTTTAAGTTTTGCAGCTGTATGAAGTTCGCCTAACAAATATTCAAAGTTGTGAACAGCATTCACAACATCAAAAACTCTTTCAGATACAAGATCCATTCTATGTGCCATGTAATATACGCTAATTAGGCACTGGTTGACATTTCTTCTAATTTGGGCAGCAACACCTTGTTTCTCCCAGAAAACACTACATCCCCGTCCGAACCAAATCTAACAAGCTTTTCTTTAAGATTAAAAATATGCCATCTTCGGAAAACGCTTGAATAATTTTCTCTTCAAGGAATTTTGCATCGGCATTTTCTACAGGCACTAATTTATAAAAACAACAATGGTTATTTTCTTCGTCCACATATGTTACATATAAAAGCAAGTGCTTATCCGCAAACCTGTTTGTAGATTCGTCAACTGTTTTACCAATTTTGCACGCAACTGGTACACTAGAGAATAAAGGTCTCCATCTCGTCACAACGAAACAGCCGACAAAGTTAAACACCTGATACCTTTACAACTAAACTACGGTTTTGAAAAACAGGCATGCATTCAAATTTATTGTTTGTTTGAAAATTTTCATTATAGACCTACTTATATTTTCATGTTAAGGTGTCCCCCCTTACATATTTTGGTGGGGGGGAAACGCAAGTATAAAATTTTTGGTGGGGGGAAATCCCTCCCGTCCCCCCCGGGATTTCGCACCCTGGTGCGCACGTTCTTTGCACCATTCACGCAAACGTGGGTGATATTTCTCAGCGAACAGCTTCTATCGAGACATGAATTCAACTGACGACTCTGTTTGCACAGTTGCCAATTCTTCTTTTGTTATCGCGCACAAGTCTGTATCACCTCCTGCCCTCTGGCGCAATCTCTCCTACCGCGTAATACGAGAGTCGTTCCGAAATTAATGCCTCCTATTTTTTGTGTTGACTTTGTGTGTCCGTGCCAGATGTCGTTGGTGTAGTGCTAATTCTTGAACGTTCCTCTTTTATTTACAGCTGGTCCCGTTATTTTGCGGTAGTTGGCGCCAGCATAGAAGTGTTCCAAAATGGAGCCTGATATGGACGTGCGTAAAAACCAACGATGTGTGATTGAATTCCTCACTGCTGAAGGAATTGCGCCGATTGAAATCCACCGACGCTTAGTAAAGGTTTATGGAGACGATACAATAGACGTGAACAATGTGAGGCGATGGGTACGGCATTTTTCAAGGTAGTGAAAAGGGTGTTCATCACAAGCTACGGCCCGGTCGATCCTGCACAGCTGTCATTCCTCGCAATGAAGAGCGTCGTGATCAACTCATACGTGCTGATCGCCGTATAACGATCATAGAATTGTGTACAAAGCTGAATGTCGGCTGTAATGCCTTGAAAAAAATTCTGGAGCATCTTGGTTATCGCATAGTCTGTGCAAGATAGGTGCCACGGATGCTTACAGAAGATCACAAAACAGCGAATGGAAATTTATCGGGACTTGCTGGACCACATGCCTCTGAAAGATGGACTACGCGGCGAACATTTTCAAGACTCGGAAGCTGTTGTCAAAGCTGTAAGGAAGTGGTTAGCCTCAGCTGCTTCCGATTTTTACAAGCGCGGCATGCATGCTCTGTTTCATTGTTGGCAAAAGTGCATAACGAGTTGTGGGAACTATGTAGAGAAATGACAGTCTGTAGCTGAAATATTGCTCTGTTTGTAGCTGAAATGTTTAGCTGTTCTGTTGTTATTTATATATCTCCGTTAGTTTCCATGAAAAAATAGGAGGCATTACTTTCGGAACGACCCTCGTATATCCTTAGTTGACCTTATATAAGAATGAGCACGTTAGATAAGCTTTTTCTCCCGTAGCTGGTAGCGTTAAAATTTTACTTTTTGTTGAGTTGATTTAACGTCCCGTTCAGCAGCGAGGCTATATGAGACGTGGACCTACTGATTAACGTGGAATCCGAACCACATGAGCTCCCGCATTTTACTTTTTACTGATGTGATTTTCCTTAGGGGGGCACGTTGGCTAAGTAGTAGAGAGCTTGCCTCTTTTGCATGCGGTGCCCGGTTCGATCCCAGGCCAAGTAAGTTTGTGGTGGACCACATCGTGTCCAAGGTTTTCTCAGGGTACTCTCGTTTCCTCCAACATCTCATTCCACCAATTCTGCCATCTTCATTCGCTTGCTTTAATCATCGCCTTCCTTAGCCTAACGGACATAATCGTGGGACGTTAAACTGAAAGATTTCATATTTCATTTGTGATTTTCCAAAAGAGCAGCTACTGATTGTGTGCTAGTGCCGATAAACATAATAGGCAGAGTCGTTTTGACGTATGATTAGCATCATATTAAAGGCCTGACTACTGCAGGAAACATATTTTAGTCAAACTCTTTAGTACGGCTCTAATTCTCGTCGGAACGATCTGCATAAGGCCCAATAAGTTTAATACATATTACACTGCTAACCGCTGCCTCACGTCCACATTGTGTACAGATTTATGTGGCGACATGCAAGGTTTTTTCTAAAACATTAGCCGAATAAGCACGACGTTTAACAGTACCAGGTCTTTCAGATTTTCTCTTGTATACATCACAAATGATACTGTGCATCTCAAATTTTGTCACAAAGCCGTGTATAAAAGGGGATTATAAGAGGCGTTAAGCGTCAAGCGTTATAAAAGGGGATGTTCTGTTTCAAACTCACGTTTCCAGTTGTCAGACTTCGGCAAAATTTTCAAACTTGAAATACTACTACAAAATGGGCTTTGATTCCCCAAGCATAGCTTGTTTTGTGTCACTACCAGTATTACATGCAACATTGTACAGTCATGAGAGTACAGACATCTGTTGAGAAAACACCACACTACATATTGTAACGATAATTCAACTTCGAAAACAATACCAGATACTATCTATTATATTGTGGATCATTTTTGTCGAACTCTACATTGTATTATGTTACAATGTAGGGATTATAACAGTCATCAGAGACATTACAAGATGTAGATTGTAATGTGTCTGTTGAGGGCAATTCTCGATCTCCTCTACTATACTGTACAGGACAACGCGCTCTAGAGTTGCCAGAACATACGCTTTTCCCATAAATTTTAAGTTTTTCTGGCACATTTTACGTTATAAGTTTTTTATTTTTCCCTAAAAGTATTTCTTCCGTTTCTTTCTCAAATCTTCAAACCGATTCGGCATACAGGTATGCATCCCGTATAGTAGTGACGAAATGATGCATAATCGGCCATCTGTTGTTTTCTCACATGAACGAAAACGCGTGTCACTGAAGAGAAGGCTGCAATATGCTGCCATCTATTGGTTTTCCAACCTGCACCACATAAAGTTGGAGTTTTAAACTAACAAAAATACAACACAGAAGGAGTACTTCGTAAACGCAACATGTAATCTTATTATTATTATTATTATTATTATTATTATTATTATTATTATTATTATTATTATTATTATTATTATTATTATTATTATTATTATTATATAAATGTCATTATTCATAAATTTTTGTGTGGTGTGAAGTTTCGTTTGCAAGTCCTGAAAAGTTCATTGTAATTGAGCAAATAATTTTTAAGATGTGTTCAAATTTTGTGACATTATGCGAAAATTGCTGTTTTGCTGATTTAAAATTACCGCCTCTCGCTGCAGCTGATGGGTATGTGACTCTCCATTCGAAGGGTTAAGTAAATAAAAAACAATAATACGCATAGATACTTCAAAATTATTTTATAAGTTAGCGTCCCTGATTCCCATAGTCTCTCAGCCCCCCAGTTAGCGTCCCACTAGTGATGTGAAGTGGAAAATTTTCCGCTATATTTTTCCGGAAAATTTTCCGTTCTAAAAAAATATCAGTAATCAAGTAACAATTCCTCAGCAATCATAAAATTGGTTCAATTCATTTATGGAAATGTTAAAAAGTGAAAGATCGTTTAAAGAATCTGAAAATTTTCATGGCTCACACAATTTTCAGTATTGTGTAGGAACAAGTTAAACAATTTTTCATGAATCGAAATATTTTCTATCTTATATGGAAAAATTGAAGAACTTTTTATGAGTCGGAAAATTTTCATCATTTTGAAGCGAAAAGTAAAACAACTTTTTGTGAATCGAAAAGTTTTATTGCTTTGTAGAAACAAGTGAAAGGAATTTTCATGAATCGGAAAATTTTCATCACGATGTAGAAACAAGTGTAAAAAACTTTTCATAATCCGGACAATTTTGGATATTATGTATAGTGATGTTTGGTGGGGAATTTTTCACTGTATTTAACTGCACATAGAGCATCAAAATTGAATTTCTGTAGAGGAAAGTTAGTCAACAACAAATTATCATTTTCCAATTAGCTTTCGGGAACCGAATTCTATTATTTAAAATTTCAATTTATTAAAAGTCATGAATATTTTTCGATTCATAAAAACATACTCTACTTATTCCTACATCCTTGTTTAGCCGTAAAATTTATTGGTAATAAATATTGTCTTTAAAAGTTTCATGAAGTGAAAATCTAACGATTCTTCATTTCAAGAATGTTTCAAAAATTTCAATGCGTTCTTTCCTCAGAATCCACGTTTGATATCACAAAATTATATTTCGTCAGTTTAATACGCGTAAGACGAAGTTTTCTCATAGCTTTACTACTTTTCTAGATTTACATATGCATCATTTATAAATAAGTAGATATAATATAAAGTGCCTACTGTAAATTTTGAATACCCAAAATTCGAGTTTAAGTAACTCATGAAAGCAAATACTGTTCATTTTCTGGAAATAAACATTTATTTATTCATATAGTCATTCAGAAGAGAGTGAAATATAACTAATAAGGAAGCTGATTTGTGTAGTTGTTCTTCCAATAAAATAATAAAAGAAACATAAAAAGCTGCACTATTAGCGCCGCGTTCTAAAATCAACAAGTAATTTCATTTTAATTTACAACATAAAAAAACATAGGGTACAGCGGGGTAATTTGAATAATTTCAGACATTTTCTCATATATCTCGGAAACTGTAATTGGTATTCCAATATAAAATTGTGAACAAAAACTTTGAACCTTACTATTACTTAACAATTTTTCTTAAGATAGTATCTGAGATACATCGTTGTGAAATTTGGGTATTCAATTTCCCCGCCGAAATTTGGAAAAACGTAAATGTGAGGGGCAATTTGAATAACGAGTGGGGTAATATGAATAACCAACAAAATAAACAAGTCTTATAGAAATAATGTATAAACTATTTAATAGTTAGATTGCAATTTCTACGGTAGTTGAAATATGCTAATTTTGAATGAAAAGTTGTAGGCCTACATAAATTGTAAATATGCGTCACCTATAGCTATCTTTTTGAACGTAGGCCTACACTAAAAAAAATGTTCAGAACATTGTCTAAGGCAAAGAGCCGTAATTGGTTAATTCATCTTCCATCGTTCGTATTTAACGACAATGACAACAGATAAACTGTTTTCGACCTTCTGCACCGACACACAGTTGGTAGAACTATATCTTACAACGCTGGGAACGAATCCAGTCTCCCTTTCTAGCAGAACGTTCTGAATAGTAATTAAGAAGGCAAAAATAGCAATTCCTTGTTTGACTTTCATTGCCTGCAGCCATCTTTAGACTTAGGCCTAAATTTTCGTCACTGGGAGGGGTAGAGGATATTAGTTTCTTTCGAGCATTCATTTGTTTTTTTCTTGGCAGGTTCTGTATTAGCATTCTTCTTTTTTGTAGTGTCTTTGGATTTTGTTGCACCTGATGCTTGCGTCTTTCCTCGGAGGTGTTTTATTCTCATTGCCCGAATATTCTCAGAAGCTGAGTGGCATGATTTTCCTGCGACACGACGTCTCTTCTGCACACAAACTTTTTCTGGGCTGGGAAGCACTTGTTGTATGGGTTCATCTATAGGCTTCGTTGGGACAAAGTTTTGAGAGCCATGACCGGAAGAAGAAGGCGCGTTGTTAAGATATTCTTTCCGAGAAGACTGCTCCTCAAAATGTATAATAAGGCCTTACGTTTCCGAAGGGGCGAATCGAAATGCTTCAATAGCTTATACCAGTACATGAAAACCCATTAACTGCCAGTCCAACAGAAGCTGTCCGCTTCTAGGCTTCAGTGAACAAAATGCAGAACTGAGATTTCCTAATCACTGACCTCGGGTTTTAGTGAATCTAGATAGTTGCCTCTTGGTGGTAATTGGCTTTAAGAGCCTTAAAAACAGAGCGATCGAACGGTTATAATACGTGTGTTGTGTCTGGAGGTAGGTAAAGCATTTTGATGTCATGACTTTGGTAGAACTCTAAGGACAAAAGTTGTGAGTGAGATCTTGCGTTTTAAAGTCCGGATTTAGGCGTACGCCTTTGAATATTACTACAGGAGGTATAAAAGACCTTCTGGCATTGCAGCATGCTATCACCATTACATTTTCCCAGATGTTAAACTTACCACCTCTTTTCTACCCTTTTCTGCAAAAATTTTAGGGGTCTGTTATTTAGAGAAAGATTACTTTCGTCCATATTATAAATACGTTATACGATGGTTTATGGAGATCATACTCGTTCATTAATTTTCCCAGTAAGTCAAAATAAGAATTCGCAGTTTCCTTGTTAACACTAGAAGCTTTCGCTTTTAACAAACAAATATAAAATAGTAGGCCTATAGTTCTAATTTCACTGCTATTCAAATTGCCCCGTTTTGAATTATCCAAATTGCCCCGCAGTCGACGAATATTCCATTCAGAACGTGGTATGAAAACTGCTGATTAGTTGAAGCCAGTGTACAGTATATCAATGCGCCACATGGTACTGATACGATTATAATCCAGAGCGGTTTCATTTTATCCAGTTAATAATAAGGAAAGCTTAAGGAAACAACGTTGAAAATTATAACGACCTAAAAATACACACATTCGTACTTACCTTGCAGCAAACAAAAAATCGTATAAACCTTCAGAACTGAAGGAATAGTTTGTATTTCTGAGAGCGACTTCTGCAAACCACCACCTACAAATCCACCACAGGTTCACTAACATGGCAATCCGCGTTTCCACTCCAGCTGGCAAAATGCTTAACATTATTCAAATTCCCCGCCTATTCGAATTACCCCGCTGTACCCTATGTATGTTCCCTGCAACTTACACACACACGCAGAGAGAGAGAGAGAGAGAAACACTGTATATTTTTTCTTTCCAATTTGAAATATTAGAAAATTTTCTGGTCTCCAAAAGCTAATTGGAAAATGATAATTTTTTTGCTGTCTAACTTTCCTCTACACGAATTTAATTTTATAGCTGAATGTGAAGTTAAATATAGTGGAAAATTTTCCACCAAACATCACTATACATAATATCGAAAATTGTCCGGATTGTGAAAAGTTTTTTTTTCATTTGTTTCCCCATCGTGATGAAAATTTTCCGATTCATGAAAATTCCTTTCACTTGTTTCTACAGAGCAAATAAAACTTTCCGATTCACAAAAAGTTGTTTTACTTTTCGCTTCAAAATGATGAAAATTTTCCGACTCATAAAAAGTTCTTCAATTTTTCCATACAAGACAGAAAATATTTCGATTCATGAAAAATTATTTCACTTGTTCCTACATAGTACTGAAAATTGTGTGAGCCATGAAAATTTTCAGATTCTTTAAACTAAACGATCTTTCACTTTTTAACATTTCTATACATCATTTAAATCAATTTTATGAATACTGAGGAACTGTTATTTGATCGCTGATATTTGTTAAGAACGGAAAATTTTCCGGAAAAATATAGAAAAAAATTTTCTACCTCACATCACGGCTAAACAACGATGTAGGAATAAATGGAGTATGTTTTTATGAATCGGAAAATTTTCATCACTTTACAGGACAGACAATTTTTCGATTCATGAAAAATTGTTTCACTTGTTCCTACGGGATACGGACAAAATCTCGCGGCCGAAACATCGCCGCCCAAAATCTCGCCGGCCAAAACCTCGCGGGACAAAATCTCGCCAGGCCAAAACCTCGCCGCCCAAGACCTCGCGGGACAAAATCTCGCTGGGCCAAAACCTCGCGTGGCCAAACCCTCGCCGCCCAAAACCTCGCGGGACAAAATCTCACCGGGCCAAAACCTCGCGTTGCCAAAACCTCGCCGCCCAAAATCTCGCCGGGCCAAAACCTCGCCACCCAAAACATCGCGTGGCCAAAACCTCGCTGTGAATGAAACTTTTCTTTAAAATTTACCCAACGATTTTCTTAATATGCAATTCCACATTACAAATAATAATAATAATAATAATAATAATAATAATAATAATAATAATAATAATAATAATAATAATAATAATAATATACAAAACATCGTGTGCGCGGGCTTTCTCGGGTTATTCCAGTTTTCTCCCACTTCCTTTATTCGATCATTTCCTTCATCCTGGTCATCTACGTCTCCTTTAACCTACAGAACATAATCAAGGGACGTCGTAAAAACTCATATATTATTCATACTTTCATAAATATTATTAGATTTTTGTTAAAATTTTAAGTTTTTGGATGTTCCAAAGTTCACGAAACTAACCCCGTTAGTTGTCATTACTTTGCTTATGCAGACTTTCTTTCCCTATAACCAGTTTAAAAACATCCTGTCGCCCTACATTCACATTGAAATCCTCTAATACAGAAATAGAATTTTTATATGGTATCGCGGCACTTGGTCAAATACCCGTGATACTTCTTCTGAAACAGCGTCTTTTATACCGTCATCCTTATCATATGTTGGAACATTCACATTTTGGTCAGGCGAGATTTAGGGTATGGCGATATTTTGAGGCGCGAGGTTTTGGAAGACGAGGTTTTGGCAAGGCGAGGTTTTGGCCCGCGAGGTTTTGACCCCGCGAGATTTTGGCCCGCGACGTTTTGGGCGGCGAGGTTTTGGCCAGGCGGGGTTTTGGCCATGCGAGATTTTGTCCCGCGAGGTTTTGGCCAGGCGAGGTTTCGGCCCGGCGAGGTTTTGGGAGGCGAGGTTTTGGCCAGGCGAGGTTTTGGTCCGCGAGATTGACGCCGCGAGGTTTTGTACTCAAACCATATATATACAAATGGTGATCAGAAAAATGGAAACACCTGTAGTTGGCAACACGTCAGATGTATGGGTTGGCAGTGGTGTCGTGGCGCCCGCAGAGCCGGACCGCTGGTGACGGTGTGTTAGGTCGGACTCCATACTACGTCAAGCGCAGTGGAACAGCAGACGGAGGTAGTGTAAAATGGGAGACCTCTCAGATTTTCAAAGAGGGCAAATTGTTGGTGCGCGGTTATGTGGAGTGAGTGTGACGGCAGTGGCTACTGTGTTAGGTGTGTCGCGTGGGACAGTGTCGAAGGTGATGACGGCCTACACAACACACGGGAAAACCACATCGGGGAAGCAGAACAGTGGGCGGAAGAAAATCATGAGTGACAGGTCACGCCGGGTATTAAAGCGCATTGTCATGTAGAACCGTCGTGCCACTGCGAAGCAAGTGACGGAGGAACTCAATCAGCACCTCCCCCACCCTGTTTCGACAATCACAGTCCGCCGCGAATTACATGACATGAACTTACGGGGTCGTGTTGCACGGGCCAAACCGTTCATCAGGGACCATAACGCTTTCGCACGCCGCAAATGGTGCCGCGACCATGCAACTTGGACCGTTGAGGACTGGAAACGTGTGATATGGTCGGATGAGTCATCCTTCACCCTATTCCCAACCACGGGCCGTGTTTATGTGTGGGGAACGCCCAAAGAAGCTTATGATCTGCAGTGTCTCCGCCCAACTGTGAAACATGGCGGCGGCTCGGTGATGCTGTGGGCCGCAATATCATGGTTTTTATTGGGTCCTGTGATCACACTTAGCGGACGAATCACTGCCAACGATTATGTCGCAATTTTAGGAGACCACTTGCATCCTATGGTCCGGATATTGTTCCCGGACAATGACGCCATCTTCCAGAATGATAATGCACCCATTCACACAGCTGGCGTTGTTGCAGCGTGGTTTGAGGAACATCGGAATGAAGTTCAACACCTCCCCTGGCCCGCCCAATCCCCAGATCTCAACATAATTGAACATCTGTGATCCGTCTTGGAAACACGACTCCGGCGACGATTTCCACCTCCATCCTCTCTCACAGAACTGGCCGATGCCCTGGAAGAGGAATGGTGTAAAATTCCACTTGCTACCATTCACGACCTCTATGCCTCCATCCCACGTCGCATCAAGGCTGTTCTGAAGGGGAAAGGTGGCCCGACACCATATCAATCTGGTAAGTTGCAATTTCGTTCAGGTGTTTCCATTTTTCTGATCACCATATATATATATATATATATATATATATATATATATATATATATATTAGAGGGACTGATTTATCACACTCTTATACAAGATGTTTCATTTGTACCATTTCGACGGTTTCGATTGGATGAACTCGTGCACTTCAATTCGCACTTCTTTCTAGTTGGTGAAGTGGCGACCTCACAGGAAATGGACTATCAAACGATTCTTATTTATTTAATTTATTTATTTATACATATTTTTGGGCATTAGCGGCATCTGTGGCCTTAAGGCTGTCACGTATGAAGGATGACTTCTCTCGGTGAGCACACTATACGAAGAATGGAGAACGGGCTAACTCCAAGAATTACTATGAAGTTGCGATAGTTCTTGATGTGCTGTTACGGCGACCACACGAAGTTTTCACTAATAAATGTAGAAAATAAAAACTCGTATGGGTAGAAAAAAATTATGTTCGGACACACCCTCTCCAGAAAAGTCCAAATGTGATGAGACCGAGACCGAAACAGTATCTTGTATAGATATTGTGGGAAAGACAAATATCGCTATTCCTATATTTCGATGTTTTGTGATTAAAGAAAGGAATTAGGAAAGTACAAATGTTGAATTCAACTGTCCGTGTGGTATTAGTGGCATATCTTATAGCCACTAATAATATAGCCGAATAAGTTAAGAAGATTAAAATGTTACGAATTATCACGTAGTTGGTTGAAACAAATGCTCAAACAAACACGGAGAAGCTACTCAAGTTAGATAATATTGGGATGCTTTGCATTTCAGTAGAGCCTCACCAACTGCTAATTGTGGAGTAATATCATGCTGACATCTCTTGAACGCATAAGACAAGAATAAATCTGAATTAGCAAATTAACATGTAGTTAAAGTAGCTCGAATAAAATGTAAGAAGTCAGGTGAAGTAATTCCAACAGAGTCCCTGATTCTTTCTTTCAGTTTTCCAACTCTTCCGAAATTCGTTAAAGCTTTATATTATCGATTCAAAATGCACCACTATCATTTCGTTGCTTTAATTGTCAGCATTTCGGACACGCCTGCACATACTGCAATACGACTGCTGCTATTTGCGCAAACTGTGGCCAGGAAAGTCATGGTGCGGAGCCCTTTACATCGACCACACGCTACTGTGTTAACTGTAAGGGTGATAATTCTGTTTGGTCCAGTTACTGTCCAGCCTTTCAGAAAGAGAAACGAATGCGAGAGCTAATGGTAAGTTAGTCCCAAAAGTTTCAGAACAGATTTCGGAATTTAGGAAGTAAGAAGAATGTCTGTGCCAACTTTCCGTAATGAGTGCACTCGTTATGTAAATAAAACTATCATCAGCGCATGGAACGAATTTACAGACGTAATTGTTTAACATAGTGTTTACATCTTGTTCCATTTCCTTACCTATAATTATTTATGAATGAATTTAATTTCGTGTTTTTGATCCGCTGCAAATTCATCCTGTTAAAATTGTTTGTCCACAACATCTTACTCAAGGGGTGGTGATTAAAACTCGGAAACCCCTTATATACGGTACGTACCAGATTGACTACAATATTGCCGGGCTACATACATCACAAATCCCACTTTTTAAAGCAATTTTCCTTTTTTCTTTCAGATCAGGATTCTATGAAATTCAAGAAGCAGAAGGTGTTCAACCAGGCACGAAAATTGTACTTCACCTTAAACCAGAGTGCCGAGAATTTAGTGACGAAAACACTATTAAAGGTATGTTAAAATGGTGTTTTTTGTAACCATGTTAAGGACTTGTAGACATTATGAAAAACATTAAAAGCAGAAAACTGAGATGAAGAACTATGACCTAAAGTTACCTTTGTGAGGACGTATAAGTGTGTAGAAATGACAAAGTTATTAGACATTCCATCTATCATTTATCCGTTTTTCTTTCTTTTTTTTTTTTACCACGTTTGTGAAATTGGAATGGGCAAATCTGCAATTACCTAGGTATGTGCAAATTTAATTACAGCACTTGGTGTGTAATGTATTAGAATAAGGATTCTGAAGCTATTATTGTAAATTTAATTCCATGATTTCTTGTGTAATGATTCTGTACTATATTCAGTCTATCTGATTAAGGTATAGCGGATACTCACCTCTCTTTAAGAAATCCATGCTCTTATTTATAAGTGGAAGCAAATAAAAGAAATGTGAACCTCTTTTGCTCTTTAAAATCTTTATTTCAAGGAGAAATATTAAATTGCTCCTATATTGTGATGATTATTCTGTGGTGTGCTTATTTGCTATGCTGTATTAAGAGCTATGAGTAAAGCAACCGTGCAATTTAGTTCGAAACCCGGTTAGTCTGCCCTGGAACAATATGAATTTAGAAAGGAAGAAACCAAAGGTGGAATTCAGTTCGAAACCCGGTTTGTTTGGTCAGGAACAATACAGATTTAGAAAGGAAGAAAGCAAAAGGTACAATTTAGTTGTGAACCCGGTTAGTTTGGCCAGGAACATGAATTTAGAAAGGAAGAAAGCAAAAGGTACAATTTAGTTCTAAACCCAGTTAGTTTGGCCCGGAACAATACGAATTTAGAAAGGAAGAAAGCAAAAGGTACAATTTAGTTGAAAACCCGGATAGTTTGGCCATTAATATGAATTTAGAAAGGAAGAAAGCAAAAGGTACAATTAGTTGTAAACCCGGTTAGTTTGGCCAGGAATACGAACAGTGAAGTTCAGTTTCAGCTAGTAATGAGACCGCAATTAAACCATAAATACTTTTTTGTTACTCATTAAAGTATAATAACATTATCTACTTGCTGAGAAGAAGTAGACTCTACGGAATAATCACTACCATACTGTCTGCTGCTTTGAGAAGTACACTGCACAGAAAATTTGAGGCAACTGAATCAACTGAAACGATAAATGCTCGATAAGCTGAACGTAACCCACACATGGTCAATTCATCACTTAGTTGTTTGCCCAGTTTTTAGTACAATTGGATTGTGCAGTAAAACTGAAAGTGTATGGGCCCTATTAGTCTTAAGTTTAATTGTGCAAAATTTCAAACTTCTATGTTTGTTTTTAATATATTCACCTATGAAATAAAGCTTTTTCCGATACTGACTATCCATTCTGCTCCCAAGATACATCCTCAAGCGACTTCTGTCCATTTTCAAAACTGAGGATTCATTGCGAAGCAAATATTTTTAGTCCAGGTTTGCTATGCACCTTGTTTCGCATTTGGTACTCACCTCGTATAGGCCGTAACTCACCACACTATTTGTCCCCATTGGTGTCAGCAGTACATAAACTTAGGGGGAGCAGACTACCCGGGGGAGCAGACTACCGGGGGCACTGGGATGTATGGAATACACCAGGAAAGCGGAGGTTCCGGCGGCCCTCCCCGGCAAATAAAAATAGTCTTCGTACATTGTATTTTAAAGCTTTTTGACTTAAAACAATAAATAAGAATTTTTGTGTTTATTTTTGCCTTTGATTCCATTTTACAGATTGTTTGTTTATTCAAACAGTGAAATTCAACTTGTTTTACAATTTTAATTAAATTTAAATGCTACCAAGTGTATGCCAAAAACAAAACAATGATAAAAGATAGTGTGAAGTGAATACTCAGAAACATAAAGTTTTGAAAACAAGTATTAGGCCTACAAGCTACAACTAATGTAAATGAAGCTCAACAATGTGCAGTTAATTCTTTTTTAATAGCTAAACTAAACTCGCTTTGCTGTTCGCTATCTAAATAAAAACAGTTTACTCCACCTTTACTTTCATAGGACCAAAAACGAACTACCTTTTTTCACAATTGGAAACAAACTTTTGTGCTTCTGTTTTCATATCCACTTTGCCTAACATTGTTCTGTGAACACAGCAAACTGCTATATGATTGAATCTCGTTTGGGTCATAGTTGACTAAGATACTTGAAATATTGGGAGGAATGAAAACCGTTTTATAAATATTAGGGGAGACCACGTCCCCGGTGGGATTGACGCCCGTGCTTGTCTTTAAGAAAGCTGGGTTACAGGACCATGCTACCGGCGTTGGCAAGTAACTACACGAACACATAGCGCAGCTTTCGTAAAGTAAGGTTTCAAACATCTGTATCATGATACATATAAACCTAAATATTATATTTTTAGGATAACAGGAAAGGACAAAAGCAATGAGATAAGGAATCAAGGATCGGAAACACCTCTTAGTGAACATCAATAAGCGCAAAGCTAGAAACTTATCCATCACATATGCATGTAGCAATGCTTTGCTTTGCCGGTTTTAGACATTTCTCAAGTGTAAGCAAATAATATTTCGGCGCCCCCATGTAAATGATAATAAAAGAGTGGAAAGTTGTAATGGACAAAAATTCATCAAATAATTGTTACAATTGCAAATATCTTTAATCTACCTGTGAATATTAACAAAAAAAGTGACGAAATTATAACTAATTGTCTTGGATGAATACTGAACGAAATTTCAATGTTAATAATTAATAGCATTCTTTTTATTAAATAAGCACAATGCAGAACTAAGGTATACCCCTAAGATGTATTTTGACAAGTACAATTGGAACATAAAAGTTGAAACAGAATAAATGAGTTTCAGCTCTAATATTAACACATGTTTGATTTTGACCCCCCCCAAAAAAGTATGCTTTTACGCTTCGTTATATTTACATGGCACTTTCTACTGATGAGATTAATGATAATTAGCTTAATTTTTCGTTTCCTTTGTTACTGAAAAATTCATGTTATAAAGAGAAATGTTTTGGCTTTCAATTTGGCGATATCTCGTATTATTGCATCCATATCCATTTCATTGAGTATGTCATTTTCAATAGCCATCTAAGCTAGTCCATATAATTGTTCTTGAGGTACAGTTGATCTCAAATAATTGTTTATTAATTTTAGCTGAACTTGTTTAATACATAACACATGACAAAAGTGTGGGACTTTGTCAATATTTCATTTATCTTCGATCCAGTGCCGGAACTTCAAAATCAGCTCCCTCCCGCAAAATACCGTATTCATCACCCGCCCCCGCAAAAATTCTTTTCAGGGCCTTTTAGTTCTATAAAACAATTTAGTTCTTTCATGTCTCTTTCCAAGATACACATTCCAAATCAGGCAAATGAGTAACAATATTAACACTAGCATTGGCGCACCCAATATTTCTCTTTTGAGTCCGAAGGTTGTTCGGAGTAGCCTACAAAATGCAAATAGTTCTGTGTATTTCTCCTCTGAAATTGTGCTAATTTTCTTAAGAATTAAAAGTTCTGGGGAATCCAAACTCTCGGACCATCTCCTGTCGGTGCATCCCTAAACACAAGTAACTAAAACTCAACTTTGCACTAGGACTGTTACCAGAAGTTTAAAAATATCGCTCCATCTGAATTTAATACGAGAGAATGGATTGATAATGATTGTTACACTGATATAATACAACGAGCATATGTATATATGCTGCTGTGGTTGACAGTGAGATTTCTAAAAATTGTGTTACTCATAATCCTACTGACCTTTCGTTACGCATATACTGCGTGAAAACTAATTGTATTCAAAAAAATTTTGAAATACATTAAATTTAACTCAGACCTGTAAGCGAAGAGGCTGCATCTATTTCGTTTTAATTTAACAATTAAATTAATATAGTCAAGTAAAACAAAGTTACAGCTTCGAAAGTTTGTCGTCTTACAGATGCTTCGTTAACAGTAACAGGTTTAGAAACTCCCCCACCTCAGCATTTGTATGACTATCACTTGCGAAATTTTGTCCAGAAGTCGAAAGAAACTTTTTTTTAAAGAGCTTTCGCTTGCATCTCATCTTCTTTGAAGTTTCGTAGCTTTCTTTTTCATTAAAGTGCTCCACTTTTTCGGCCATTATTATTACATGAAAAGCAAAGTACTATTGAAAAGTGAAAACACACTTTTCATTTAAAAAAAAAAAAAACCTTAAGCTAAACGAAAAAAATGAAATTTTTGAGTTTTACGTCCAACGGTTATGCCGGGTGGGCTAAAGGAGACGGTGATGATGAGAAATGAATAAAATGGTGGAATGAAGAAAGTGGGAGGAAACAAGAGAACCCCGAGGAAACCCACACACACGGTGTTTGTCCACCACAAAGTTCACTTGGCGCGAGCTGGGATCGAACCATGGACCCCATGCACCAGAGGTGAACGCGCCGTTGGTGGACGAACTGAGCCACCGCTGCCCCTAAAACTAAACGACTCAGGATAGAAACGAAAATGTTGACGAATGCCGAACGGACTAATAGACATTAACAAAGTGAGCATTAAGCAGTGGGCCAGTGGTATTAGGAACTTAAGTTAAAATTTCCCTCAGAAGTAATCAATATGATGTACAGTACTGCCCGTCTTTTCTTACTATTCGCCCCCTCCCTGGACCAATGGACAAAAATGCCTAGTCGCTTGAACTTCTATAATGTGCATTTTATTTGCGTTGACCTTTCTCAACCCTTAACTGTGGTCATTGAACCGAAGCACTATGTGGGGACACTGTGTATGACAAGGTGGGGCATCCGTGAAGATATTTCTTTCAACTCTGATAATGTCACTCAATCCATAAGCAACACGCGCAGTTGACTACCTTTTGTGCATATGGTTGTTGATCCATTCCCATTTCAAAGACATAGAGATATATTTGCCAATGGTATTTTCTAGCGGAAGAGTTGGTGGGAGACGAAGGAAGAACCTGTTACATTTGTATTTTGTGCATATGGTGGGATTGTTGAAATAATGCCGCTGTCTTTAGTCTTACTGCCGTAGTGCTTAATATAACATCTATTGAAAAAGTAAATTTTCCTACATTTTATCTCATATTCGTAAAATCTACCTTTCTCCCTCTTTAAAAATCTTTCCTAAATCTCCCTGCGCTTCGAGAAATGTTCCTCAAACTAGCATCTAGGGATGCTATCGAGACGAGACGAGACTTTGCATAGTCTCGGTCTCGTCTCGGTCGATAAATAGTGGTCTCGATCTCGTCTAGAGTCAAAAATCGCCATCTCGGTCTCGTCTCGGCCAAACAGATGCTTATCTCGATCTCGGTCTCGAGGGCCAAATCTTGGTCTCGTCTCAAAAGTCTAGAAATAAATTGTGAAAGTATTATTATCTTACAGTCTGTCGTTTTCGCTTCTTATATTTTGCCTTCATTCTTGACTTAGAATTATGGTATGGTGTACCTCTTCATTGCTAATTTGCTAACACTAATGCTTCCCATGCGTGTGTTCCAGGTTCAATGATCAGTGGGTATATCATGCCTGGAATAAAACCCTAATAGTAACCCATATTTCAGCAATAGACGTTGTCTCATATAGCCTCACTATTGCCTATACAATTAAACCCCATTCAATTAACTCCAGTACTATACAGTAGTTTTATTTCCTTCTTTTGAATCAGAATTGTTCAATACCTCCTAACGAATAACGCAACGCATAGCAGTACGAATGTATTTAATCGTATAGAAATTGAAATTTTACAATTTCTCCTTTATTATCCAATACATTCTGCTTTGACTGTCATTTTAAAAACAGAATGTAACGTTCATTATCTTAACAAATAGGGTAAATTATTACTACAATATATTTTGTTTCAAATTGATCAAATGTTTTATTTCCGTTTCACATCTCCGTGCTTATTTGACACTTTATAACACGAACCTCCTGAATCTTGTGGTGGGAGCTATGACACTCATTTTTTCTATGTGTGGTCTCGGGTTGGATCATCAAACAAGTTAGATTCAAAGTCTGACGTTTCGCATAGTTCGCGTCTCATTTTAAGTACATTCTGTTTCTTATATAAGTTCATAAAGTCGTAATGCATTACATAAGCATATAACCAGTGCTGTAACATAGATTAAGCTTATTCCTGAGTTCTCAGCAGTGAATGCGATCTTTATTCCAGAAAACTAATCGTGCGTTCATTACTTTGAAATTTTATATTTATTGAAAATTACTTGCGAAACATGGGCATACATATTATGTAAGTATATACGGGTAGGTAATTCGAGCTATCTGTATCTATTTTGTCTCTCTCGCCAAAACAAGTGACTCTTAACTTTCTAGTTTTCTTTTGTATTAATTTTCGTAGTTTTGATGCAACATGAAGGGTTAAAGAGTCATTTTTTTTTTTCGCTGTACTACTTTTGTTAAATTTTGGATTCATTTTTACCCTTACTTACCTAGTAAAAGTTATATTTATATCTGAATTTTAGAAGTAGACTATGCTAAGTCAATTTTTGGTCGAAATTGAGTTAAGAATACTTCTTTAATAGACTATGTTCTTTCTATTGGTGCAGTAATGTGAGTCTGAAAGCATCCTACTACTTTGTAACTACTTAGTACAGTTTGAAAAACTGTACTATAGGTCTTACTTAGGGAAACGGTTTTCACTTCTCCTTTAAAATAACGAAATTATGACTTGATTTAGTTTACCTCTGAGATTCAGATATAATAAAATCATCACGAGCGTCATAATCAATCATTATCAATCCACTGCTGAATGAAGCTCTTTCCAAGTCTTCTTCACAACTATCTATCTTGGACAATTCTTTTCCAGGTTACTCCCCAGTGGTTCTTGATTTCGCCACATCTTGTATGCGGATGTTTCCTAGGCTGTTTTTGTCTCTTTGTATCCAGTCTAGAATTGTTTACGTCCATCGATCATAATTTCTTCTTGCAATATGTGCAGCACATTTTTCAGCCCGTGTTAAAATGATTTCATTAGTACCAGTCACTAGTTGCCAAATAATTTACTTCTATATATCTGGGCTACAAATAGTTTAAATCTGCTAATTTTGGAGCACAGACACACTACTTTTTGATCTTTGGATCTGCCAACACTGACTCAAATATTTAAATCAATGTGAGGACCCCCATTTGATTTAGCGGCTAACACGCTTGACTTCGGTACGCATGGTCTCGAGTTCAATTCCCGGTGGGGGTGCATTTGAACGACCGAAATGGTTCGGATTCCACTATAATCAGTAGCTCCACGTCTCCTTTAGCCGTCCTAGCATAATCGTGGGACGTGAAACTAAAACAAACCAAACAAAAAATCAACACAATGTGTATTACTAACTGTAAGTTCTTGAATAATTGCATATAGCTATATGATAGGGATCAAGTTTGAGGTGATCGGTGGTCAAACTAAAGCAAGTCAAATGTAATTAGGGTGTAATTAGAATTTTTAATTAAGCACGGTTTTAATCTAAAGTGTATACCAGGCCTAAGGTTTAGGGGGAACAATAAGTGTTACTGAGAAGTTTTCAGATACATTTAATTTCAATTACAATTGGCATTTACATGTATTGCTGGAACGAAAACTTTGACATTAACATTATAAGTAGCCCAAAGACTATGAGAAATGTCGTCTTTTTAAAACATTCCTACACCATAAAACAAATTACGAGCAATTTTGAAATATTTTACAGTTTAGCTACGTTATTTGCACTATATTTAGAATAATACTTAGCAATTTATTTAAGTGGGCAACACTGCTTAAAATAATGTAGCTGCGACTTGTAATTAAAACCCCCAAAAACTATAGTTGTAATGCCATAGAAGCAAAGGAAAGCAACAATCATTATAAAAATTTAACACAAATACGTCATTTTAAGCAGCATAACAATCACTACCCATGTGTTTAGTATCACTGAAACGGTTTGAAATAACAATTGTTGCAAATGGTATTATGATCATTTAAGTCTTTTGGAAGCATCTACGTGATGAGATGTGGTATGTCAGCACGTTTTCGAAGTACAGTCTTTAGAAAAGGTTAAATTTTTCATTTCTTGTAACTTTGCTCCTTCATTCATTCAAAATTCATTATACCATTATCATATTTGACGCTAGGATACAATTGATGCGCATTGCACCGACCATGCCATTTGAGTTATTAGAAATCTCCAAAATGTTAATATTAGTGATACTGTATTGTCCTTTGTTACACTGAATAATGTATGTGGTATTGTGCTTTTATTTAATATCTAAGTTAGAAATATGTAATACCTTACCTAGTGCAATAGCAACACTGCTTGTTTATCTAGTGGTATTGCAGAGTATGTAGAAGAGTTTCCCCTTCAATACTTCACATAACTTGATGTAAAATTTCAGCATTATATACATCAACAGTGGATTTTACTTCGGGAGAGGCTTGAGGAACGAGTAAGAAGCAATTGTGTTGTGCGAAAAAATGATCACAAATTTATTTCCGGAGGGGCTTGAGCTCGATAGCCACCCCCTAAATACGCCACTGTATATCAGTCAACCGTTCCCATATCATTTAACACAGCAACAAAACAAATTTTGAGTAAACAATTTTAATAGCTATCAATATCAATATTCGAGACGAGACAGACTTTCGAGACTGACCTAAGTCTCGTCTAGATTTATAGAGGTTTGTCTCGGTCTCAGTCTCGTCTCGGTATATAAAAGTCCGTCTCGGTTTCAGTCTCGTCTTGGTATTTAAAAGTATGTCTCGGTACCATCTCTACTAGCACCACTTCTTTGTGTGGCATTGGCGCTGATTAATGTACGAGCCCATTTCATGTGTAAGGGATTGTTTTACAGCCAAACACTCAAAGATGAGACTTTATTGACCCTTTAATGTATTTTATCTGTATTTTTATAATATTTATTTGAAACTGTTTGGAAAATTTTTCATCATAACATTTTCTTTAGTAGATATTCACATTTAAAAACATAACTTCCTTTCCACTGTGACGCACTCTTGAACAGACGCCTCCTGCGTAGTTCGCAGGATTCAAGATCCTGCCGTAATTGCACCTTTCGTTTCTTCCTTTCTAAATTCATATTCTTTCTGGCCAAACTACCGGGTTTCGAACTAAATTGCACCTCTTGTTTTCTTCCCTTCTCAATTCAAATTGATCTTTGCCAAACTAACCAGCTTTAAATTGCATCTCTTGTTTTATTGCTCAATTTATATTGTTCCTGGCCAAACTAACCGGGTTTAGAACCAATTTGTATCTCTTGTTTTCTTCCTTTCGAAATTCCTACTGTTCCTGGCAAAACTAACCAGGTTTCGAACTAAATTACACCTTTTGTTTTCTTCATTTTAAAATTCGTACTGTTCCGTGCCATACTAACGCGGTTTCGAACAAAATTCCACCTTTGGTTTCTTCCTCTCTAAATTCATATTGTTCCTGATCAAACTAATAGACTTAAGAACCGAATTTTACATTTTGTTTTCTTCTTCTTTAAATTCATATTGTTCCTGACCATACTAACAGACTTAAGAACCGAATTGCACCTTTGTTTTCTTCCTTTCTAAATTCATACTGTTCCTGGCTATACTAACAGACTTAGATCTAAATTGCACCTTTTGTTTTCTTCCTTTCTAAATTCATATTGTTCTTGACCATATTAATAGACTTAAGAACCGAATTGCACCTTTTGTTTTCTTCCTTTCTAAATTCGTATTGTTCCTGACCATACAAACAGACTAGAACTAAATTGCACCTGTTTTTCTTCCTATCTGAATTCAAGAGGTTAATGCTCTTGAAGGAGATCAGTAAAAGTTAAAAATTCTTTCGCTACAAGCTAAGTGGCGAAAGCTTAGCTTATATACTAAGTTCTCACTATATAGTAGGTACTTTTCACTTAGTCTGTAGGAAGCTTTCTTTCCTTAGCTTGTTAACGTTAAAATTTGCATTTTTACCGATGTGACTTCTCTCGAGATCGGCCACTACGGTTTTCTAGTCCTCATGTTGTGTATGTGTTAATTTTCTTTTCTACTGGAATCTGTTATCAATTATCAGAATTCCATTTCCTCTTTTCAGATATTTGATCACAAGCTGTGGAAATATTTTTCCACCACTATATTCTTAACTAGCGTCAATTATCCGCTTCGCTGGGTTAAAAGATGAAATATTATAAATATGTTCCGTTAGTCAGTCACTTTTTACTATTACGGAAGTACTCTTTGATATTGATTATTTTTATATATATATCTCGACCCTTCCCAAGTTGTTTGGCTGAATTTGGATTTAGACGGCATCGGAAGTGTCAGTGTTCATCTCAGCGACACCGAAAACTATGAATTCGACACTAATATCGGTCATATACAGGGCGTTTGAAAAAGAACTCCCTAGTTTTAAATATAAATTTAATTGGGAAATGAATGAAAACTTATATCAATGAGTACATATAATGAAAGAGAATTTTTTCAAGTTTTGTTTAATGTTGGTAGACTTCAACGTGGGATCCATTTGTGGCCCTGCACACGTCGAGACGATATTCCTGGAAAGACTTTAGCCAATGACGGATAGTTTTTGCTGTAGGTGGTTCACCACCATACTGACGTCTAAAATTACGTTGCACTGTTATAACTGACTCAGTTTTCACAAGCCAAATAACACACTACGCATTCTGTTGCTGAATACATATTGTTGCTGAGTTGCTCTGCACTGCACGCCTGCCTGGACTGAACTGAGTAAGCAGGAAAAAAAGAAAAACAGTACTGGTGCCGTCTCAAGGTCAAGCAGACCTACCAGCTGCAGGGGAGCCAAACTTGGAGAATTGATGAATCAAACACCACAAACTAGAATAGTGTATGTCACTTTGTACAAATTCTAGGACACATTACTAGATTACTAGGGAGTTCTTTTTCAAACACACTGTATATATACCCCTCCCCCACAATACATCATCAAAATGAAATGATGAAAACCATTCTAGGCCCGAACCTCATCTGTGTTGAAACTTTGATCGAGATCGGTGGGATCGTTCAAGAGTTATTAAGTCAGAAACATAGTTAGTTTCATTTATATATATATAGAAGATAGATACTCGTTGTGTGTATGATTGGGAAACTTTTGCAAGACAGATGTCTTCTGAGTTAATTGTCACATCCTGTGTTCAGATATTTTTCCAATCGTTGTGTAATACTCCTTGATTCTTCATGTGTACATCTTATAACAAAATGAGGAACCTGTTTAAAAAACCATATGAAGATACGAAGAAGGGGTAATAATAATAATAGGGCTATCCAGACTCCTAAAGAAAACATGTTTGAAAATGTAGATTAATTCCAGTGTAGATTAATATAATTTTATGAAAAGAAACCGAAATCAAATTCTACACAAGCAATCGATATTTGTTTCACCTCAAACATTAGGTAAAAGTTGTCATTACCTAATACCTAATGCGATCATATAAATACTAGTTAACCTGTTTTGTGTTGTATGGTAGAACTGTATAAAGTAGATTCTACAGATACTAGTTAACCTGTTCTATGCTTTTACAGAAGTGATTAAGAAGTATAGCAACTTCGTAAGCAGTCCCATATTTCTTAATGGAACGAGGGCCAATGTTATTCAGGTAAGTTCTAAATATATAAAATTAAAATAATTTTTCAATATCATTAGCGTTTAACGGAAAATATGGTTATTTGATAGATCACATCAAGAAAAACAAAATTGGGATAAATTATGATGCACAGTTTTCGACAAAATCTGGAGAAGTGAATTCTATGGCGTTAATGTTATTTGTTGTCAATCGCGTGCAGTTTTACTATACGGATCCATAGTATAAGTAGTAATAGTAGTAGGAGTAGGGGTAGGAACGGGTTAGAAGCCTCGCAGGGGTTCGTTGGGTTGTGTTCTCGACATAAAATGGGAAAATTAAAGATTTCCCCACATTTTTCGTACATTTTACAATCTGTGGATCCGTACAGTAAAACTGCACCGTCAATTGGATGCGATTATATATATATATATATATATATATATATATATATATATATATATATATATATATATATATATATATATATATATATATATATATATATATATATATATATATATATATATATTCAACTCGGTTGTTTTGAATAGGTTCTTTATTTAAATTATATTGTGTATATGGTAAAGATACGCTCTTTAGCATATCTCAACCAACGAACGATGCAGACGGCCGGTTTTATAACTAAATACAAACAACAATGTTACCAACTGGTTAATACGTAATTAAACTATCACAATTCTTATTGTCCTGTTCGTAATAAACCACCTCACGCATATGTTCAGCTTAAAAGAAGGTCACACTTGTGATACGTTAAACTGAAAGATTTTATTTCATTTTCAACTCAATTAAAAGTTTCGAAAGTTATTTCCAGAGCATTGTACGTAATATATATATATCGATATAGATAGATATATACCCTCAATATTCATATTCCTCGAAGAATGAAATGAGTTTTTATTAGTTCAGCGTCCCGTGCTTACGGCTTTTAGGATAAACGACAGAATGATGAATGAAAATACAACTATTGTAAAATTAAATTCTTGTTCATTATTGTAAATTGCTGTTATTATTATTTTAAAATTATTATTATAATTCTAAATTATTGTAAAGTTATCTTCATTGTTGGGTCTATATTACCGGGCAGCATCAACACAGCTTTCATTTAATGATTTGACAGAAGTGGAGATGAAAGTTCAATTAGTTTCTATGGAAATGAAATACAGAATGTGTTTCTCTGTTTTGAAATCTGTAATGTGACCACTTCGTAGGAAGGATAACAATAGCTGTAAATAATGAAGTACGTTTTTCAAGGAAGCAGATGCACTAAACTTGTTCAAAATAATGTAGTATATTCTCACTACACTAGTCAGTAATGCAAATGTCGATGGAGTGTTTAGTGTTATGAAAGTTTGATAAACAGATAGAATATCAACAGAAGTTGTAATGACAATTTGTGTTCAGATGAGAGACTCATAAACATATATATGAATAATTAACTTTGGTAAACAGTAAAAAGAATCACCCACTCGAAATTTCAATTTCGTTCTCTAGATATCAACTGCTGGAGGACATTTGTTGCCATCTAACGACGAGATGTGTAATTTCTACTACCTTTGCAAAAAAAATCAAAAAATAGTTTTTGTTCAAGAGTTATCTGTAAAGTAACGGGTGGACGTAAGTCACCGTTACACATTAATATGTTAATGGATTGACTCCATTATCGAACTCGGCCAAAATAATCAATCTAACTATCTTTTCTAGAAATCATAATTAAAAAATGACTTTCGTTCTAAATTTATCGTGTGGAATAACGGACGGACTGTCACCATTACCCGTTAAGGTGTTAATGCAGCGTTTCCCAACCTTTTTCAACTTGCGGCACAGTACAGGTGTAACTTGAATTCTCGCGGCACATTCATATATATAGATATTATTATTATTATTATTATTATTATTATTATTATTATTATTATTATTATTATTATTATTTGTATATATGAAATACCGTGATATTTTTTTTTCTGTGATTAGGCCTATTGATTTTCTCACAGAGAAGAAAGCTCGATGACTGGTTTTCCTTTGTAATAAATCATTATGCTTATTGTTCATTCTAATTTAAAAATAGTAAACAATTGCAGTGAAATATAGAACTCGGGTTTTTTAAAAATCCACTTTCTTTTTCGAAAACTGTATCCAACCTTTCACTAGAAAGGAAGATCACTAAATAACGAACGAATAAACAAATTTCTTGTACTTTTAAAACACAAATGTAGGTATTTTTTTACGCATGTTTGCTTTGTGAAAAGGATTGAATGATACAGTATTTTGAAATTTCAAGTTACGAAATAAACTGCAACAACAATGAAGCAATAATGGTCATGACAATGATAACAAATACTTTTCTCAAGATTAAAAATGTACAGAAAAGTAACACAGTATGGAACTTTTGTAGATTCATAGTAGAGGTTCATAGTAATGTGAAATACAAATATACATTTTTCTCTGTCTTGCAATTTGATTCCTATAGAATTAACAATTTTGTTTCTATTTCCTCGCGGCACACCAGCGACCTGTTCGCGGCAAACCGGTTGGGAAATGCTGTGTTAACGGATTGGTTCCGTTAACAACCTTGGCCGAGATAATCGATCTAGTTTTCTATTGCAAAAAAACATAATTCAAAAGTCTTCTTTCATTCAAGAGTTGTCATGTAAAATAATAGAAAGACGTAAGTCACCGTTACCCATTGACTCTGTTAACGAACTCGGCCCAAATAATCGATCTAGCTGTCTATTGCAAAAAACAGAATTCAAAAATTCGCTTTTGTTCAAGAGTTATCGTGTAAAGTAATGGACGGACGTTAAGTCACCGTTATTCATTAAGATATGTTATCGAATTGTCTCCATTAACGAACTTGGCCGAGATCATTGCTCTAACTATGCATTGCCGAAAAAGAATTTTAAAATTCACCTCCGTTCAAGAATTATCGTGAGAAGTAACGGATGTACAGTCGTACTAACGTTACAATATATTGTAAATGTCATTTATGTGATCCTAATGTAGGTATCTATAATCACTAATGTTTGTATCATTTATATTAAGTTAGGTACGGTCCATGTTTGGTTTGTTTTAATGGTAGTTTTAGTAATTAGTAATAGCACTGGTAAGTGTTAGAAGTATTGGTGGTAATAACATGCAAAGTAAGAACTCCAGTTTCCCATTTACACAAAGGGCGCTGGTCTGTCGGTTAACCTTCGGTTCAGTCTGGCAACCCTAGTGAATACATTGCTTTTGTTACAAGAAGTTCCATGCAAATGTTAGAGATGTTTTACAGAGTTACAGAAACTCAAAATTTTATAGCGTTATCTATTTATTGCAAGGCCTTGATTTCACTTCTAGTGGAATACTGATGTGTTTGGTCTATGACCTGCCCTACACCTTTTTCCAGTCTGGGTACTGTTCTCGACTTCTTTTCAGTACCTCACAGAGTTTCTGAGCTACGTTGGTCAAACAGTGAAACTACTCCATGAAAACAGTGAATATAGCATCGCACAATACTCGTCACAGAAAAGTTGATAAATTTCGACTTCCAGTAATCCAAAGATCGCATATGTTATAAGCTTCGTACTGAATTCAACCTGTCAAAATTATATTTACCCCTGAAAGAATTTTACGATCCACATTATGAAAAGTTGTAAGTAATATTATGTAAATTTTTGTTGATGTTCTGTTATACTTTCGCGTATTACTGCTCATGTTTCAGTGTGAAATGCCCAACATACTATGTCTGGAACTATACAAATAAATAAATAAATAAATAAATAAATAAATAAATAAATAAATAAATGTTAATACCAGTGCCTGCATGGCCTTTCATGCATGAAGAGCGCTAGTAGATATGTCCGACACTCCTCCGTCAATGATACAATACTACGAACCCTTAACACTGCTGGAATTTCTTCTATACAGGAATCTTCTAGTTGCTGTCGTTCGGTTGGAAAGCGATCCGATGGAATTTATTAGAGAGGTAGGAAGACGCATTTATTGCGTTTTCCAGGAAGTTCGTTCTATATCTTTTCTAATACAGTGCAAGCCGTTTCTATCCAACGTGGCAACGTGCCGTCGGTCCGTGACACTTTACCACCTGGAAAAGAACTGGATGAGGTGTTTGTTCTCTAATAAGAATAGAAATTTAATTTCATTTCACGCCTTTCGAAAACTTGTAGTTATAGAGTCCAGAGTGTTTTCCATTATGTAATTATAATTTATTTCTAAAACTACATTTTATTTACATTTAATTATTTTGTCTGTACATAAAATATGAAATATCAAGGTAAAATTTTAATTAAACAAACATTTGTGAAACTTAATTGTTACATATTGAAAATAAAATAAAATAAATATTAAATACTTAATATTTTCTTTTTTTAGCCTTTGTGGTTAATGAACCCAAAAGAAGTGACGCCAGAAATGCATGATGAATTCTACAGGTTCGTAGGTAATTCTTATGATCGACCTCGATTCCACCTTCATTATTCAACTGATGTACCACTCAGCATTCGATGCTTGCTTTACTTTCCTGAAGGAAAACCTGGTATGTACATCTTTTGTATTTGTTATATTTCGTATGTAGTGGAATCTGTACGTAATGGAGCGTCTTGAAAGGAAGCTTGCATTAGTATATATGGTTTCGTTAATTTTGCTGTACAAGGTAACCAAACAAGTTCTTGCCGTTTTTTATGTCCCATTAATCGTGCGCTCAAAGAGAGGAAACTTGCCTGCCAAACAATCGGAAGTTAGCCTAACTATCGACGTTCAGTAATACAGGCACATTCCTACATACATCAGTCATAGTTCGTCCAGTGTCGAAGAGAAATGCAGGTATCGAAGCAGCTTGTTCGCGAGTGTTTGGTGTATTATTTTAAAGTAGACCTGTCAGCTGCGGCATCAAGTTACCGCATATGGAAGGCATTTGGGATAGTGCCATGAATGAACGCATGCCAGGCATTGGTTCCAGAAATTCGTTCGGAAGATGTAAGTCTTTCGGATGAACCTCGCAGTGGATGACCACGTGTGTTAGATGACGAGGCCCTGAAAGCAGCCATCGAGAAGGGCACTAGTCTAACGTGTGATGAACTTGAAGAAAGATTCCATGTTTCCGCTGAACCAGTCAGATTGCACCTGCATGAGATAGGGAAGTCATATAAGTTGAGCAAGTGTGTATCCCACACATTGTCAACAGAACAAGGAATGTCAGCCTTTTTGCTCACTCGTCACCTGAACACACCCGTCTTTGATCGATTGGTCACTGGTGACAACAAATGAGTTCTTTATGACACTCCCAAGCATGTCAGACATTGGTTGCTGCCACGTGACCCTGTTTCTTACACCTCAAGACGACCTCTGCACCCACGAAAGGTTATAGTGGAATTGTCGGCAGGGGGAGGGGTCGATTACGAGCTCCTTCCAATTAGTCAGACTATCACTGCTTACTTCTACTCTCAGCAGTTGCAATGGGGGCACTGTACATTGCGACAGAAGGAGTCAACATTGATGAAAAGTTTACTGTTCCTGCACGACAGTGCCAAGCCACATGTGGCAAAGAGGACCCAAGATCCTGAAAGCAGCCATCGAAGTGGTCTAACGTGTGATGAACTTGCAGAAAGGTTCCGCTGAAACAGTCAGACTGCACCTGCACGGGATAGGGAAGTCATACAAGTTAAGCAAGTGGGTATCCCACACATTGTCGGTAGCCAACAAGGAACAACGAGTATCAGCCTGTTTACCCTTTCTTACTCGTCACCATCTTCACCTTCCTACCTTCAGCAACTTCATTTTACATGCAGTTGCAGGTAGTGGATGTTGATGGGCATTACTTCGAAACCTAAAGGTACATACCATTTACTGTATTGCTTTGTTTATCGCTGCTCTAGAACGGCAGGAACGTTTTTGGTTACCTTGTAAATCCATATATTTAAGTTAATTTGCTGGCATCTAAACAATGCAGATACAGAAAGACATTGATGCAGGTATATGTTCTACACACTATGATTCCAAGTCTGCGACATTTAATTATATGCTTCAACGTCATGCCTCAGTGGAACAGTGGCAATGGCAGTGTAAATATATGGCTTACACTGACCTTGAAAGTCAGGGAAATTAAAATGAGTCAGAGAAATGCTTCCAAATATGCAGAAAGTCAGGGAAATCGCTATCTTGCACAGAAGAGGCAGAAAATTATTTTTCAGCTGTCCACAGAAGATATGAAGAACAACTCAAAGAATCAAGACAGATTCAAAAAGATGATGATAAGAAATAGGCTCAAAAAACAAAATTATCTTGAGAAATAAAGAAGCTTGAGGATAGCCCAAAGCTATTAAAACTTCAAGCTTTGAGAGAATTGAGAGTAGAATTGAATTATATTTGTTTATTTATTTTTCTTTATGATGGTGTTCAGAATGACCAAATATTAAATATATAGTTAGTATATAATTATTGCCTGGTACTAGTATTTTATTCTATTCCAAGTACAGGAAGTTTGACTCATAATAAGTATTTACAGTAAGAAAGTAAGCTTATATACTGTATTTAAAAATATATAAAGAGAGCGTTGGACGGCTCTGGGAATGGCCGAGATTAGTTTTTTCTTCTTTCTTTCTGTTTTCCTAAGCCTAACCATAAATAATGTTCACGGTGTCGCTGGTCAGGAAAAATTAATTACTCAGTCATGGAAATTCACTCAAATTAGTATGAGCCCTGAAGCTGGCATTTGAGCACGGATACTGAACCTTTTCCACTAGCGTATCACCAAAGTATATGAGGGTTGCACTGAAAGTTTCGGGAAAATGATAGAACGCAAGAACATCAAAGCACAGCATTTTTTTTTTTTCTTTTCAAAGGACTCCCCTGTACAGCAATGCATTGTTTTATGCGATAGAACCACATTCTTGAAACAGTTATGCTACTTCGAAGTTGGTACCTGTGAAACATGCAGTTTGTATGCCTCGATGGCTTCTTCTAGAGTGCCAAAGCGCTTCCCACGCAACATGTTCTTTACTGTTGGTGTGGGAGACCCGGGTTCGAATCCCGGCGGGAGCTCATGTGGTTCGAATTCCACGTAAATCAGTAGTTTCACGTCTCTTGTAGTCTCGTTACTGAACGGGACGTTAAACTCAAAATCAATTCAACTCAAATCACTGGGGGCTAAATCAGGGGAATAAGCCGGATGTGTCATGACTTAAATGTTTTCCTGGTCCAGAAAATCATTTGTGGCAGCTGATGTGTGCAAGCAGCATTGTCGTGATGCAGAATGATTCGACGGTTAGGATTGGACTGTCTGCTCACATTCAGTACTTCTAGGAGACATGTGGTTGTGTACCATTCTGCTGATTGTTCTACGACTCTCCAGTTGACAGTTGCAATATGACCTGATGTACCAAAAAAATGATGCAAACATTTGTATAAAGATACTACGTGCACGAACAGCTTTGGCTGGTTTAGGTTCATCGCGGAACACCTGCACAGCAGATTGTCTCCTTGCTTCCGGTTCGTATGCATAAATCCACGTTTCAACACCTGTTACGATGTCAAACACCAAATTAGATGATCCAGACTTGAACCGTTTCGTCATATCTTTGCACCATTTCACACGGGTGTCTTTTTGTGCTTGAGTTAAATTGTGTGGGATCCAACGAGCGCAAAGTTTTTTCACACCTAAATAATCATGCAATATTGTTTCAATTTAACTCATGTTAATACCTAAGGACCCTGAATGTCGCGATAAGTCACTTGTCGATCAGTGTTAATTAATTCACAAACAGCTTCAATGTTTTTGGGCACAATGGCTGTCGATGGACGATATGCACGATCCTTATCACTCAGGCTGACTCGACCACACTGAATTCCTGAAACCACCTGTAAATTGCCATCTGGGGATAGGGCTTCATCAGGAAAAGTAACAGTCATCCAACGAACACACACTTGCTATGTTAACCCTTGGCGAAAATCGTAATAAATCATGACACGGAAGTGCTCTCGTCAGGTCCATTTTTGATCACGACCACCTAACTTCAAACTGGTGCTCTGCAACGACAAAGATTCCGAGTTACATATGGTTTTACATTTAGAGTGAATAAAGATGACACTTTATAATTACAACAAAATCTAACGGATTACATTGTTCCCAGTACGTGATTCCCGAAACTTTCAGTGCAACCCTCGTAGTAATTAATAATACCACCATAAGTTGTGCGTACTTACCACAAGGTGAAAAATCCTGCTTGGATTACATCTTCTATCGTTCTTTCCACTTCCATATTTTTAATTATTGGCAATCATTATCCCCAAACAACTCAAAGAAAGAAAGAAAGAAAGAAAAGAAAAGAAAAGAAATGTTTAACCAAACACCAACAATTTGATCCATGAAAATATTTAAAGATTTCAAAGCGCAAGTTCACCTCCAGCTCAAAACAAGATTCTGGTAATCGAGCAGAAGACGAAAACAGAGACACGGCACAAAAAGTGTAATGATGATGCAAAGCCAACGAATTAGATAGGGAAAGGTTTTTTGTTAAATGATCTTAATCTTGAAAGTCACAATTTTCTACCACCAATATATTGGCGAACTTGTATGTTGTTCTGTTTTGGGAACTTTCATATATATCCCAGTTCTAATACATTTATATTGATGAATATTTTGCAATAATCCATTTCCATTGTTGTTATTCTGAATTTTAACAACCGGCTATATAGGGTGTTTCAAAACAACCCCGACAATGTTTGGGAGGTGATTCCTGACAACAAGATAAGACAAAAAGCATAGACTAACCTGGGTGCACAAATGCTTCCTTTCGGGTTATAGGCTGCCGAAAACATAAAAAAAAAAGAACCTTAAAGATCCATAGCTCGAAAACTGTGGTACCTACCGTAGTCGGTCAAGACCTTACTTGGCAACTTGTATGTGTCCTATCTAAATATCCATGTTTCACAATCTTGCAGTACTTCCGCAGCGATTTTTATAGAGTTAGTTGGTGAGTAGTTCAAATTATATGCCCATAGCCAACTACCTCTATAAAAATTGTTGCATGATTACCTTAGGATTCTGAAACGTGGATTTTTGGATAGAGCCCATATTAGTTCCTAAGTGAAATCTTGACCCGACTACGGTAGGTCCCATAGTTGGGGAACTATAAACGTTTAAAGTTTATTTTTTCATGTTTCGACAGCCTGTAACTCCAAAAGGAAGCACCTGTGCACCCAGGTTGGTCTATACTTTGTGTCTTATACTGTGTCAGGAATCACCTCCCGAACGTTGTCGGTGTTGTTTTAAAAAACCCTGTATATATACGAGGGGGAGTCAAATGAAAACCATAATTATTTTTTTAAATATTATTTATTGGTCACACAGGGTACAGAAGTAAATCACTTTTCAACATAGTCCCCTCCTCGTTCAATGCAAGTCCGCCAGCGCTTCGGAAGAGCCTGAATACCTGCAGAAAAAAAGTCTTTTGGGCGACGGCGCAACCACTCGTGTACCGCATTGCGTACCTCTTCATCGGAGTGGAACTTCCTGCCGCCACTTCTTTGCTCGCTCGCTTTGTTTCAGGCTGATGTTAATGCACCTAGGGCTGTTCCTAATTCCGGAATTCCGGAATTTTTCGGAACGGAAATTCCAATTCCGGAATCGGAACACAGTTTCAAGACGTTCCGGAATTCCGGAATTTCGAAACTCCGGAATTTCGGAACGTTCCGGAATTTCGAAACATTCCGGAATTTCGGAACGTTCCGGAATTTCGAAACATTCCGGAATTTCGAAACATTCCGGAATTTCGAAACATTCCGGAATTTCGGAACATTCCGGAATTTCGAAACATTCCGGAACTTCTTATTGAAAAAATAATTTTTGCTGTTACCCCGAACTGAGAGGTGTGCGCAAAGCTTAGCTTTGAAACTGGATATTGATTCCGCTGTGCTGAAGGAAAGAGTTTTGGTCCACGTCAACTGGTTTGTTTCATTCTCTAGATCCGTTCACTGTGAACGATTGCGCATAAGATTTGGAACTTTGTCTGGTTATCCATAAAGTCTCAATCATAAGTGATTCAGTGTAAATTCCGTGATTTTGTTGCAGAAATCGGAACATAGAAATTCGAGCTAGTTCTTCCCTTTAGTTTGGTTTATCTTCCGAGAAACACCTTTTTTATAAACCACTTTGTATATTCTTTTTTAAATGAATACCGACTGTACCTTTTCCATTTATACGAGGCAACCCTAACAAGAAATTGAACTGCATATCTTTTGATGTATGGCCATTGTTAAGTATAAGTACCTGAAGGAGGGGCAGAGAATCATTTAAAAGAAAATACGATTTTCAGTAATTAAAGGGATAGGATAGTCTGAAATAAAAATGTACAATTATTATGCTGCTGTCCGTATTATGTAAAAATATGCATTATTGATGTTACATGAACTTTTTGGAAACTAGAATCAGTATTTCATATTTTCAGGTTCAAATCACGCAAAGCTAAAATTATTAATGCATCGCTTGTATTGTATTTAGTATACTGCATGCTGCAAACAGCAAAAAATTTCTTAGAACAAGGGATTACTGTTTAATGTTTTTTGTAACTTCTATAATCATGATGCTACTGCTGTTTTTTTTAAATGAAAGCTTTATCAAGCATTATTTGCATAACTTGTCAAAATGTACAATGAGAGTAAATCGAATAGAGGTGCAAACTTTACATAATATCTTATAATTATTCACATGTACGCGCTACTCGTTTCTTGTCCTGCGACACTTATTTGAATAACTAACTAAATAAAGGTGTCTATCAGTTAAATACTAAGCATTGGAACCTACGTATGAAGATTAGTTCTAACTCTACTAATCAAAATTTTATGCAAGGTGATAAATGAATTGTGTGAGTGAAAAACATTTAAAATTGGTTGGTTGAGAAATTGTATTAATCACCAATATATTATCAATGTTGTGAAATTCTGATGTAAAAGCATGTTACTTTCTTTAGACAATTACATCGATACAAGCCAACAGAATATGTACATTTTCATACAAAGCTGCACTTTGAAGGGTAGTTATGCATTCAGATGAAAGGGTCTGCACCCATGACTAACTAACAACAAGAAAGGTAAATGTTCAATTAGTATACCCGAAATTGTGAGTAGCGATGGTAAAAGTTAAAAATGAAAGAAATCATTTCGTAAATGTTAATATTCACATTAAAAGTATTAGCCTAATGTTCATATTTCGCTCTTACGAAATAATGAATTTGTATCAAAAACTATTCGTACTTCGCGTAAATTGATTTTTTACAAAAATTGATGTCTTACTTTCCTTGAGTAGAAAAGTTGGCGAAAACTTTCTTTCTCCTGATTTCTCAAATAAATCAGATAAAAAAGATCAATGAGATAAAAGAAGTTTGTTAAGCTAAAAGTCCATAAAGCCCATTTTATGCGATGCAATTTTCTATGCAATCTTGCATGCTAAGAGTCATGCGTTCAAATTATTTCGTGTAATAATAATTAACATTCAAGTTTCCACAGTAAATTGCACGTATTTCACCTTGTTTGGAGATAGAACATGTGCAATCTACCATGGAAAGTTGAATTCTAATTTTTATTACAGGAAATAATTTGAATGCGTGTCTTCTAATTTTGCATACATAATTGCCTTGTCTAATATCGTCTAAAGTCTACTTTCCCCTAATTTTTTAAAAAAATCATCTGGGCATTTATATGAAAATTGACATTTAATACATGCCCTTATAATATTTTATCAACATCATTGTTCTCTAACAGTATTATTTTGTAGCACAGAAATTTTGCTTTTTCTTTCAATAGTAATTTACATTTACATTTTTGTTGCATTATTTGATGACGTCTCAGGTAGCATCAGTTATACCATTTCAGGGTTTCAGTTGTCAAAATTTTCACAATTATGTATTATTCATGTGTACTCCTTGTACTTTAGATTAAAAGTTCATAATTCCAAATGACATGACTACAAATGTTTCGTGTGCTCTTGTATTGTTTGCTTAATAGTAAAACAAATATTTTGGAATTAAAATGCCAAACATGTAAATTGTTTCCTTGTTGGTACTTCAAAATACAAAATGGCAATGATTGAAAAAAATGTAAAAGATAAAGATAAAATGCTGTACTTTATTCCAATAATTGTAAATACGAGAATGCATAACTGTTTAAGACATGTAGCTACTATATTCCATAGATACCATAGTGAAAACGAGAAAGTATTTGCGAGTAAATTTGTGGGATTAAAGCCTTGTAATAATGTTTGAGAACCATTGCCTCAGGACTGTTTCGAACTTTTATATTCAAACTTTGAACTAATATTAATATTATGATTCCAGAATCAACAGTGAGCTTCAAAATTTCAGTCTTGAAAACAATTCCGAAATTCATACTTTTGAGCATTCCACAATTCCAAACTTTTGGAATGTTACGGAATTTGCGGAACTTCGAAACGTTCCGGAATTTCGGAACATTCCGGAATTTCGAAACGTTCCGGAATTTCGAAACGTTCCGGAATTTCGGAACTTCCGGAATTTCGGAACTTCCGGAATTTCGAAACGTTCCGGAATTTCGGAACATTCCGGAATTTCGAAACGTTCCGGAATTCCGGAATTTCGAAACGTTCCGGAATTCCGGAATTCCGGAACATTCCGGAATTAGATGAATTCCGAATTCCGGAATACGAAATCGAATTCCGAACACCCCTAAATGCACCCATGTTTCATCACCAGTGACGATTCGTGACAGGAAGGCATTACCGTCACGTTCAGCACGCCACAAAAGGTCTTCGCACGCATCAACACGTCGCTGTTTCAGTTCAGGCGTCAGTTGTCGGGGCACCCATCTTGCAGACACCTTATGAAACTGGAGAACATCATTCACAATATGATGTGCCGATCCATGACTCATGTGTACACATGCTGCAATTTCGTCTATTGTCACACGGCGGTTTTCCAAAACGATGGCTTCAACGGCTGCAATAGTCTCTGGAGTCACTACGCGCCGAGCCTGGCCGGGGCGTGGAGCATCGGCCACAGACGTAACACCATTTGCAAATTTCCGGCACAATTCATAGATTTGTGGCTGTGACAAACACGCATCTCCATACTGAACCTTCATTCGCCTAAAAATGTCAATCGGCTTCACACCTTCACCTCGCAAGAACCGAATCACAGAACGCTGCTCCTCGCTGGTGCATGTGGCTAGTGGGGCTGCCATTTTGGAACTGTTGTTGCGCCGGTGTTTGTGCATCTGCCTGCTGCTGCCACCTAGGAGACATCCGGTATACTATCGTAAAAAGGCATGCCGACTTACAGCTCACTGGCGCCATATGCGGATTTTTATTTCCACTTTCATGGTTTTCAGTTGACTTACCCTCGTATATTGGAGAGAGAGAGAGGGGGGGGGGGAGGGAGGGAGAGAGGGAGGTAGTAGATGAATATGGATAGGTAAACAGATATAACTCTCTTAGGAAGGAAAAAATAGTTAAATTAAAATTTACTGTTCCTTAGTATAACTGGGTGAAATTCATTGTTATGTCTGGGTATAACAAACGGTTCTGCGAACTCGAGATATTTTAACAACCGGTTTTAGCGAACTGGCTGAATAGCACCATTGTGCATTTCGTATCTAATTTGAAACTCATTAGTTCTTCCTATTTGAGTTTTACCGATCATATGAACAAAATAATTCCATTTAGTTTTACTCTTGTTCTAATTTTATTTATTTGTTGTCGTTAATAGGTCTTTTCGAGATGAGTCGAGAAACAGATTCTGGTGTTGCTTTGTACTGTCGCAAGGTTCTCATCAAAAACAAAGCAGACAATATCCTTCCAAAATGGCTTCGATTTGTCAAAGGTAAGTTTTAAAATCAAGAAACGTCAAGAAATTTTAGTATCCATCTGAAATACAATTTCCTTTACTTTAGTTAGTATCAAAAGTATTTGCATAGTTGCAAAAATGGTGGTTTGGTTTAAGATTGCAATGATAATATAATTCAAATTATTTTGTGTATTAAAGCAAAATATTATCGAAAGGAAGTAACAGGAATAATAAGTTTCTAGCGATCTTGAAAATTCATATTACTGGCATTAATAGTGTGCCAAAGGTTAGATTGTTGAGATAAGTAGAGGAATTGCTTCTCATTGATTTTCCATTGACATTAATGATAATGTTTTGCTTTTTTATTATGTTCCATCCATTTTATGATAATTTGCTTCTGGAATATACAATCTACTTATTTTCTTCTACATTTGAGCTTAATTTCAGTCATTTCGGTGTTTTGATTTTTGAGATAAGTAGAGGAATTGCTTTTCATTGATTTTCCATTGACATTAATGATAATGTTTTGCTTTTTTATTATATTCCATCCATTTTATGATAATTTGCTTCTGTAATATACAGTCTACTTATTCTCTTCTACATTTAAGCTGAATTTCAGTCATTTCGGTGTTTTGATTTTTGAGATAAGTAGAGGAATTGCTTTTCATTGATTTTCCATTGACATTAATGATAATGTTTTGCTTTTTTATTATATTCCATCCATTTTATGATAATTTGCTTCTGTAATATACAGTCTACTTATTCTCTTCTACATTTAAGCTGAATTTCAGTCATTTCGGTGTTTTGATTTTTGAGATAAGTAGAGGAATTGCTTTTCATTGATTTTCCATTGACATTAATGATAATGTTTTGCTTTTTTATTATATTCCATCCATTTTATGATAATTTGCTTCTGTAATATACAGTCTACTTATTCTCTTCTACATTTAAGCTGAATTTCAGTCATTTCGGTGTTTTGATTTTTGAGATAAGTAGAGGAATTGCTTTTCATTGATTTTCCATTGACATTAATGTTAATGTTTCGTGCTTTTTGACTATGTTCCGTTCATTTTAGGACAATTTACTCTTTAAGTATAGAATCTTTGTAGTCTCTTCTACATTTGAGCTGAATTTCAGCCATCTGCCCCAAAGTCTGTTTACATCATTGCAACCGGATAAGCCAATAACTTTTTGTACTTTAGTACCAGGAATCGAAACCGGGATTCGAAACTTTTTGTTAATTAACTCTCGTACACCCTATTCCGCACTAAACCTTTTATTAACTAATTCTCATACATTCCGTTTCCATTAAAACCTTTTCTTAACATTACTCTAGCACATCTTTTCTCCACTACAAGGTTTCGTTAACTAATTCTCATACAACCTATCTTCACTAAAACATTTAATTGATTCATATTGTAATAAAAATCTTAGAACAGAGTTTAAAAAATATATATATACATGTATTTAAAAAATACATATATATATTTTAAACTCTGTTCTTAGATTTTTATTAGAATATACATTCTATCACCACTAAAATGTTTTCTCAACTAATTTTCATGCATCCAATCGCTCACTAAAACCTTTTGTTAATATATTCTCATACATCCTATCTGCACTAAAAGTTTTTGTGAATTAATTCTCACACATCTTATCTCCATTAAAATCTTTCGTTAATTAATCTCGTATATCCTTCCTCCACTAAAACCTTGTCGTAATTAATTCACTTACATCCTACCCTTCTAAAACATTTTCTTAACTACTTCCCATACAACCTATCCCAAGTAAAACCTTTTTGTAACTAATTCTCATAGATCCTATCCCCACTGAAACGTTTTCTTAACTAATTATTATACAAACTATCCCCTTTAAAACGTTTCCTTAACTAATTATTATTCAACCTATCTTCATGAATACCTTTCCGTAACTAATTCTCATTTATTCTATCTCGACTAAAACCTTTTCGTAACTAATTCTCATACATCCTTTCCTCACTGAAACAGTTTTCTAAGTAATTCTCAAATAACCTATTCCCACTAAAATCTTTTTGTAATTAATTCTCATATATCTTATCTCACTTTTTTTTTTTGTAATTAATTCTCATACATCTCATCCTGACCAAAACTTAAAAAAAAAAAAAAAAAAATTCTTATACATCCTATCCCTACTAAAACCTTTTCGTAACTATACATTGTTCAGCGTAAGCTCTAAACTCCGATAAACAAAATATTTTTATCCTTCCGCTTGTCACAAATACAATTGGCTAGTGATGTATCACTCCCACTCCCCACGGGGAGGAGAAATTATACACGTGCATTTTAACAATACTGTCTCGTGTTGTCCAGATACAGCAGCAGCAACTCGAAAGATTAAAAAAAATACATTTGAATTTCGCTCGTAAACAATTGTTGCCTAGTGAATAAAGGTTTGCCTTGTTGGTGTTTCACCACAACACTCGCGGAACCGGGATTCATGCCAGTCATCTTTCAGACTTTAAAAGCAGAACACCCGTCCACAGTTGAGTTGGCGCCATAATTACTGCGCATGTTTAGTGTTTATTTCTATTGTTTCATTAGCCACACTCGAATGCAGTATTATTAGATAATCCGTATTATATTTTTGTCATTTATAGTAATATAGGAGTTTTATATGAAGTTTCATAGTAAAAGTAATAATGCAATCACATGAACTACTTTGCGGAGGAGTACAAGCGTCGGTAGGACAACAGCAAATCAGCGAGATTTAGTTTCACGTGGCTTTGTTTATCGCAGTTTAGAGCTTACGCCGAATAATGTATAGTTATCATATTTTATCTTCACTAAAACTTCATTATAACTAATTCTCATACATCCTGTTCCAATTAAATCTTTGTTAACACTTATTTTCATACAACCTATCGCAAAGAAAACTTTTTTGTAACTAATTCTCGTACATCCTATTCCTACTAAAACTTTTTAATAATTAATTATCAAATTACATTCTATCCCTACTAAAGCCTTTTAGTAATTAATTCTTATACATTCTATCGCTCATTAAAATATTTTGTTAATGAATTCTTAAAACATTCTATTCTCTCTAAAGCCTTTTTTTAACAAATTCTCATACATCCTGTCCACACTGAATCCTTCTCTTATTAATGTGCCGACAATGGTGAGAGCTGTCTGGGAAAATTCGACGTTAACATGGGTTTTTGAACAGTGTATAATATGATACAGAAGAACAAGGTTTGAATTTTTAAGGAAGACATATAGAACGCACGGCTGCTCAGAAAGCGCGCAGGATAATATCGGCACAATAAGCTGTGCCGTTCAGGTATCGGCACAATAAGCTGGAGACGGGCTCGAATCTTGGTCCAGGTATGCATATTTTCACTGTTTTATTCGTTTTTTAAATTTTTTGTTTTGTTTTTTGTACCTTTTGAATTAATTTATAAGATTGCTTACATTATTATGAATATTAACTAACTTCATATTTAAATTATTTTTAGGTGTGGTAGATTCAGAAGATATTCCTCTTAATCTAAGCCGAGAGTTGCTGCAGGACAGTGCTCTTATCAGGTGATTCCATTTAGTTTCTAGCAACACCATCAAATCCTTCATATGCATTGTTTGCTTGAAAATTCATACCTTTATAATCACTTTACTTACAGGTAACTGTAATTTCTGAGAACACCTTGCACTTCGTAGTTTTCGGCTATTCCCTGTAGCCTTGGGCTACAAGGAAACAACAGAAAGAATAGTAAAAACATCGGAAAATAAAAGGAACGGACTCACCAGGGTCGAGCAATGCGAGAAAACACCTTGTTACACTTCTGGTCCCTCATTTAAGTTGAGTTGATTTTAGTGTAGCGTTCCGTTCAGCAGCGAGGCTATATGAACCGTGGACCTACTGATTTACGTGGAATCCGAACCACATGAGCTCCCGCCGGGAACCGAACCCGGGTGTCCCACGGCAAAGGCACGTATGCTAACCGCTTATCCACGAGGGAGCTCACCCCTCCATCATCTAATGTTGGAGCAACAGATTGTACAGTGTTCACTCAATAGACGTGCAGTTCGGCAAAATCTGAAGTTTTCATGCTGAATTTTACAACAGCATCCCTTCCTCCCTCCATCTCTCTTTTGATCACATTTGTGGGGTTGCAACGTCTTAACATCCATTATGTCTCTTCTTTCTACTCAATACTATGGCTAATATGAAACAGATGTCGGGCAATGTAAGAACAAGAAAGCTGGTCTTGGGAACCAGGGGATCGAGTACAAACTTAAAGGACAGCATTTGGAACTATGACAACTAAGACTCCACGTGGAGTTGACAAGCGACTGTTAATTGTTTGAAACGAGGGTTCTAGTTGGACATTTAGTTCTCGGGGATTTTTTTCTCTAGATCCCTCGGATGATGACTTATTTATGACACGAGCCACCACAAGTAGAAGGAAGCATTCTTTATATACGAGCTGCACGCCGATTGAAGAAACAAACTATAACATGGCATGCAACTTCTTACAGGGGGCGCTAGTGTTCTTCTATTATAAAATTCGGAAGAATACATCTTTCTATGCTTAAATTATCTTTGATTCTTTTTTAAGCTGATTCATTTATTTTTCGCAGTTGTTTCAAGAAGTAATTTTGTGTGAGCATGGAAATTTCTCGTGAATACTTCCGGACAATGATTGTTTAACCCTTTCTGACCTGAATTATGTTTTAAAAATGAAGACTTTTTTTATTTCAATGGATTATATGTTTAAGTCTAAGGAAGTAAGAAAATCCATTTTTTTTTCCTCACAATTCTATATTGCCAGGGCGCTGTAACTACAACGTATGAGACAACTTGGAATCATTCGGCACGATATATACGCTATGAAAGCCATGGAAGCTTGTGATTCCAAATGGAATCACACGGTCAGAAAGGGTTAACTTCAAATGTAGTTTAACACCAAAACAATGCATCAGGCGACATAATTTTGCTTTTGGAGAGGAAACACCATGCAGTAGGACTGTGTATAGTTGGCTTTCCGAATTTCACCGTAGTTGCACATTTCTCAGTGATGAATTTCTTAAAGGTCGTCCATTCGTGCCCCTTGTTGTCAGTGATGTTGATGCTATGTGTGGAATGATTGAGAGAGATCGGCATGTAACATAACGTGACATTTAGGCATCCGTGCACTTTGACTTGAAAGCAATACATACGATTTGCATGGTTACCTGAGTGTACAGTAAATATCAAGACGTTGGATTCCACATAGCTTAAACAAAGCTCAAAAACAGGCTCGTTTCAATTGGTATAAATGAATGCTCGATAAATTCAACAGTGGTAAGTCAAATTTTGCGTACTACATCGTTACAGGGGACGAAACTTGGATCTATTCATACGAACCCGAGACTTAACAACAATCCACTATTTGGGTGTTTTAAAGCGAACCGAAACCAACAAAAGTTGTTCGTTCGAGGAGCTGTTGAACTGTCACTTGAAGCAGCTGTTGACGCATTCCGAACATCAGTTTTTGAGGCAATTCTTCAAATTGCTCTGAAAAATAAACGAATAGACTTAAACAAACAATCAAAGACAATTTAAACATAGAATACTCAATTCTTTCGAATTTTGTAGTATCGGAACTCCAGCGCTCCTGTAAATTAGTAGTTTACAGGATATTTTCCAGCAACCCTTGTATTACGCCTTATCTACAAAAAATTTAAATGTTTCGTTCTTTTTTATGTACTCGATTTTTTTTAATGTTATGGTAAGTAATTTGGTAATACACATTGAATACATACTGTTCTTTGTTGATGTAAAGTTTTCTTGCCTAACGTATATGTTTGTAGCTTGCTAGTATTAAGTGAATGGATATGAGATGAAACGGTAAAACAATGCCAGTTAGTTTTAGTGAATATAATGTTGTTAATATTTTATGAAATTTAAATCTTTCTCTACAGGGTGATCTTGGTTTTAAGTTAAAAGTAGATCGTAAGGCTTTTTGTGTGTGTGTGTGTGTGTGTGTGTGTGTGTGTGTGTGTGTGTGTGTGTGTGTACGTATGTATGTATGTATGTATGTATGTATGTATGTATGTATGTATGTATGTATGTATGTATGTATGTATGTATGTATGTATGTATGTATGTATGTATGTATGTATGTATGTATGTATGTATGTATGTATGTATGTATGTATGTATGTATGTATGTATGTATGTATGTATGTATGTATGTATGTATGTATGTATGTATGTATGTATGTATGTATGTATGTATGTATGTATGTATGTATGTATGTATGTATGTATGTATGTATGTATGTATGTATGTATGTATGTATGTATGTATGTATGTATGTATGTATGTATGTATGTATGTATGTATGTATGTATGTATGTATGTATGTATGTATGTATGTATGTATGTATGTATGTATGTATGTATGTATGTATGTATGTATGTATGTATGTTGTATGTATGTATGTATGTATGTATGTATGTATGTATGTATGTATGTATGTATGTATGTATGTATGTATGTATGTATGTATGTATGTATGTATGTATGTATGTATGTATGTATGTATGTATGTATGTATGTATGTATGTATGTATGTATGTATGTATGTATGTATGTATGTATGTATGTATGTATGTATGTATGTATGTATGTATGTATGTATGTATGTATGTATGTATGTATGTATGTATGTATGTATGTATGTATGTATGTATGTATGTATGTATGTATGTATGTATGTATGTATGTATGTATGTATGTATGTATGTATGTATGTATGTATGTATGTATGTATGTATGTATGTATGTATGTATGTATGTATGTATGTATGTATGTATGTATGTATGTATGTATGTATGTATGTATGTATGTATGTATGTATGTATGTATGTATGTATGTATGTATGTATGTATGTATGTATGTATGTATGTATGTATGTATGTATGTATGTATGTATGTATGTATGTATGTATGTATGTATGTATGTATGTATGTATGTATGTATGTATGTATGTATGTATGTATGTATGTATGTATGTATGTATGTATGTATGTATGTATGTATGTATGTATGTATGTATGTATGTATGTATGTATGTATGTATGTATGTATGTATGTATGTATGTATGTATGTATGTATGTATGTATGTATGTATGTATGTATGTATGTATGTATGTATGTATGTATGTATGTATGTATGTATGTATGTATGTATGTATGTATGTATGTATGTATGTATGTATGTATGTATGTATGTATGTATGTATGTATGTATGTATGTATGTATGTATGTATGTATGTATGTATGTATGTATGTATGTATGTATGTATGTATGTATGTATGTATGTATGTATGTATGTATGTATGTATGTATGTATGTATGTATGTATGTATGTATGTATGTATGTATGTATGTATGTATGTATGTATGTATGTATGTATGTATGTATGTATGTATGTATGTATGTATGTATGTATGTATGTATGTATGTATGTATGTATGTATGTATGTATGTATGTATGTATGTATGTATGTATGTATGTATGTATGTATGTATGTATGTATGTATGTATGTATGTATGTATGTATGTATGTATGTATGTATGTATGTATGTATGTATGTATGTATGTATGTATGTATGTATGTATGTATGTATGTATGTATGTATGTATGTATGTATGTATGTATGTATGTATGTATGTATGTATGTATGTATGTATGTATGTATGTATGTATGTATGTATGTATGTATGTATGTATGTATGTATGTATGTATGTATGTATGTATGTGAGCGTGCAAAAAGTACATAAAACAATATGTGATGCTCCTCAGAAGATAATTCCAAAACTGAGTAGCGAATTAATCTTGCTGTAGAACAGTAAAAATCAAATTTCGACAAGAGACAATGCCTTTAGCCTATACAAGGTGAAATATAAAGTGTATAGTGTGTTATTTAGGTTTAGAATATGTTCTCCCCGAAAGACAATATCTTTAGCCTATATAAGGTGAAATATAAACTGCATAGTGTATTATTTAGGTTTAGAATATGTTCTTCCCGAGAGAATCTATCCTGAATAATTAATCGTAGAAATTTAGAGCAACAAGAGTAATTAAAATTTAATTATATTTCTCTTTATTTCTAAGTTGTTGCGTGATGTCCAAAATGTGAGTTTCTCAACAGCTACTTTAAAATTATTTTCTAATTAATGTTCGTGAGTTGAACAGAATTCTTAGATTTGTTCTGATTATTTCATCATCTAATGCTCACGCAGAACGCATTTTTTCTTATATGAGTAAGAAATGATATGATAGTAAGAGCGGATGTATTTAAGGAAAAACTCCGAAGTTCAGGTTGTTGGCAAAAGATTAAATTAAATATAGTTTTAAATAAAAACCAAATCATTTTATAACTGTTTCGTAAGAAAAATATTTTAAATCTAAGCATTTTTTGATTCATTAATAATAGCCTAAAATCGTAACTGTCTCTCTTATTTTTAAGGAAAAATTTGAAAAAAAAAAAAAGGTATCTCAGCTAGTCATCTGACTTAGACTTTACTAATTTTTATGTGCAACGACGCTATTTGTCATATCATTATACAAAAAGAATTCAACTATTGCCAAACAAAATTTTTAAATAATAATAATAATAATAATAATAATAAAAGAGAATTATAGTAAGTTCCTGTTAGAAGCAGGAAACTTATATGTACTATTCAGTACGGTATAATGGGAGAATTTTCTGTTTTTTTCTTTCTTTTTTTTAAGTATTATTAATTTATAATTCATAAATGAATCTAACGTAACGAAAGAACAAAGATAATACCATAACTTGATTATCAGTACAGGCAATAGGTGTATCATGTACTTATATCCCTTTAATAAAATATATGTTTATTTACCTTTGGTTTGGTATTTTTTAGAAAAATTTTGTGTATTTTCTTATGTCTGGAAGGACGTTACGAAATACACAGATCAATTTTATGTTTATTCTTTTAAATTATAGTAAGTTTGGTATCCTATTGTTACTTTTAATTTAGAGTATACTATATAAATATATTCCAAATATCGATGATAAGTAGAGACCGAATGTTTAGGCATCAAAAACCTGTAAAATAGGCAGGCAAATAGGCACTTAAAATTTAAATAATAGGCAGTAAATAGGCACTAAAATAACTCGGAATAATGAAGATAAATACCCAATATAATTACAAAATAAATTCGAGTCATAGATAATGTACAAAGAATATAGAAACATACCTGTTTGTTAATATCTTCTTACTGTATATAGTAAAACGAAGCTTGACATGTATTACATGTATAGAAAAAATATTTGGTAAATACATTCTATACAGCACTTTATCACTATACATAACAGTCTAAATTTTATAACTTTGTCCATACATACAGTTGTTCCAAGTTTTACAGCACTTTATCAGTACACACAGCAGTCCAAAGTTTAACGACATCTTATCACAACAAACAACTCTTATATTTCTCGGAAGAGACATAGTCCTTTGTTGAAATACTAAACTACAGCTATATTTTTCCCAGTAAAATCTTATTTTGAAGCAAATACATAAAATAGGCAACATTAGGCACTAAAGCAATTATTTAGGCAGGAAGGGGCGAAAAAGGCAAAATAATATTGGCTTAAATTAAAACTATAACACTTAATATAAACTTTAAAACGTTATTTTTAATCGTATCTTTAATATTAAAAAATAAGCATTTTGTTTAACATCCGGTCTCTAATGATAAGTAATCATTTTATTACAGGAAACTACGAACAGCGTTAACAAATCGAATTTTGAGATTTCTACACGACAAGTCCCAAAAAGAGAAAGATGAGTTTGATAAATTTTACAAAGACTACTCTCTGTTCCTGAAAGAAGGCATTGTGACGAGCCAAGAACAGATGGAAAAGGTACTGTACATTTTTTTATATATGTTATTAGTTAACGCGTCCATTTTCGTTGAGTCTTCAGTGCGGCAATTAGGAAACGAGAATGAGTCTGTAAAAAATCAGCGAATAGCAAATGGAATTAACTTATCCAGGGTGTCTGTTGGTCACGAAAGACACGAAATCAGAAAACGGTCATGAGTCAAGAAATTTAGGTTTTGGGTCACGATTTTTTTTTTTTTTTTTTTTTTTTAAATCTGTACCAGTATAAGTGCAGACTGGAAAATTTTGTTCTATAAAACGTCAAAATTCACCACCAAAAATGTCTAGATGGCTTTAAACGCTACTAAATCGTAAGCAAAGGACGCTTCTATCGCATGCATGAAAATTCGGAATAACTCGCATCCAGATTCACTCCTTGAGAATGTTACTAATTTTGTGGTTTGGTAAAGAAAAGATAACGAAAAAGTCAGGAAATTTCATTTTGGAATTTTAGTAGTCACTCTGTTAGCTCATTTTATTCAAAACAGGAATTACTTTTGTTCACACACAGCTTTCCACGATCCAGTAAGTCATGGAATGATTTCTGTAAGTCTTGAACTGTAATAGTATTCAAGGTATTCCTCACTGTTTCCTGGATGATAAAAACATCGTTCAAAAAGCAGCCCTTCAGTAGTACGTTTTATTTAAGGAAAATAAAGTAATCACAAGGGCACAGGTTTGGCGAGTATGCGGTGTTTGTGGATTTCGTGCGTTTTGGGCCCAGAAAATCCATTAATCACTGCTTTGTGTACATGGCAATTATATACTCTTTCCAGTTTCTGCCCTCTTTTCAGTTAATTAATGGATCATGGAACACATGTATACAGTTTCCGTTTCTCTAAATCCTTCGTTATTATTTGGCGAACACTCTCCTCATTCAACTGCACGAGATCTGATATTACCCTGAGACTTGCATTTTGATCACTCAAAACGATATGCCAAATTCTATCAATGATTTCAATTGAATTTGACAGATCTCCTTGTACATGGGTGCCCATCATATTTCATGAACTGCCTGAAAGCACTGAATCTCTTTAAGCCATTCAAAAACACGGCAATTGTCCTCATAAACCTTTTTCAGTATCTCAGATGTTTCTGTTGACTGTTTCGTAAACACTAGTGGTGGGCTCAAAAACCGGTTTTTCGGTTTTTAGAAAAACCGAAACCGGTTTTAAAAAATTTAAAAAAACGGTTTTTGGTTCTTCACCGAAACCGGTTATCGGTTTTCTCCAAAACCGGTTCGGTTTTTCACCTGATTCGGTTTCGGTTTTCTTCAAAACCGATTCCGGTTTTTTCCCCAAAATTTGTTCTATTTCTGACCAGAATGGTGTTTCGTTGTTCTCCGGAAACCGAATCCATTTCCACAGAAATAGTTTCATGTGTTTTCGAAAAGTTTTCACCGAAACCAGTTTCGGTAAAAACCGAACCAGTTTTGGAGAAAACCGAAACCGGTTCTGGTGAAAAACCGAGCCGGTTTTTGAGAAAACCGAAATGTCGGTTTTTCGGGTTTCGGTTTTTATAAAAACCGGTTTTGCCCATCCCTAGCAAACACTTACAGAAATTGATAGTAATTCCTTGTTCCCTGTGTTGAAACGGTGACGGGTATTACAACACAAGTCTATGCTTAGCTGCGTCACGCATCACACTAAGAACCGACCGAGCTAGAAATTTCTGCACATGTTTCCACAGTCATATGCATTAATCACCACTGTGAAAAACTTTCGCTCCAAAACTAATTTCACAGAAAAAAAAATCAATTTTGGTCCCTAATTGTCGCACTGTGTATTTTATACACGGCATAAAAATAAGATCTCAACCCTTAGACCATGTGGTAGAAATTATTAATGTCCATTAATGGAGGTACTTGATTACACTATAAGTGTGTTTCTCTCTCTCCCCCCCCCCCCGTTTGAATCATAATGATACGTACTACTAATTACATATGAAAACATACTCTTTTTCTCCGTATCTCTCTCTTTGTCGTCCTCCCTCTAAACTTCTCTCTCAATTAAATGTTAGATAGAAATCTTGTCCTTGGTTTGGAAAAACTTCTATATTTTCAAATCTACTAGCTCTATTTTCAGTGTAACTTCGCAAAATATATATCGTAGGATATGTAATATTTTTCGAGGCATTTTTCGTGGACGTACCTCACTCTGGGATTCCGGTAGGGATCCCCAATATATCTATATCTATATCTATCTATCTATCTATCTATCTATCTATCTATCTATATATATATATATATATATATATATATATATATATAAAGACAATAATGAATAATGAAACTAAGGTAAATATGGTACTCCTAAGTAATTATCAACGAACGCGAATTCTCTATGTATGTATGTCTCTGTCTGTTGTTTGCAGTTTTTTTCAATTTTGAGCCCTCCATTCGATAGGGCATCAAAAACTATCTGAGAAAGTGATAGAATTTTTCGCATCACTCTTATCATTCCTCAGATATTTGGCCAAAAAAGTTCCTATTTCAGGAGATTTAAGGAGCCATATCTCGGGAACCGTAAGTCATAGAGAGATCACATTGGTGTTGATCAATACCTAAGAGAGTGGTGAACATTTTGGTGGCCACCGTTCACCAGACACTAGCCAAAAAAGTTCGAATTTCGGGAGATTTAAGGAACCGTATATCGGGAACCGTAACTTATAGAGAGATGATATTTTGCCAGTTTTTGCGAGAAAGAGAAGAAGATACGGATAAAAAGATTTACTTTTACATGTAAAAGTAAATCACAGTTATTCTTCCCGCTCCATCTCTCCATTCTTTTTAAATTCGTTCTGGCAATGCTCTTGGAGCATTCTCAACTGGTTTTTATTTTGATGTTTCAGTGTCGCATTTAATATAAGTGTATGAAAATATTTTTATTTTCGTAATTACTAGCCGTACGTCAATGAAATGTCTCAGATATATAGACTAGGACACGTGATATTTTTCAGAATACCTTTCTTGTAGATAACTGGCCCTGGAGACCTAATAGGGGTGGCCAAATGTTAATAAAATGTTTTCGTATAAATTTCGGGGACATTTTCTTGTTTTCTTCTAAATTTATGGACCCATTTGTGATGACATTTCTATCTCAAATCTTCCTGCCATACAGGTTTTCACTCACGCCGGTCAACTGCTTATCTCTATTCTTTGGCACTCTGCGCATGCACCATTGCTCCTGTGTTCTCGTTCTTCTTCTCATGACTTCAGGAAAGATTATCTTTTATTACACCGTGTGCTTTTTTTAGTTTGTGATATAGCTTTCCTGTGAAAAACAGAAAAGAAGACTATATTCGGAATGCTCCTCCTAGATTAAAGTGTTCATTTAATAATTGAACACACTGTTTATTCGTGTTTTCTGTGCTAAAAATCTCAATACTCTTTGTGGTTAAAACCAACACATTACTAGTTTAAGTTTTCATTTTAATTCTGAACCTGTGTTAAGACAAGGTGAGAAATAAAATATGGGTGATAGAAAACGTATTTGAAAGCAAAGAGATAGTTCTTTTTACATCTTCTTACTGAGTATTTACTTCCCGTTAAGACCTTAAAAATGCAAATATTTGTAGAGTTGATTACACAATCGTTCTTCTCTCCGAAATGGTCAACAATGTTAAACCAGGAATGCCAAAATCTTCTTTTAATCTTGATTTCTTTGTTTTAATTAAAACAAAAAAGAAAGAAAGAAAGAAAAATATTATTAGACATACGTTTCAGTTCTTGACATGGACATTGGCAAATATGAAAAGTGAGGACACCACCGAACTTTATCGGCACTTCTATCCATGTTCATAACAGGGAAGCATATGTCTGTAGTCAGTATGTAAGGAAATATTGTTTGTTTTTCCATCCCTTTATGATTATCTCTAATATCTCAATTTTTTTTAACCATCTTGACAATATTATTAGAAATATGTAAAATTGTTATACATAATACATTGATTATCTACTTGGAGTATCAGAGTATTCCAACATTCAATAATTGAACACTTACGTACTTAAAAAAGTCATATGAAGGTGTTTCATTGAGAAACTTGAACTTAGTCATAGGTATTCTGCCCTTATTGGCAGGTCACTTGCAGCAGCTGAGAAGCTTCCATGCTCCACGGTTCTCCGCTAACCTCTTCGTCTTCACGTATGATCTTTCTGTTTTTATATCGTCCATTAATTGTAGTCTCCTTCGCCCTCTCTCTCTCTTTCCTGCCACCATACCCTCTAGCACGTCCTTCATGATACAGTTTCTTCTTAAGCAATGCCCCAACCAGTTTCTCTTCCTCTTCTCAATAATATCTAAAATTGTTCTTTTCTCCCCCACCATTTCTATCACCCTCTCATTCGTTTTCTGCTCGACCCAACTAATTTCCATTCTTCTTTACACCCACATTTCGAAAACTTCCAGTTGTTTAACGTCACTTTTGCGTAATGTCCATATTTCCGGCCCATACAGTATAACACTCCACACATAACATTTTATGAGTCCTTTTCTCAACTTTTTATTCAGGGTTTCACAAAATAGATTTTTCTTCTTCCTAAAGGCTTCTTTCGCCATCCTATCCTTGACTTCACGTTAGCACTTCGTGTCATTACTACGAATAGTACCCAGGTATCGAAAATTATTCACTTGTTCTATTTTCTCCCCCCTCACTTTTATTTTGACACAGACCCCTTCGTTCCCATCATCATAGCTTTTGTGTCTCGAACATTTATTTTCATCTCATATTCTTCAAAACTCTTTCTCAAGTTTTCTAACATCCTATTGATTTTCTTTTCAGGTTCTGCAACAAGCACCATATCTTCTGCAATTCTTATACATCTAATCATTCTGCATCCCACCGAAATGGCGTCTTCATCATGTAGGCTCTTGTTTACTATCTCTTCTAGATAGATATTAAACAATGTTGGTGAAAGACAACATCCTTGTCGAACTGTCTTTCCAATTGCACTCTCCGCCGTCAGTTCGTCCCATGCCTTAACGCTTACGTATTGATTCATCCATTCCAACCCAATTTTCTTTAGAAAAACGTGCTATGAGGGTATGCTGGCAGCAAAACTTCAACTAAAGTTAATTATTATTTTCCATATGCTCTTCCGTATTTTTCATCATTATTTGCATCTGCATCTCGTCTTTTGGCATCCTGAAATGATTCACACTTTTGTAATTTTCCATCACTAACTTAGGTTTAGATTCTGTCAAATTTTCTTTGTAATATATTTTGAGTATCCTATTATTTGTTCTCTTCTTATTTCAATAGATGTTGTAATATGGATTTCTTCTGTAAAAGTAGAATCTCTTTTCCAAGGTCTCCAAGATAAAAAATCAAAATTTTATGTAGCTCTTTCGTTCATTCCATTACAGTTTAAACGGATATGGTGAATATTTCCCTCATCTATCTTGCAAACGTAGAAGAGATTAAGTCATCTTAATGTAATCTTAGCTTATAATAAAAATTATTTCTTAGTTTCCACGGCAACATTGTTTGAATTTTATATATCGAATATATTAACAATTAACACAAAACATTAAAACAATTTATGAAAACAACTTAAACAAAAATAGTATTGTTGAGTGCTGTGATAAGTTATTTGTTGCAAGTTTCAATACTTTCAATGTGCTAACAGATGCCAATAAGAGGGTTGGGGCAAACCTGCAAACTTAAGGAGAATGTATATGTAGCAGGGTTCAATTTGTTAATTTACCAGTGGGGGGATGGGTGGATCACAATGTGTAGTGCATTTGCATATACATTAGGGATAGTGGGGCTTCAAAGTTGTGGGATGGCCAAAAATATTTCCTGGAGCCTCCTCTAATCAGAGTAATATTTTATGTTCAAATTCAAAATCTAGCTAAACAAAACATTCAATTATCAAAAGTAACGAAACAATAACAGAAAATGTAGTAGAGTAATACAAAAAGTACGTAAATACAACAAACTAAAGTTGTCTTTTTTAAAAGAAAAACATTACTTACGTTTTAGTTGAAAAGGCGAGATGCATGTGAATATTCTTCGACATTTCTTGCTTTCCCCGGAAGGTTTTTCTGTAGCATTGTGACGCTTCAATTTTATCCACATTGTTGCATAATTTTTAGCATTAAAGAAACGCAAAGGTAGACCGTTTATACATACAAAAAGGAGCTTGCAACATGTTACAATCTGCAAACGATTCCTCAGATCATTCAATATTTGATTCATAGCACTGAACCCACGTTCACATTCTGCAGTTGATACCGGTATTACTGATCTTAAGTTTCTGAACAGCTGGAGGCATATAAGAAGGATTGTTCTTGTACAAACTAAATTCTTTCACTACGAAGGAAACACCATTCATTGACTGTTTCAACAATTTGGATAATCGAGGGATGGCAACGTCTCCGAAGAACACTAGTTCATTTTGATCAACAGGCCAAGAAGCAGGGTTTATCACTGAAGCATCAACGAAAAGTCTTTATTTGAAAAACGGTAGTTTATGTTGTCTAAAAGGGATTGACGTCTAAAAGGGATCTTGGCTAGAAGATCGAAACGTCACGCGTAAATGTGCTTTTATATTAAATAAGTGCAGTCTTGTTCAGCAGGACGCTACCTATAATAAAATGGAAATCGTAATTATCCTATTTACGCCTTATAATTATTATTCTTCCTATATGCCGATATCAATTTCTGCTGACATCATAAAAATGAATTAAATGTTTTATCTTTCTTGTTGCAGGAGGAAATTGCAAAGTTACTTCGGTTTGAATCCTCGCTGAAGCCAGAAGGAGAAAAAGTAAGCATTCCGGAATACCTTAGTCGTCTCAAAGAAGGACAGAGGGATATCTTCTACTTGGCTGCACCCAGGTATTATGTTTACTGTAATCCTTGACTTTAAAATTCGCGTCTCTGTGTCACTTCCCATAGCACTTCTCTTTCTTCTTGCGTAACTTAACACTTTCACGTTCTGGTCTCACTCTACCATTCATATTGTGCCTTATTGTGGGCGCCTTAATGCTATAAGCAAGTTATCGGATTATCCTCCTAATAAAATTATCCCATTTCACATTATCATTCATTCCAAACTCGCCGATGTATGACGTAGAAGTCGTTTTTTACGATCAGAGCTACCAGAGGAACAATAGGTTGAGCAAAGAGGAGGGAACGAGTTAGGTCGAATGAAATAAGACGAGTGTTGACAGTGATCGATTTGTCATGAATCCACAAGTAGTATATCTGCAAAACAATCGACTGTGCCTTGTTTGCTAGTCACCACTCTCTTCTATCAACGTTAGGTTTCCTGCCTTCTTGCTATCTAAATGTGATTAATTGAAAACACGAGCAGCAGACTGTGACGTCTCAAAGCATTCAGTTGGAAATGACTATTCCTCTTACTACGTTCAAGAGTGATTACATGAGAGGAACACATGATTTGCCACATGCGTGTTTTCACTTAGAGCAGATGCAATTCTTTCAGTGGGAAAAGGGGTACGGTGACTCAGCAGTAGAGTGCTTATCTATGGTGCATGGGGTCTGGTTGAATCCTAAGTAAGTTTGTAGTGGACAACACCGTGTCCGTAGGTTTTCTCAGGGTTGACCTACTCCCGTTTCCTTCCACCTTCTCATTTCACCAATTCTTCCGTCATCATTCACTTGCCTTAATCATCCGTTTCATTTAGCCTAAAGGGCATAAGAACTCAAAACTCAAAACTCGGAACATAAAACTCAAATACTCCATTTCATTTCTTTTGAAAATCTGTGTTCTTCATGAACATATGATGAATAATTTTAATGTTCAAGTTTGGATCAAGATATACCTTTTCTTTCCCGCCATACTGCGTTCCTTTTATATTGAACTTACTATATAATCTTAGGTTGCTTCATGTATGTTTATGGTTTCACATTAGTTGATTTTCCTCTCATATTGTTAGAAGATTTATTGCGAGTAACTAATTATCAGCCCTTTCAATTGTGTACTATTTTATGAGGAACTGCGAAAACTTACAGACTGGAAAAGTTGTGCTTTCACATCTTAGTTGAAAAAGAAAGGAAAACGTCGCTTTAGATCCTAGTTACATCTTTTCTATCAGCATACAGTACTACTGATTCACCATGGTAGTCCTTCGAGAATTTTCTGCGATATTTTGCTGATATGTGCGTAGTGAGAGTTTGCAAATACGTCTCCATGCTATTTAATAAGAGAAAATGATACAAGAACAACCTTGTTTCACATTAAGGTTCTTAAATGTACCGCATCTGCACCTACAGTTTGCACCTATTTTAATAGTGTTCTTTTTCTCTAAATTTAGAACATATTCCTAACCTTTTCACTATAGCTATTAATTATATTTCTTTTGTATTTATCTACATTTACAATCCCTTTCTTCCTTGTTGGTTTACTGGGAGAGGACATTCTATTTTTCTGACATTTTATGTATGTTATTTTACAATCGACACCAACACAACTCATGACAATCTATATTCGTTGCGATAATTGAAAAGGGCTGTTATGCGACAGATCCTTTCTCGTGAGGTGACCTCAGCGCCGTCAACTTGATGTGACGTGCGTTCATTGTTAAATGGGAATATGTACACTCATGTCCAAAATGATTGTCGCATATCTATAACTGTCTTCTTTAAGAATATAATTTGATAATGATTTTGCAGGGTACTTTTAATACTGATACTATGTGTATAATCGGAAAATGTATATGTGTGGTAAATTTCATAGGAAAAGAATTATAAATACGAAAATTAGAATGAGTAAAACAAAATGTTGCTAAATGGACAATACAGTTATATTTTCGTTTTATTGTTCTTATTTACTGTTCTTTTGACATGAAATTTGCTACATACATGTCTTTGCCGATTGTGCACATAACAACATTATAAGAAATATCGTGCGAATTCATTATCAAATTTCTTTCCTATAACAACATATTTATAGACATGCGACAATAATTTTGGACATGAGTGTACATCACTTATCCCTTTTAAACAAAGAACCAGAATTTCAATGGTTAATAAAATGAGGTTACAAATGAAATAACTACACTATTTTCTCATTGACTAATATTCATTACGAATCTATGGTATATTCAGTGCGAACTCAATTTGGGTAAAAATGATACATATTCTCTGTTAACAAAGACAGTTTTAGCTATTAAAGTAACTGGAAACAATGAATTCTGTAGCTATAGATTCTAAAATATTGATGGACTGTATAACACAAACGCTGATTCGTTCGATTCCCGGCGGGAGCTCATGTGGTTTGGATTCCACGTTAATCAGTAGGTCTACGTCTCATATAGCCTCGCTGCTGAGAAGGAACGTTAAACTCAAAATCAACTCAAGAAACGCTGATTCGTTCTACAATTGTTCGGTTTAATAATACTATGAATGTTTCTCACACTTCCACAATTAAAATAAAATGTACATGGACAACACTACGGTCTTGTAGCTATAGGCTGCGCGCACACACCGACAGCTATTCTACAGTTTCAAGTATCTACTCGACTTGCTTCTTCTTCTTGTATAGTTGACAAGTGACACTGAACTACCATCTTTTAACAAAAACAATTTAAATAAGTTAGTTAGGACTAAACAAATATTACCCTTGGGGTAAACTGTTTCAGCCTGATTATATATCTGTTTTTGGTACTGAATGTCTAGAAGTTCGTTGTGATTTTGTGTCAGCATATACTAAGTAAGGAAGGAGTGTTTGTATGAATAACTGAAATATGATTATTCGGTGTTTCATGCATTGATGTAATTGAGTAAAAGACAGTCAGCAGTGAGAGTTTTCTGAGTTAGTTTTATATATTATCTATTTCAGTCGTATTCTAGCAGAAAGCTCACCTTACTTTGAAGCGCTGAAGAAGAAAGATGTGGAAGTTCTGTTCTGTTATGAACCTTATGATGAATTAGTATTAATGCAATTACGTCAGTTTGATCGTCATAACCTTACGTCAATCGAAAAGGAAATGAGACAAGATAAGGAATCAGCCTCATTAGATGATTTAGGTAAGTTGGTAAGTCTGGATAAATCTTAATGAGTAAGTATAGATGAATAGTTTGAGCTCATACTTTTAAGTGGGAGGTTCCTGCTGGTTCAAATACTCTTGTTAGCTGCCGTTATTGAGGTTTTCCAGGCTTTTCCGTTAGTTTCACATGGCTAGGGTTGCCAGATTTAGTAAACCAAAAACCGGGACACTAATCTCAGGCTATACAAGGTGTAATATAAAGGTATGGCAAAATTTCAGGGGTAGATTCTTTATGGGTAGACAAGCAAAAGGGTTCATATGACCATATGTCGGGAAATGCATCGTTACAGAGTTACTGCCATTGAGCCGCCTGACAGTGTAAGATAGTCACATTCTGGTCGCTCCTTAATGTGGTCTAATTTAAATCTCAATTACTCAGCCCCTTACTAAGCTAGGGAGATAATTTTGGTATCTATGTGTTCCTGAAGGACGACGCTTTCCGCCGATATGTGCTTTATGCATATGGGAGTACCATGGCCGACGGGGGAAGATAATTACCTGTTTTCTTGTTTTTCGCATTAGGTTTTTGGGGGTGACATTCCTTCCCCTTTTTGGGGGTACATTCATACAATGCATATCGGCGGAAAGCTTCATCCTTCAGGAACACATTGCTACTAAAATTATCTTTTTAGCTTAATTAGGAGTTGAGTTATTGAGGTTTAAATTGAATCACATTAAGAAGTGACTATAATGTCACTATTTCACACCGTCAGGCGGCTCAATGGCCGTAACTCTGTAACGATGCATTTCACGACATATGATCACATGAACTTTTTTTTTGCTTGTCTACCCATAAAGAATCCACCCTTGAAATTTTGCCGTACCTTTTTATTACACCCTGTATATAAGGTCAGGGTTCCTACTGATTTGATCAGAATCAATTAATTATCTGTCTTTCCCAGGTTACCATCAAATTTTCCAGTTCATTCTTCACACAGTTAACACAAATGAAGCCCCACAAGGATGTACAAAGAATGTGAAAAGGTAACATAAGAAGAGCTGCCTGACGTCCCTTATTCCGAACTCCAATTTGTTCTGTTTAACAGGTCCTAAATCTTGTGCGAGTTACGACACACTCTCTCATTTATGATTGAATAAATACTATTTTCTTTGTACCGTCATCACCTGAGTCAAAAACATTATTCTAAGAGTAATAAAAGGGCACCGCACAATCCTTACGGAAATTGAATTTCGGTGGAATTACTCGAAACCGTGATATGTTGTAAATATTGTGATCCTGAGAAAAAGTCTCAATGGGTACAACCGCCAATCACTGACGGTTTGGCCTCTACAGGGCCACTTTTTTCAAAACAGCAGAAGGTAACGGTATTCTGGATTTCGGTGGAATTGCTCGAAACCACGACATGTTGTAGATATTATGATTCTGAGAAAAAGTCTCCAAGAGCACAACCACCAATCAGTGACCGTTTGCTCACTACAGGACCATTTAAAGAAAAACAGCCGAGTAGAACGATGTTCTGGATTTCGATAGAAATGAATGAAACTGTATATGTTGTAAATCTTGTCATCGTTAGAAAAAGTCTTAATGGGCACATTCATCAGTGATTGACCGTTTGGTCACTACAGGCCACATTTTTTAAAGCAGCCGAGTTTAACGATATTTTAGATTTCAGTGAAAATGAATGAAACAGTGATATGTTGAATATGTCGTGATCCTGGGAAAGGGCGTTAATTTGTGGCTACCGAGCAACTTTAGGTCAGTTGGTAGAGCATTTATTCTCATGGTTCTTCTGGGAGGTTCGGCCCAGGACGATCATCTCTAGGATTTCCGGGGCTTTCCTTTGTTCCGCATGACGAATATCGGGATATTACCTATGTTTAAATGGTGTTAGCTACTACTCACCACCTTCCTTTACCGTGTTGTGGAACAGGATGAGAAGATCTAAACATTTTTATGGTTTCATACAATCCCAGAATATCGTTACCTTCTCGTGTTTTAAAAAAAAATGGCCTCGTAGTGGCCAAAGGATCAGTGCTTGGTGACTGTGCCCATTGAAACTTTTTCTCAGGATCACAATATCCACAACATATCATGGTTTCATGCAATTTCACCGAAATCCAGAATACTGCTACCTTCTGCAATTTTATTAAAAAATGACCTGTAGTGACCAAACGGTCAGTGATTGGTGGTTGTGCCCATTGAAACTTTATTCAGATCATAATATCTACAACATATCACAGTTTCAAGCAATTCCACCGAAATCCAATTTTCATAAGGATTGTGCGGGATCTTTTAGCAAGAAAAAAATATATTTACGCTAAATTCAGAACGATAAACAAAAAGTAAATCTCCTTAAAGATTCACGCAGGCTTTCCAAAAGTTTGGGAAAAAAAATCCAGTATCAAAAGCAAGAGACATACCTTTATGTGTGTAACTGCTACTTCTTGTACTAGACTAAGTTGTTACGAAATTTTAACCTAAAAATTACTGAAAATTTGACTTCACTCTACACCTACTGGACTGAATACAAGCGCTTGATTGTAAAATTGTTCGTCAGAAGACAGTACACAGAACGAAATAGTTTAAATGCGGTTAACATGCAGCGACTGAGAGAAGTACCACCTTTGTTGATTAAAATTTCAACAAAGAAGCCGTTGTGCACTGCCGATTTAAGTATAAAATAACTAGTAGGTAAAGCCCGTCACCAGGAAAAAGACGTTCTTTTCTATTGAAAGTGATATTCAAGAAATTATTGCCATAATATATCCCCCCGTCTTGAATATTTTTCAAATCTTTTTTTCTCTTAAAAGCTAGACAACCCATAGGACGAAAGAAAGGATGTGATTTTCAAACTCCTTGGTGTTTGTTTAGTAAATTTAATTAGCTACACAAATCTTCCGAAAACCTTCCGTTTTTAGATATAGACATACTAGTTCTTTCAGATTGACCTTTTTTAAATCTGAAGAACGAAATCCGGGACAAAAAGGCGTCCCAAAAGCCTTTCTCGGGACAGGTAATTATTTCACTGAAAACCAGGACGTCTGGCAACCCTACACATGGCAGTTATTGGGATCCCCTCAAATACAGGTCGTTGCTTACTTCCTCAGTAAATTCCGTGTATTTTATTGTTGATGATTGTAGGCTAAAATAAACGGTCTCATTAATGCTGTCTGTGGAACCTAAGTTGGTTTTGTTAGTTATACTAAAAACAGTGATGTGTGTAGTGAAACTCCTCCTGTTTGGTACGGAAACGGGAGACATTCCTTAACCAACTAGTACAGAATATTGAAATGTGATAACATGTTCGTAATCAAGTGTGCAATATGATTAAGTCAACTGATTCAAATTTACATGGTGAATTCTGATAACAGTTGCTTGTATGTTCAATATAATTGTAACAAAATCAGTTTTCTTTCCATATATAATTTATTTTTAAAGGAGATATTTAAAAGTGTAATAATTAAAAAAAGAAGAAGAGGAAGAAGACTCAGCAGGTTGAATCCAGTCAACTGTATTTCCAAGTTATTAAAATGAAGAAGTGTCAATCGTCATCGTCATTTTGATTTTCAAAAAATTTCCTTGGACATTACATTATATTGTCAGAGTCTTGGCAAATATTGATGTTATCAGATTTAAGTGGATTTTCCACATTTAAGTGTATTTATTGAGGTTATTTTTTGGTGCACCACATAAAATGTTAGAAAAAATGAGAAAGGGCTTTGAAGAATATGGGATGAAAATAAATGTTAGAAAGACAAAAGCCATGGAGATTGGAACGAAGGAGTCTGTGTCAGATATAAAAGTAGGAGGGGAGAAAATAGAACAAGTGAATAGTTTTTGATATCTGGGTAGTGTTCTTAGTAATAACATGAAGTGCGAACGTGAAATAAAAGCAAGGATAGGAATGGCGAAAGAAGCCTTTAGGAGGAAGGAAAGTCTGTTTTGTGGGACCTTGAATAAAGAGTTGAGAAAAAGACTCATAAAATGCTTCGTGTAGAGTGTTGTACTGTATGGGGCGGAAACGTGGACATTATAAAAGTGACGAAAATCGACTGGAAGCCTTCGAAATGTGGGTGTGGAGAAGAATGGAAAGAATTAGTTGGGTCGAGCGGAAAATGAATGAGAGAGTGTTAGAAATGGTGGGTGAGAAAAGAACACTTTTAGATATTATTAGGAAGAGGAAGAGAAACTGGTTGGGACATTGCCTAAGAAGAGATTGTATCATGAGGGACGCTCTAGAGGGTATGGTGTCAGGAAAGAGAGGGAGAGGGCGAAGGAGACTACAATTAATGGATGATATTAAAACAGAAAGATCATACGCGAAGACGAAGAGGTTAGCGGAGGACCGTGGAACATGGAAGCTTCTTAGCTGCCAATAAAGGCAGAATACCTATGATGATGATGATGACATAAAAGTTGACCGTTATATTATACAATACATAGGTTTGTAATATTAGAAATCCAAAAGTGCGGCTAGCCCGTGTTCTGTTCCCAGTAGGAACTCACTTGGTTCGGATCCCACATTAAGGCCAACCACATATTTATTGACATTGGTGTGGGACTTCCTATTCTCAACAAAACCCAATTTTCTAACATTTGCCGGTGCTTCATATATTTAAGACCAGTGGTTTTTACTAATGGGGAGATTAAAAAAAAAAATGTGCCAGGTAGCAAGGTAGTAACCATTGCTTTAGACTATGCAGCTTTATTGTAAAATGACACTTTTAAAGTTTAATTACAATTAGCTTTTTTAAAAGCCTTATTTAACAGCAATAATTGAAGTATGAAACTTCGGATCACTGACTATTTCTATAGAAATTAAATCTCGGTAATTAGGCAATAGGAATAACTTTCTTAAAACACAATTCAGTTGAACACACGATAAATGTCTTTAAATCTCCTGTAATAATTTGTATGAAAATACCTCAGAATGTAGAATAAAATAACACATTGAATATTAATCCAATTTTTCAGATACTGTAACAAGTTTCAACATGATATGAGACAAACGTCTAATAACATCATTGGTTATCGATTCAAATTTCTTTCTTTCTTTTTTTGTCTCCAGAAGCTAAGTTACGTTGTAAATATATGAAGTACTAAAAATACCAAACGCATAATCTTTGTCAAACTAGTCTATCAAACCAAAAGTAAATTTAGAATTAACATTAGGCCAAAATTGAATTTGGAAGGTTCAGTTTCTATGGATTAATTCATAGTGCTTCTCTGATTTATCTATAACATTCTGTACCATTCTAAAACACACTGCATCCGGTCTAATTAGAGGAACTATCAGATGGCTGAACGAATTACGTCATATGAAACATCAACAACACGCAGAAGCATTTACGAGCAATGTGCCTGCAAAAGATACTACCATCTATCGGCGGTTTCTTCAGACAGCGATACTGCCATATAGAAACAGCGATAATGCCTACAAGTGCCAAAATTATAGGAATTTTGCAGGAAACTCTGAAGTTGCTCCCAGGTCTCAAAGAGGCTATCGTGAAGACATAGTAATGGTATAAAGGGGAGGGGTTAACTATGCTGAAGTTTAATGTCATCACTTATATGAACAGGGATAAAAACATTGACAAAGTTGTATCAATAAGATTGTGTTAGTTTAGTGAAACCTCTTAACAATAGCGTTTAGTGACTCACGAACATTGTACCCGAGTTCATTAATTGTGCGGCTGAGAGTTCAGACTACTGACATGAATTGGAGAGCAAGATCTGTACTAAACATCACCTTAATGTACAATCTCTGAAACAATCCTGTGCCCAAACTGTGAAGCAATTCTCTCTACAAAAGTGCATAATATCGTAGACGCGTGACCTGACCGTTTTCACTTTCTGTTAAGTCTCAGGGAGGCTAATTTCAATACTGATAGTGTTTCTCACTTGGTTGTATTTTAATGAATAAATATGACAAATTCATTTCTTTAACCTTCCGAAACCAGATATTAAAAGTCTCTCTTCACCTCCAGATCCAGTCCTTATGGAAAAAATAATTTCCTAGTGCAGTGTTTGAAAATTAATGCACACTAGAGCTGGTTCGTGACAGCCCCAAAGTAAACGTGTTTTGCGCTGTTTCCAGAGCAAAGGTGTATGGACCATTCTTCTTTGCTGAGAGCACCATCATCGGTATCGCCTATCTTGATATGGTCTTGAACTTCCTTGTTCTACAGTTAGATGAAAATGACCAAAACATGGCGCCCCCCTCCGCACTACGTAATAGACGTAAGGGAATTTCTTGATCAGTGTTTCCCAGATAATGGATAAGTCGTGGTGGACCAATTGGCTGGCCGCTACGGTCTCCAGATTACACGCCACTTGACTTCTTTCTGTGGGGGTTTGTGAAAGATAAGGCGTACACCCCTCCCCTACCTGATAATGTTAATGAATTGAAACATCGTATCACAACAGCCATCGCTGACGTTACCCTGAAATGCTGGCTACTGTTTGGCAGGAAATCTACTTTCGTTGGGATGTATCCAGGATGACCGCAGGTGCACACATTGAGTCATAATGGATTTGTCACAAAAAAAACTTGAAGTGTTTTGCAGTATAATGACATATAAACCAAGTCTATATGTTTTTCCAATAAAGAATTATAATTGAAGTTGTAAACCCCATAAAGAATCACCCTGTATACAAAATATCAATATAAAGATGTTACTTGATTAATCCTAGTCACCATTACTAGTATCATTGGAATAAATAATAATAATAATAATAATAATAATAATAATAATAATAATAATAATAATAATAATAATAATAATAATAATATCATATAGTAATAATATTAATACTAGTTCAAGTTACTGTACTGATAATAGAATTAGTTATTAAAAACTAATTATAAAATTGGTTGTTGAATGATCTGATTGACACCACTGTGTATAATTTTAATGATAGCACCGGTGCTAAATAAATATGTTTGTGATCATAATAATACACGAACACTAATAAAGTAGAATGAATACTAAAATAACAAAGCTAAATCAGTAATAATAATATTAGCAAATTTAGAAATTCATAATTATACGAGAATTCCTCTTCGCAAAAAAATACTCTTCTGTCATGACACCTAGATATTTCCTTGAACAGAGTTTCCAGCAGTTTTTGATTATCTGGAAATTCTCTGTAGTATTTTTTAAAAATCTAACCTTAAGAGTATTTTGTATCCTTTGTGTATATTATTGTTCATGGGTTTTATTATCATAATGTTCCAATCCTATTCATTACTAATTTTGTATTATAATGTATCCGTTTGCTCAATTTTAAATTGGAATGCTATGTACCATTGAAATGATTAGATGTGGGGTTACCGTTTTTTTTTTTATCTTGTAATAAGATCTCGAATTCTAACCTCTGCCAACCACCATACCTATTTTTTGGATCAAAAGTTCCAATATATTTCAATCAAAAATTTTCTTGTAGCCTTACATCTGTAGAACTACATATAGTGTAGCCAAACTCAAACTATCACTTAACTCAGTATGATGTGCTCATTCCGTAGAAAATACGCAATCTCGATTTAGGGGCCATTCAGAAATTTTGTGGGCCCTGATCCAAAAACTAATTATTGGCCAAGTCCGCAATCTTTTGATGCATTTTGTCCAAAATCGTAATCTTTTGATCCATTTTTTGGATCATTCCTAAAATTCTTGTCTCAAATATTTCTCAGTCATACTAAGCGAATAACGGATAGTTCACTTCATAGTAGGCCTCGACTGACTTTCTTCTAAATATATATATATATATATATATATTATTGTTAACGTTTCCGGTGTAAAATGGTCTTCCTCTTGTATCTCTAAACACGGTAAATAGATAAATAAATAAATCATGCTATGTAGTACTGCTTCGTTTCTCAAATGTGTATGATTTATACACTTGCACACTGCTGTATATGGGCATAGTAAATATCACTATAATAATCTTCTATATAAGAAACCATGCATTACCTTAAGTTTTTACATCTTTAATTACTATAAGAAATTGTCGCTTACCTGGTAAGCTCTCTAACTTTCACTAAGAAATTCAGTCCTAAGATCCAGATTTTCGATTTGAAGGCGTGACATTGTCAAGGATGGAAAAGTAAAGTACTGTAGTAAAAGTTGCAGAAGTATTTGGTACATGTAAAAAAATACATATCATCAAAACACAAATTTTAAATACATCACAGTTGAAAGTGTATCATCGTATATTCTCTTTCATATCTGCATTTTTGCGTGTACAAGGAATCATTAACTTATATCTATTTCAGTTTCTTCGCAACAGTATTACATTTGTTTATAATGTGTTTTCCCAGAATTTACTAACAATTACTTCATTCTTGTAAAGATTTTTTTTTCTTTTTTGTAGAATATAAACGTTGACTTTTACCTTAAATATAGCAAAGGAAATCATTTAGCTTAAATGACAGGGTTTATTTCCCCCAATGTTGTCTATTGTTGTGGGTGAAATGATATAGGCTATACATGAAGCAAAATTACAAACGAATTGACAGTTCAAAGCCTTGTGGAGAGATGATGAGTGAAGATTGGCCTTTTTCTGCCTATGATAATTATAAAATAAATAAATAAAATAAAATAAAATAAAATAAAAAAGTAAAAGTGCTCATGAAAGCTAGTATATCGCATGAATATGAAGTTCAAGAATTAATGTAAGATGCATATGAAACATTTTGTAATAAGTCACAAATGGAACCTCGCCAGGGCCGAATTTAGGGAAGGGAATGCAAAGGTGCACGTGCACCCCTCCTTCGTTGTAAATATACACTACCTAAAGTGAGAAGCTAGCAATGAAAATCACAACACATTCCGAAAATTTCTGCTCTCATGTTTCCGTTTGGGCTTAAAACAGAGGGAAGTTTTGCAAAATCGATAGTTTAAGTCAACTTTCTAAAAGTTGAAAGTAAAGTATTCACCGAGAACAAACACTTAGCATTTTCAGACCATTTCCTCATTCATATCGCAGATGCTTGAAGGCATTTTAAAAATTTAAATGTACTGGTAGTTATTAGTGCCCCCCCCCCCCCCAGAAAATCCTGGATCCGAACCTGAACCTCGCTAACATAGCATGATTGTTAACATTCTGTCAGTTTAGACGTTCTTTCGAACTTGCAGCAACAATTGTAGTAAGAGATGATTCATGAACCATTATACTTCTTGTTTTCGTGGAGACTAGAGTTAATAAGCGTATCAACAAACACTTATATAGTTGGTTCATGAAGCGCTTTATACTAAAATTATTGTTGCAAGTTCGTTAATGCCTCTAAACTGGCACAATATCAACAATCATGCTTTGTTTGAGTAGTTCTTTATGTGACTCAGTGCATTATTTTTCATGTGCATCTTACAGAAGTACGTCAATGCTTGAATTTCATATTCATACGATATAGTGGCTTTTATGGATACTTTTACTTTCTATAATTATCATAAGCGAAACAAGGCCGATCTTTACAAAATACATATATAAATATGTTAGTAATATATTGGGTTGGTGTGGATGAAATGTCCGCCCCAAGTATGCCATTTTCAAAAGCCAAAACAAGAAAAAAGAAAATTAATACTTGTCAATCAAATTAGTTGCCATCTGCAATCACATACCTTTGCCATCGTTCTGCCAATGATTAGGTTCCGTGGCGAAATAAATCCGCCGGGAAAAAAGTCCTAAACTGCACGTTATACACTGTCCGATCATCAGAGAATGTCTTTCCTTGCAAGGAGGACTCGAAATACCGGAAGAAGTGGTTGTCGTTGAGAGAGATGTAAAACGAATACGGTGGATGAGAAAGTTTTATACTGCAACTGATAGAGCGTCTGCAATATCGTTTGAGCGATACTTGCGTGTACTTTGTCGTGCAAAATGAGGACACCGTATCTCGTGAATATTTCTGGACGCTTGCGGCAAAGTTGCGGTGCATTTCATGGAGTTCAGCATTGTAACGATCTGCAGTCATGGTTTCGCCTCTACCTGAGAAAAACATGATCCATAAACTCTACCATAGATCATCATACCGGAAACAACATCTAGTGTTTTTGGAAACCGTCCTGGACTTTAATCATGATCCAATCACTACCTTGACCAGTTACGTTGTCGTGGCAGATAGATTTTTCATCTACAGTAACAATACGGTGCAAGAAGCTTTTCCGGTAATTCCTTACCATTCAGAGAACTGCAGACCTACAATGGCACAACTTGTTTGTAATGGCACAAATACTTTTCCGAGGGGCTGCTTCTGAGGAGCTCATCCTAACATGGCGTTGGTCATTGCCCACGAGTCTTATTTTGAAATTATGCACCGAAAGGAAATGGGACGAGTCAACGGCGAATGGTGCGTTCATTCGCCATTTCCTGCTCAAATGCACTCTAAATGTTTTTGTGGCTTGTTGTGCAGAAAGTCTCAGTTTGAATTCAGAAAGAAAAATCATTCGTGTGTGTTCCTTATGGTGCAATTTCATGCGACCCTATTCAACAACGCATTACATCCTGACTGTGTTGGAACACCAGTCTGTTTACTGGAGGTGTACAAAATTTGTTACGTTGAATGCGTGATCTTTGTCCATCCCTTTGCTGTGTTGCTGAGGTGTTTTGTAGACATTTCATTCACACTAATATATGAAATAATTTGAAAATAAATAAATAAAACAGAAAAAACGAGTCGCTGTCCTAGAATGGAATTGAACCTTAGGTGTTCGTTGGCCTAGATGATCTACCATTGAGTTATGGTTTGAAGACAAGAAGAATGCAAAGCTGATTGAGAACGCGGAGCACGGCAATGCATTCTTTGTCGCTTCTAATGGGAGAGACAATTTAGATAGAATGGCAATACTGCATGTTTTATTTATTTATTTATATATTAACCCTTCGACTACCATTTTTTTAAAATGTGAACATTCCTTTATATATACGACTCCTTTAATCTGGGATATTCCTGGCATCTGTACACAGTTTTGGAAACTAAACATAGTCTCCTGGTCACATCTGACCCACTGGGAGAACAATATGCATTTTTTTTTAGAATTTTCTAAAAACAAATTCCCAGCGATGTTTGAATTATTCGCATGGGACACATGTATCCCGTTGATAGTCAAAGGGTTAAAATGCTAGGTTTATATGTTTGTCTTCAAAGAAAAGTGTAAATGTTTGTCTCCAATCCTTTCAACAATGAGATCTCGGAAACCACAAGTCTAGCCGTTTTCACTGGTCGATTCCAAATTTTGTGTAAGATTGACCAGTTCTAATTGAATATTTAAAAAAACATGACTTATTTCTTTATTGCATTTTTAGAGGTACACTGGAAGTGTTGAATTAAAAAAGTAAAGCATCATATCCTACGAGTTATACATTTCAGTACCACATATTTGTATATAGGGGTTGTATATCTCTCAGGCGTTTGTTTCATGGCCTAATAACAATGAAGGAACGAAGGATAACCATTTATCCAGTTCTAAGATGAATCTTTATTGTTTGGAGTCTTTTGACCAATGAACACGATATATCACTGACATTATAATTAATTGTGTGTGTAATGTATTTGCTTACTGCATTACGTACTGCATGCAAGAAGAAAGAAAACACTGATCATACATGAATTAGAAACTCTAACCAGAAGTAGGCTCAAATCTTGCAAACGGTACAATATATTAAAAAAAGAGTCCAAAAAATCTTCCTTTTAAACGTCTTTCACTTGTGTCTGTAAAGGGACATGTACAGATGTGAGGAATGACAAGGAGATTCATGCTCTTATGTGAGTGATGCGCTGTGTAGAGAGCGCAGGTTCAGCTAGTTATTAATTAATTAATTAGGATTGTAGGGGTATGATTTCAGAATCAAGAGACACCATACCTTCACACTTAACATTTTTCACGCCTTGATTTTTTTAAATCCTTACTACACCAGCGACACTTTTCTTTTTTAATGGTTTGTTTGAGGCTCGAAGATATAAGCGAGCAAGTTGACTAAACGTTTTGAAAAAAATTACAACAACGAACTTAACACAAACTTTGTATATGCGAAGAACAAGATGTTTTCAGGAAAGGAAGCTTAACAATAGAGACTTGCACGAGGAACGATAAAATTCTGTTTCAAGAAAGGAAGATCAACAATAGATTTTATATTTGCACAAGGAAGAATATGGTTCAGGAAAGGAAAATCAACAATAGGTCTCATATTTGCACTGAGACACCTAATTGAAAAGTACTGGGAATACGATGAATACTTAAATCTAACATTTATAGATCTAGAGAAAATATGACAACGCTAATAAGGAGCATATGGAAATAAACTTCAGTGGATCAGAATAGAAGACAAAACAGTATATGATAGATCAAACAATTCTATAAAGATTAGCAATGCAGGGCTATGGAAAAAGCAAATATGCTCTTCTCTGTTGAACGTCGCCGTGCTTAGTTAAAACAGAGAAAGAATAGATGAGTTAATGGAAGTTTAGCGTCCCTTTTCAGCACCAAAGTTATATGAGACGTGGACTTACTATTTCAGGTGGAATCCGAGTCACCGGAAAACATTCAAATTTCACTACTCTCTTACCGGGAATCGAACCCAGGACCTCATGTGCCAAAGGCGCGTGCAGTAGCCCTAGGCTAGCAGAGAAGACAATAATGTATGGGGATAGAAATGGGATGTGAAAGCTCAATGATTCAAGTAAAATTACCAAATTGTGAGAAAAAGAGGCATAAAGTTTGTACGCTTTGTTTAAATATGTGGAAAAGGGAACACTGTTTTTTACACGATGAAAGTTATTTGCGGTACCTGGACATGAATCTTTTAAGCATTGAATGGAGCTTCAGGTAGAGACCTTAAATCTATATTATAAAATTGAAAATGACTATGCTTGTAAGTCCTAATTTCTTGAACTTCCCGACCGAGATCTCGATCAAATTTTCAACATAGATGAGGTTCGGGCCTAAGATGGCTTTTATCATTTCATTTTGACGGAACAACGTAGGAGAGCGGGAGGAGGGAGAGAGATAAAAAAAAAAAATTTAAAAAACTTAACTCTTGAACCACCGAACTGATCTTCATCAAATTTTCAACATAGATTAGGTTCGGACCTACGATGATTTTTATTTCATTTTGACGGAACAACGTGGGGGAGCGGGAGGAGGGGGAGATATAAAAAATAAATAAAACTTAACTCTTGAACCACCCGACCGATCTTGATCAAATTTTCAACAGAGCTTGGACCTGGGATGTTTTTTATCATATAGCTATGACGGTGCAACTTAGGGGAGGGGGAGGAAGCGAGACATTTAAAAATGATCGAAAATGACCGATATTAGTGTCGAATTTATAGTTTTTGCGGTCGGTGAAATGAACAGTGACAGTTCAGCTTTTTGAATCCAAATTCAACTCCTCAACTTGAGGGAAGGAAGGGGAGAGAAAGATATATTAAAATAATCGAAAATGACCAATAGTAGTGTCGAATCCATACTTTTCGAGGTCACTGAGATAAACAGTGACACTTTGGATGACGTTTAAATCCAAATTCAGCCCACAATAGTAATATTTAATGTTTCTGTCATATTTTCCAAACATATGACATAAGCAGTTGCACATTTAAAGTTATTAGTTCAACCCAGTGAAGCGGATAATCAACGCTAGTACGAAATAAGTCCGAAATGACCAAAATTAGACTTGAATGTCTTGTACACATGTTTCTTTCACAGGTGATGTAATAATAATTTAAGGAGAAAGAAGTAGAGATGTACAAAGGTAACTGCACATGTTTGGGACAAATGTTCAAATATGTTATCCGGAAGCATTGATCATTTTAAGAAAGAAACATTCAACAAGCCAAACAAAATTACGAGGGAAAGCATTGAAGATATCATTCAAGTACCTACGTTCGGAATGTATACTCCCAATTTCATATAATTTGGCAGAATCCACAAAAGTAACTTCAGTACGATCTAATAACAAGCAGAGCAATCTTTGCTGGAAAATACCGAGAATTCATGACCCTTTCCATGTTAGCTGTGATTATCTTAATAGTAACAGAGTTTGTAAATTAGACGAGTGAATGTACCTAGGTATACATGTTCACTAATTAATAAATGATGATGATGAAACAAACCATTAAGATTTAATGAAGTACCAATATTTTCTACATATAAAAATCAATTCTAATATTGTAGAGATTAATTTCAAAAATAATGAATAAATAATTATCATTTACTTGTACTTATTTTTCTGTAAGTATAATATGAAAGCATTTCTGTTCCAAACAGAATAACTTATTTTGCTCTATAGAAGTGGCGTCAGATGGCAGAATGAGATAAGAAATTGTTAGAATACTACAGCAATTTGAAAAATTTCATCGAAGTGAGAATGTAACGACCTGATTTCTTTACAGTTTGTTTTCGTTAATTTTATTTCTTAATTTTATTTAATTATTTCCTGATTAGTCAAATGGTTTTGTAATTTTACAATGTTAAATAATTAATTTTCATAATGTCTCTAGTGTGCCAATATTTTTTTCTATCTGCACCACATAATAAGAATTGGACTCTATAGACTATGAGTTTAGTGGCAATTTTGTTCTTTTTATTTTTAATTAGGTTTTATGTAAAGTGTACTCAACTTCGATAAGAGAAGAAGATTTCCTTAAGATATTTTCCCAGGATAATTACAGTTTGCAATTTAGATTATTTAGCACACAGAATATTGTGAAATACTTTTTAAGTGTGCTTAGATCATTATTTGTTAAAAGATATTAAAGCGAAGTTTCTTTTGTCTTATTAATTGACATGTATAATAACATGAAAATTTCCAGCTATGCTTCTTGGACCCATTCCCTTGATGAACTAAAAATTGTAAATACCTTTAACAAATCATGCTCAACTGAAATTCGAATCCCAGATTAAAGTTATAGATACATTGATAAATTGTGTACAACAGTGAGCGTGAAGGTTTATTTAATTTGCTTGAGTATCATAATAAATGAACTAAAGATTTTGAAATCTGGTTTTATTTAAGTATCCGGATGCTAAACAAATAACATCGATTACTGCCAGTTGTTGCTTCGAGATCACTCTTCTCGTGCACAAAGTCTTATCGCCTCAATACCGTCTCCTTACTTATGTCTTCAATCCGATGCCTTGCCCTACTGCAACGGAGCTGCAGATGCGTAGCAGTGTGACAACATAGTAACAACGTACAGTTTGATGTTGGATTGGCACATGACAGAATTTGGCGACCGTGACAGGATAACGTAGACAACGTAGAACATCAGCGTAGCTATTCAACAAGAAGTTAATAGTCAGAATGAGAGCAAGAGTTACGCTTGCTGTACGGACGTAACAGCTTCCGAAAATAATGATGAAACAATGAACTTAGTCGTGTGTGGATCATGTAATCGTTGGTATCATTTCCGCTGTGTTAATCTGGATGATTCACTTTATGATGAGTTTAGAAATCAGAAGTAGAATGATATTGCGACACCTGTAAAGAAATTTTGAGTTGTACAGGAAATGCGAACCAAGAATTTAATAATGAGGATACATACTAAACACTGAGTGGTGTTCAGTTAATTACAAACGATAATGGAAGTCCAAGTTCCTCACAGAGTGAAACAAAGAATCAAGGAGACCAGGTAATTCTTTTAAAAAAATCTAATATGGAATTAGAACATAACTAAAAAATAAACTACTATATCACACGTACTTCATACTCACACTGCGCAGCGGAAATATGGGCAATGACGAAAGAGAAGGAGCAGAATCTAGTAGAAATGAGATACAAAGGAAGTTCTGTGAAAGGCAAGGAAATTATAAATGAAGAAATAGAATAATCAAAAATACATTATAGTAAGATAGTCTAAGAAAGTCACCGTTGATATGGATATGTACACTCATGTCCAAAATGATTGTCCCATATCTATAACTGTCTTCTTGTAAGAATATAATTTGATAATGATTTTGGAGTGTACTTTTAATACTGATACTATGTGTGTGTATTCGGGAAATGTATATCTGTGGTAAATTTTGTAGGAAAAGAGTTATAAATACGAAAAATTGAATAAGTAAAACAAAATGTTGTTAAATGGACAAGAAAGTTTTATTTTCGTTTTATTTTTCTTATTAATGCTCTTTAGACATGAAATCTGCCACATACATGTCTTTGCCGATTATACACATACTAACATTATAAGAAATATTGGGCGAATTCGTTATCAAATTATATTCCTACAACAACATATTTATAGACATGCGACAATAATTTTGGACATGAGTGTACAAAGAATGAAAGGAAAACGCTTACTAAAAAGGTCATACATGTAAAAATGACAGGAAAATGCCCATGAAGAAGATTAAAAACATAACAGGATGAAATACAATAAGATGTAGAAAGAGGGAAATACAACGAAAAAAGATTCGGTTTGGAGAATAGTGAAATGAGAGAAGTCGCTGAAGAGCATTGGCCATACCCAGACTAGCGCCGATGCTGGAATGAAGGATGATGATGACGAGGAGAAGGCGGCGACTCGAGAAGAAGGGAATGAAAACCAAAATCTGACCTTGCTGCTGTTGTAATGCTAGAACAGGTGACCAGTATTCGACTCTTTGCCAGTCAAACAATCAGATTTTCTCTGCCTTTAAAACGAATAATATGTTAAATGTAATCTCAATTTCAAATGTGAAAAAGCGCAGTATTTATATGTTTAGTAATTAAAGAATACAGATTAAAGCAAAAGAGTAGTAACTTAAAATTCAAAGAATCCGTCCTGATATCAACATAAAAAATATCTACGAGATTATTAGTACAAAAGTACATTAGATAACATTTAAAATGATTGACAATAATACGGCCTGGAATCGAACCAGGAACCGTTTGCACGAGAGGCGAGCTCCCTGCTACTGAACTATCGTGCCTCTAGTAATATATGAGATCAGACATCTCTGTCTAGTATTTTGTCTCTATTTTTTTTGTTCGAGGCTAGAAAGTTGTGGGATTCATTTGGTGACTTTATTGCGTTTTAAGTGATCATGTCTACATACTTCATATCTCTTATTTTACGTTTTTCTATTTTAGATAGATGCATAGGTACAATATTGTGTTAACCTTCTGCTATGTAATAATATTGTGTGTATTTTATTGACAACTGTAATGCTTACATGAAAATATCTGGTGTTTTGTAAGCTTAATGAAACAGGCAAATAAATGAAATGAAATCAGTCATGTAGGTATTTTTTACTCTGATTTTAATATGCTTACGCTGATCTAATATATAATAATTTTATTATTTTTATTTAGGACCAGACAGCTTACCAAAAGGTGAAACAGAAGAATTATTATCGTGGCTGAAGAAAACACTAGCTGGAAAGGCCCATGCAGTTAAAGTGACTAAAAGACTGGATACTCATCCGTGTGTAGTAACAGTAGAAGAAATGGCTGCAGCACGCCATTTTCTCCGAACGCAATCTCAACATCTTCCGGAGGAAGCTCGCTTTACGCTGTTGCAACCGAGATTGGAAGTCAACCCTAGGTAAGTAGAGCTCTAAGTAAAAATAACGTTTCTCAACAGAATCAAACTTAGGAAAGCCAATTCATAAAATCTTATCTTCACTATTTTCCAGTGAACAAGTAAACTATAATAATTTGTAAAAAAAAAAAAAAAAAAAAAAAAAAAAAAAAAAAAAAAGCCAGGAATAGTAAATGCGAGGAGTGATCAGTAAGTAAGGTTACTAAGCCTACAGTGAAACGTGTATATGTTATTTCATACAACCAATACAGCCAACATATAGTACATACATTAGGTTATTTTTGACATAGTCTCCATATCGGTTGAGGCATTTATCGCATCGTGGGATGAGTTTGAAGATTCTTTCCTGGTAAAAATTCTGTCCTTGCTTGTTCAGCCACGTTGTCACGAAGTATTTCACCTTGTCGTCTGAAGCGAAGCGACGGCTTCCTACTTGCTCCTTTAAGTGCGGGAACAGGTGAAAGTCTCTTGAAGCGAGGTCTGAGTTGTAGGGAAGGTGGTCGATGATGTTCAGCGAAACTGCTTCAGCAGAGTGGTGGTCTTCTGGGCTGTATGTGGCGCAGGTTTCGTGAAGAAAGATTACGACCTCGGTGAGAAGTCCTGGTCATTTCCTCCTGATTGCTTCTTGCAGTCGAATCAGGATCTCACAATATCAGTGAATTTCAGCCGCGGTTACATGTTTCGCCCACAGAAATCGAATAACTGACCACACTTCTTCACGAGACCGATTTTCCAAACGAGTCGCCATTGTTAAACCAGAAACTGTAAAAGTTTCTGTGTGTTAGCTCAGACTTCTGAGTGTAACAAAAATTTTTTATGGTCGTTACATTCCTTTTCGTATTATAGACACACAAAGTGTGGTTGAACCAGTATTTGGGGTTGTTTGAGATTTTTTCCCTCCCAGTTTTGTTTTTCTTTAAAATGTAGTGGTCACATATATTTTTAAAACAATGTTGACAATCTCAGTCGGCTACCTCTGGTTAGATCTACGAAAGAGGGAAGGGAGCTGTAAATTGCAAATATCATTGCTATCTGCTTAAAAAAAAAAAAAAAAAAAAAAAAAGGAAAAGGCAAGAACGATGTAAAACGACACGTGTCGAATTCACTGATGTTTGAGAGTCTTCCCCTGGCAAACGTTTTCTTTCTCTTGATTCTGACCAGGAACACAGAACATAAAACAGCACTACCCTCTTGTGTACACCTTCTTGTAATATACTAAGCAATATCTACCGCGCGGAGTGATGTGGTTACCTTCCTGCATTACCAATGTCGCTGATTAACTTTTAAAGTTACTTTGCAATTGCTGAGTAGATTCGTTAATGTATTCATGATCTGACTTTTTAAATACTCGACATCGGAAACGTTTTTGACACCAGAGAGGAGGTAAAATGGCTTTCATTCTTTTATCATCCAGATTCATACTAAAGGTCTCTCCCCACCCTCTCTCATCCCCGGTCACTAAGAGTAACATGATTTTGAATTTATATATATGGCCGGATCCAGGATTGCCTTGGGGGGGTGGGGGAGGTTTCAAGTAACTGCCAGTGCATTTGAATTAAATTGAGTTTTTTAAATGCCTTTAGGCATCTGTGGTGTGAATGAGGAAATGCTGTGTGCTCTCTCGATGAATCCTTTTTCTTCAACCTTCAGAAAATTGACTGAAACTATTGATTTTTGCAAAACTCACTGTCAGCTTCTCACTTTAGGTAGTGTATATTTACAACGAGGGGGTGGGGTGCACGTGCACCTTTGCACCCCCTAAATCCGGTCCTATATATATACAGCCTAATCTACATTTTTCTCGTGGTGCAACGTATAAAGTTACATATGTATGTTCAAAGTCTAGTGAATAATCTTTGAGGTATTCTCATTGTCTTGGGTCTAGTACTAAAAGAATCACCATGTATATTTAATGTTTATCAAGTGGCACAATAAATCTTAAGGTATTTTTCTTTAAAATTATCACAGATCTTCAGTTAGCACTGAATATCGTTTCAAAGCCTGCAATATCAAGCGCATTCATAATTTTGATCGGTAAAAAAGTATTCTTGTTTCCACAGACCTGAAGCATTCGCGACATTAAACGTAATGCATATATTCAACGGAATGTGAGGATATTTTGACTTCTTATTGGAATTGCGATTATAGATAGACGTGGAACAATAGAAATATACAATAGCCCTTGGGAGATTCAGGATTGCACCTGAAAGCCAATGATCTTAATCGCAAACAAGGAATACTCAGGGAAGAAATTTAGGAATTTCTTTGTGTTACAGAAGCTCATCGAAATTTAGCAGTATGCAAGCTGAAACCTACTCTCCCATGTGATATCTCAAACTTAACTATTAGCTTGTGAGCTGTTAAAAACCATGCTCAAGAAACAAGTATTTTTTGTTCGAAAAACAACAGCAAAATATTGTAGTAGATGTTAACATTGATAATTAGGAAATATCAGAAACTGTATTTTATTCCGTCAGCTTTAAAACTCAATTTTAATGATATATATCTTTCATTTTCAGCCACCCAATCATAAAGAAACTCTGTCTACTGCGAACATCAAATCCAAAATTGGCAGAACTTCTTGCTAATCAGGTAGGAGATAGTTTCTTTATATATAACTACATGAGAATCAAAAAATGTTACTTCCCTTAATTGTTTACACATATGGTTATTATAATCATGATATACAGGGTGTTTCAAAACAACACCGACAACGTTTGGGAAATGATTCCTGACACCAATATAAGACAAAAATTGTAGACCATATGGGTGCACAAATGTTTCCTTTCGGAGTTATATGCTGCCGAAAACATGAGAAAATGAATGTTAAAGGTCCATAGCTCCAAAACTATGGGACCTACCATAGTTGGGTCAAGACTTCACTTAGGAACTAGCATGTGCCCTATCCAAATACCCAAGTTTCAGAATTCTGCGATACTGAGAAACTTGTGCACCCAGGTTGGTCTATACTTTTTGTCTTATCTTGGTGTCAGGAATCACCTCCCAAACGTTGTCGGTGTTGTTTTGAAACATCCTGTATAAGGAGTGTTCAAATGAAAAGGTACGAAACGTCGTACATATCAAACCGGTTGAAATAGGAATGTGCCGCTTTGGGAGATTGTAGTGCGACATCTAGTGTCCGGCGTTGTGCGCATGCACGGGCGCCTCTCACATGATGCAGGAGAGAATCAACAGTTGTGTGTTCCGTCCAGTTGACGCGGCAGTGCGTGTGTGAGAAAATCTGGCGTTCACATTGAATAGTTCAAAGACTGAGGAGCAGCGAGGTGTTAGATTTCTGACTCTGAAAGGCGTTAAACCGGCTAGTGGTGGCTGTATACGGAGGAGACTGTGTGTCCTATAAGTCAGTGAGAAAATGGAGTGCCTGTTTTCATGAAGACCGGGAAAGTTTGAGTGATGATCCGAGACCAGGCCAGGCAGACACGGAAATCACGACCGAATTCATCGACAGGGTGAACGACTTGGTGAAAAGTGATCAGCGTGTCACAGTGCGAATGTTCGCAATAATTGTGGGGGCCAGCGTTGGAACAGTGTGAACAATTGTGCACTACAGGTTGGGTTACTGAAAGGTGTACGCGCAGTGGGTTCCAAAGATGCTCAGCAAACCGCAAAAGGAACTGCGTGTATGGGGTTAGCACTGCAAGAACTGTTCCAGTATCCAGTATCAGTATCCGCATTTGTGGAGCGGATCGTCACCGGTGACGAGATCGGGTGCCATAACTTTGAGCCAGAGACAAAGCGAGACAGCATGGTGTAGGAGCATGCGTCGTCATCTCTCCCTGAAAATTCAAAGATGTGTCCTCAGCAGGCAAGGTGATGCTCACCGTCTTTTTCGACATCCGAGGTCCGATACTCATCGAATTCCTCGAACATGGAAAAACAGTTAAGAATGTTGTGAGACACTCCGCAGCCTATACAAGTTCATCAAGAGCGAACGGCCGGGCTCTCACGGAAGGAGTGATTCTGTTTCACAATAACGCTCGTCCACACATCTCCCAGGTCACACAAAGTGTACAGTCCGGACATGTTGCCCTGTGACTTCCATTTGTTGGTCCTCTCTATATATAAAACCTCAAAGGGAAGTGCTTCAACTCGGACGAAGAACTGAAGAACACAGTGGAGGACTGGCTGTTGTCACAATCACAGGAATTCGGGGAGCAGAAAATCCTTCGGCTCGTGAAACAGTGATATAGTTGTGCTCAGGCTTCTGGTGATTACTTCTGAATAAAGACTTTTATTATAGCCACAGTGTCGTTTCGTACCCTTTCATTTGAACACTCCTTGTAGAAATATCAATATAATAATTTCAATTGATAACTACGTATCAAGTGTATGCAACACTTTGTAATGTTTCAAATTACTCACCTGGTAATGTTCCTCAATAGTTATTTTCTTCTAATATTTCGAGTGTGACACTCGAGACACTTATTCTCAGAGGTATAGTGGCTTAATTCCTTTGTTTACAATATGATCTCATTTACATATATATATATATATATATATATATATATATATATATATATATATATATATATATATATATATATATATATATATATATATATATATATATATATATATATATATATGTGTGTGTGTGTGTGTGTGTGTGTGTGTGTCTTAATGGTAATTGAATAATAATATTTTTTTCGATACTTATAGGTATTTTCCAATATGTTATAGGTTGCTCTTATTCTTGTGCTACATACAGTATATATTATATGTATGTATGTCCTAGGATAGTGCACTTCCTATTTGCAAGCAACTCATATTGAAGTTGTTCTACGCAGATTTTTTGCATAAAAGCTCTGGTTATCAATCATGCGCAAATTCTCATCGCTTAACATTAATAAACCTAAAACACACCTGTTGCAGTAGTTTTACGACAACAGTGTTGACAGGGTCTGCGTTTCTTAAAAAACCGAACTTGCATTAAATAGCCTTTTTAAATGGCAACACTGCATAAACTTTGCCATATTTTCGCACCAATGAATAAATGTTGATGCATACTGCACATATACACAGGGATTCACCTGCAGGAAATCAGTTTTCTGCAACTGAATATTGATTATCTTCATTTTGTACATTTTTTAGTTTACATTTTCGGTACTTTCTTTCGTTACTACGAAACCATTACAAATTCCAACATTAGTCATGATCTTGAAAACATCTACATAGAACACACATTTGTTTCAAGTCTCAGGTCTTTATCGCTCTTGTTTCAAAAGATACACGCAGTCAAACTTTGGGTTGCGCAACTTTACTGATACACTGTATATGTATAAACATATTGTGATGACTGCAATATCCCTATCTGTTGAAAAGAATATATATATCTGTCTCTCCTTCTGGGGTACATCACGTTGTGTGAAGGGGGATAATAACTTATATAATGTTGAGAAACACTGTTCTGAAGGAGTTTGAAAAATTAAAATTTAAGAAACTTACATAAGCAGAAACTTAAACGTCAAGAAGAATTCAAAAATTTGAATCATTAATTATACTTAGTCCATTGTGTTTAATGGATAGAGTTATCACAGCTTATGATACGATTATTAATCTCATGTTTTAGATATTGATTAATCTCATGTTTTGATAGGTTATTGAATATTATTGTAATAAGGTGGTGTTTTGAAAAGCTTGACGTAGAAGAGTAACTATTGGCATTACATTTACGAACATGTTCTTTGATTATAGTTTCTATTTTCTGTTTGGTTATGTCAATGTTATTCTTCATCACATTCACAAAATATTTCTTAAATCAGCAGACGATTTCTTCGCCTGTATAATAACTTTTGCGTTTCAGGAATAGTTTGTGTATTAAATCTTTCCAAATACTTATTAGAGAGCAAACATAACACTAACATGTCGATCTGTTAAATAATATTAAAGTAAGTGTATAGAATAATACCTTTGATAAAGTGGATACTTTCAAATATTTAGGATCAATATTAACAGACGAAGATCATATTCACGAAGAAATTAAATGTCGACTAAAAGCAGGGAATTCGTGTTACTATTCGGTTTAAAATCTCTTGTCGTCGCGAATTCTGTCGAAGAATTTGAAGCTTAAAATATATAAAACGATAATCATGCCTGTTGTTCTGTATGGTTGCGAAACATGGTCGCTTACTCTGAGGGAAGAACATAGACTGAAAGTATTTGAGAACAGGATCCTGAGAAGAATATTCGGACCCAAGAGGAACGAGAATGGGGAATGGCGGAAGCTTCATAACGAGGAACTACATAGTTTATACGGTTTACCCAACATTGTTAGGGTTGTCAAGTCTAGGAGGCTAAGGTGGGCAGGTCATGTAGCTAGAATGGAAGAAAGTAGAAACGCTTTCTAAGTCCTGACTGGTAGACCCATAGGAAAACGACCATTAGGAAGACCTAGGCGCAGATGGGAGGATAATATTAAGATGGATCTCGCAGAGATAGGAATACAAAGTAGAAACTGGATGCAATTAGCTAAGGATAGAAGTCAGTGGAGAGCTTTTGTGAACGCGGCACTGAACCTCCGGGTTCCATAGGCCATAGAGTTAGTTAGTTAGTTAGTTAGTAAGTGTATAGAATGAATATTTCTGAATTGTGTTTTATTAAAATCATAAACAAGAATTTATAGATTAATGGAATTTCTATAAAGAGTGATAATTGACATTTTCTCTTTGAAAACAAAATCATTAACTACAAACATTGATTTACAAGATATGAGTATTGCAGTACGTTGCTTTCCTTCTCATTTGAGTTTGTGTTATTTCGATCAGTTTATTCTCTGCTTCATCTCATGTCTCGTCTAATTTAATGTAGATGCGGCAGCATTCGTAGCTTAAAGTCGCATTGTTTAATGTGCTTGTGGAAAATGAAAAATGGATACTCAGAAAGCACAGTCCTACGTGAATGAAATTTTATTCGCACACTGTGATTATCGTATGAAAATGGACATACTACAGAATATGTCAGAAAACCATATCAGCACGTTGTGTACTCTCCTACAATTCTAGCGTAAATCTGCATATTCGCAAGAAAACTGTGATAGGGATGCGGGATATATTCTTAGAAATAGTGTTCTAAGCTTCTTCTACTTGATGGCATAGTTCTTCAACGTTTGTCATCGGGGTTGCACACCGGACCAGACTACTTCTTCACGAGTCCTACACATTCTCAATGAGCTATAAATCTTTTGATCTTGCAGGCCAGGAAACATGACGCACGGCTTGGAGAACGCGTTGGGTGACGAGCAGAATGTGGACGAGCATTGTTATGCCTCAAAAGCACATCACATTGATGATGCAGGAACAGTAACAGGACTGGTTAGATTATATGTGTGCATACTGCACTAGTAGAACAGGAAAGGCAAGTTATCTTTGTAGTCTGTGGTTCCCCCACGACATGATCCCTGGCAATGTCGTGTGTGTTGCTGCCGTAACACTGTGGATAGTGTCTCTTGTCTGGACGATAACGCATCCATAAACCACCATAGCCAGGCAGTATTACAAAATACAACACTATTCCAGCCGTACGAGGAAGGTGGCCGTACGAGTAAGGGCCATCCGTTATCGTAGTTCTGTGTCAAGGAAACGGTTGCAAATGCTCCTAGCTGACACATTAGATGCGACACTGGTCTTGCTGATCTGTAATACGATCACAGTTGATACATAGTTGGAGCTTGCCTAATGTAGTCGTCCAGGAGTACATTCGTATCCCGCATCCTTCCGGAACCAGACTGACATACACATGCACCTTCCTTGGAGCAACGGCGCCAGCATTGACGCCCAATAGAGTCTTCCCGTGCAACGTATTACGCGACTGTACGAAACGAATATCCAACTTCTCGAGGTCCATGATACGGCCTCGCCCAAGCTCCCTTATCTCTTCGAACTTGCTCCACTATGGTGTGCCGACATTTCCCCAACACCCATTGCCAGGGTGCGAATTACCGGGGGGGATGAGGGGGATTTTCCCCCTCAATCACATTTTGTTCCCCCCCAAAGAAGTCAGCTGAAGTATCCCCACCGGGGATGCTCGCTTTCCCCGTCAAACTATGCTTAGTGTAACTCCAAATTTCACTGATTTTTGTTATTTCTTGTAAATTTAATCTTCTAGCTGTATTTCGAAATGATCGATGTAAACTGTTCAGCCTTAGTCATTTCTACTTACCACCTAATTACCCACTATTTTCAACATTGTTTAGTAGAACTATATTATTATGACTACGGTTGATACTTGCAACTGTACCTTCGTACCCTTCAGTTCGTCATCGTTTGTGAATTTGAATGTACTAATTGCGTATAACAAAGCCACATATAGATTTATAAATGTTCTTAGCGGTTGGCCAAGAAGAAGTAAACAAATAGCTTCTTCTACCATACTTGGCGAAGTTCGGATATGTCTTATTCATCCTCTATATTTGTATCGATTATCATCTTATTTTAATTTTTGTTATAACATGTTATTTCATTTTCCAGTGTACTCTTTGTTAGCACATGGTCTTCATTCCCTAGTAGGTTGTGTGTATGCAACTCAAAAGTTGCATTTAATTTGTGATAATTAGCATAGTAATCACTGCTTTTACAGTTTACCGAAATGAACTTTTGAAACTGTACTCAAAATCTGAGATATAGGTATTCTCTCGTAAGTATATGTTAACGTACACGCTGGGGGATACGCTCCTAGTGAGCAGACATGTTAATGAAGGTGATTTTTAGGTGAATAAGCGAATAATTCATGATTTGTTTCAGCATTTGTTAACACGACTGGTTCTCCGTGTCATTGTCCGTGTCTGTATAAGCATTTCAACTGGAGCGTTTTTTTTTGTTTTTTTTTTTTTTTTTTTAAAGTTAACCCTTCATTTTTCCATCTTTTCGCTGTACAGTTTGCTGTCCACGCAATTAATGTTATCTGAAAAACTTCAGTGTAATGTTTTACTTTATTTGAATAACGTAGCCCATAGTGAATCAACTCATCTTCAACCTAACAGTAAAGTAATTTTTAAGTGTTAGCACAGCGTGATGAGCACAGCTTTAGCGGGAAGTAGAAGCACAAGCTCGAAATTTGAATTGAGAGATTTTAAATATTTGGCCTTCGATTTGACCTTGATGTGAGAAATCGGGACCAGCAACAATCCATTTCTTATTTGATAGGCTAATATCTAGATTTTCTTTAAAAAAAAAAATGTCCGGTTTAACTGATAATTTTAGTGGTTTTCACAAGACTGAAGTAGGTTTCTTCTCGCAACCTGTATGTATTAATGCAAAGTGGAAGCTTTCAATATGAGTGGAAAAATTAACATATGCTTGTGATCATGGCTATCGCTCGAGCCAAATTATTAACTAAATAAACCTTAGAGAGCTACGGGGACAAGAGTGAGTACAACATCAAAACACGTTCAGAAAGGTTTAGTGGTGTGTGTGTATGTCAGACAATATATATGTGCATAGTTATTGTCGGTAGATTTATTAAATTAATAAATCTCTAATTTATTACAGGTCACACACACACACACATATTATATATATATATATATATATATATATATATATATATATATATATATATATATATATATGGGGGTAAGGCATTTATTGTCTCATTTTGAAATTTGAACCTTCAGACTATGTCCTTTGGCCTAATTTTATCCCCCCCAATATAGATTATCTAATTCGCACACTGCCCATTGCCAATTTAATGCATAGTACAGTACGATGTGAAAACACAAGGCCAGTACTTCACGTGGTACGATCTCGGAATTTTCTCGGATAGTATTCATTTCTTACTGCGTCCAAAAGGTAGCTCTGAGTAATCCATATGGATACGGTATTTCTAAGCTATTCCATCCGAATGTTCTGTTTTCATTTTCTACCAATGTATAAACAAATATCTTTATTAAATCATGCTAGTGGTCGGCAAAACACAAAAGAGAACGTTATTTACTAATCAATGCTTGTATACGATCAAAAAAAAAAAAAAAAAACTACCGCTCGACACATTTTTTCTAGGCATTCATCCATTACGTACTAGTCATAACAGTCGCCTAATTCTGGTGATCACAGCTCTAATGCGATCCTTCAGTCTTAATATTGTAGACACATATATTTGGAAGGTTTCTTGCGTAAAATAACCCCCGATCACCGAGCAGGCTAAAAAGAATTTGCATAATGCGAAATCTTGTTTTGTAGAAAGGTCTGCTGCGTGAATATTGTTGCTGTATGCACAGTATAAAGACTGACGTGCACTGTTGTCTCAGTCATAGTAGTCTTCTAACAGGGGTGAAAGTGGATGTGAAAAGATAGGGGGACGTATGACGTCACACCCTCCCCGTGCCTATCTTTGTCCATTATATTTTTTTTAGGAAGTAGGAGGACGCCATAGATAATTTTTGGAAGTGGGGTAACGACGTCCCCCTGCGTTCACCCTCACTTTTACTCCTGTCTGCGAATCAATATGCTATGAAGGCTGCTGCAGGCTATACATGCTTTCCCTTATCCAAACACCTTCTGAGGTTGCGTCCATATCTAGCAAAATATAAAAATAATTTAATAATATTGTTTTCTTCCAACATCACTGTGAGGTTAGGTAAGACTATGTTGGTATAAGTGTTGATTGTTAGCTACATTGTTTTTGGGCAATAATGAAAATATCTATTTATTTCAGCTCTTCTCAAATGCTATGGTGGCAGCTGGCCTGATCGAAGATCCACGGATGATCCTCACTGGCATGAATGAATTGTTAACATTAGCTCTGGAGAAACATTAATTGCAAATAAATACCAATTAGTGTTAATTGCACTGTTTTAAAAATTATTATTATTACTAGAAGTATCTAAATTAATTTGAATTTACGTTTGTTATTTACGTAAATGACACTCTGTGATGTTAAACTGTGAACATTCAATGCATTTTTTTTTTCATTTGTTCTGTACAATACACATTTTGTTATAAACGAAAATATGTTTTTTTAGTCTTATTTCCATTTACACAAATAAAATGAACAAATTTATTGGAAAATAAATAAGGCTCATGGTAGCCTTTTTGGCTTGATTTAGAAACCAGCCTTTTTACGAGGGCCGTTCGGAAAGTAACCTCCGATTGGGTAAAAAAAACGAACACCAAAGTAAATAAGAAGAATTTATTATATGTATCTGAAAACTACTACTTTGCTCTATTTTTCAACATAGTTTCCATAAACATTCAAGCACTTAACATATCTCTGCACTAGCTTAGAAATCCCATCAGCATAAAAATCTTCCGCTTGTGCCTTGAGCCGGACTGTGATCGTATCTTTCAGATCCTCCTCCTCATCCTGTAACCTAACCTCTGTGTCAATACGTCATATAACACAGCCCTGGAAATTTGTGCAAATTCATCGGAAAACTCCGAGATTGTGAAACGTCCCACTGATGCCCTGCCATTCCTCTAGTCGTTTGTTCGTCCACTTTTAAATGAACAATCCGATTCAGGGACAACTCCTTCACCCATCACACTTGGTCCATACACGGCACAACGTTCTCAATGAATAGCTGCTGTAAACCAGCTCGCACTGGCAGGATTTTGTATTGCAGCACACATTTTGAGACGCTTCAAAAGTGGAACTAGTAATCAGACAACCTTCACTCCACTACAGCTGGATGCAGACTGAACTACCGCGAATGTCTGTGCGAAGATGATAGCGCTGCCCCACTACTTCACATACAGTGACCAATCGGAAGTTTCTCTCCGAACGCGCCTCGTATACCATCGTTCTTTTGTAACTTTCTTTGTAACCGACTTAAAAAAAGTTCTCAATTCAACCAGTTGATATACATGTTGTGAGTTCACGCATAACCTCAACATAGGTACACCGATTCTGATTATTCTTTCCCTGTTTGGAAGAGTATACCTTCCCGGTGTCCCGTATAAATTTATTTCGGATCTGATGATAATCTTTGAAGTTAGACCATGAAACACCTCAATGGCTGCTCTCTTAGTCGGTTAAGATTTTTGTTGACAAAAGTTTTAAAATCATTCATCACAGTCCGCAGAACACATTTCTCATCTTCCAACTTTTCTGTGTGCTAAAGTGCTTTTCTTTTAATTTATTTCCAATATATTTTTTTCTTCCTTCGCTGTCTTAGTATCTTACAAAGGCTGCACTGAAATAACTATCAATGGCGCTCGGATTTCTAAAAAACGCTATAAGCATGGGCGGGTTTAGGAATTGCCTGGTGGGGGGAAGGTCAGACCTTTTGGTCGGTCTCGGATCTGTGGAATACTTCCTAGACGAGTGTGAAGTTAATATAAAAACTCACTTTTTGTCAAAAGGTTGGGGGTCAATGTCTCCATAGCTTCGCTCCGCCCATGGCTACGAGTGATCTGAAATGATATAAACGTATAGTTCAACTCGTTGCATAACCATAACAACGCATTGAATGTGTTTTGTTTACTAGTCTACTCTCAGCAACCGTGCGAAGAAAATATATTGATTTTTACATTCCAGATTTTTCGAGTTGTGAATTGAATTGAATTGAAAAAGGCTTTATTTAAACGGGAGAAGTTCAGCATGTTGTTGCTTTACTACCTAACCCTTGCCAAGGAAATACATTCAGTTATACAAACTGGAAAGAGATACAATCAATTGAGTACAAAGGATACGGTGTCATACAACAGAAAATACAGGTACACCAGTGTTCAAATTAACGGGGAATATGGCGGGGAAATCCCCCTCTCGTAAAATAACATAACATCTTTGCCTGAGTAAAATAACATAATATAATATTTCCCTTTTGTGTATACATATCGCCATTATGCAAGCTCGTTCGGAAGTTTAATTCGAACACTTAGGTATACATTAAGATGATTTAAAAAAAAAGAAAAAGAAAAGAAAGAAAAGTGATGCTTTTAACAAAACACACACACACACACACACAGAGAGAGAGAGAGAGAGAGATACTACAAGTAAAGAAAGAAAAAAAAGCCCAACACAAACCGATCTATAACATAGAGACAAAATAAAGTATGCTTGTCATTGTGAATATGGATATAAAAACGTTGCGATTTTATGCGATTCAATATTGTCTTCGACCGACTTATCGGTCTCGGTAACTAGAGGAAATGAAGGACGGCTATAAAAAGGAATGTTTAAGTGAGAGGACATTATTTCTTTGATATAATGCGTTTTTCGAAGACAGCGAGGCAGCTGCACTGACCCTACACGATGGCCAACCGTCAACGATGATTACTGAGGTAGGCAAAATACAGTGCCGCCGATCATTCACGACGTTAGACATTTACCAGTTCGAACCGTTGGATCATTTGTCTACATTCCATAAACTTGTAACCATCGCATTGTGACCAACCACTTGAGCATGTGACTAATCTCAACATTTGTTCCTCACAGCTGAATTTAGGAAGACTGTGCTTACCAAATTGCAAGAAAGGGTGCGTCTCTGTGTGAACAGTAGAGTCCGTTACTTCGAGAAGGAGTAGAAGAACTGTGATGATACTAACAACGATATTGAGTAATTGTTGTAAACTTACTCGTAAAATAAATATGTATAGCTACATTTCTGTAGCACTGAGCATTCTTCATCTAATCTAACCTAATCTACATAGCAGCCTGCTTTAACGCTAGCTAATTAGTTGAATTACATGCCTACATCGTTGTCTGGTCGCCTCCATATATTGTTCGGAAATATGAGCGCCATAGATTTTTGGGGCTACCTTTGTATATTACAATTCGACTTCACCCAGCTAATTTTCCCGGTTCTTCGTTTCGAAGAATCCTTTTTATAATAATCGTTTTTGATTAATGTAGTAATGTTTTTTGCCCTGTACAACACAATATCCCAAACGGAACACGAAATATTTTTCTTTACGTAGAAACTTATCCATAACATTAAAAATACGTTGTGTTGCAGTTCACGAAAGGCTTTAGCCGGCCATTTTGGTTTCCACTTAATATGTAGTCAGCTCATCAGCTTTCATTGTAAACAATTTTTTACTTTCTTGACCACAGTTCTTTGTGTTTTCATTCAAGGAACTCTCCGGCGATTCACAATGATGGGTCGCATTGAAAATTTCGCACCTGCACAGGAAATCTACCTCAAGACCACATGCACAAAAAATGTGCGTGCTCATTAATGGAGATCAGAGCTCCTTTTCTAGAGATAAAACGAAAAAAGAACTGATACTCACCTTGAATACGTTATTCTACTGCTTCTGGTTGACTACAAAGGCAAGCGTCAAAGTTAAACAAGGGAAAGAAATTGCCATCTATTAACTGTATAACCGTTGTAGTTAATGTGTCACCCAATTCAAAAACTTTTTTTTAATGTATTATTTTCATTGTTTATGATTTGTTATTACCTAATTTCAACTAATTGATCCAATTTGTGCAGGTTACAATTTACAAAATTTATTCTGCTTATTTTTAGATGTAGATATTAAGATGATTAAAAAAACAATAATAATTCCTAAAAGTTTTGTGAAGTGGACAAGAGACATTTTGGAATTAGGTATCACGTATCCTCTTGTTTCAGTCTTCAAATCGATTGAAATTGAAAGAATCATTTCGTGAATTTAAAAATGACTAGGGAAATATCTTCTTCAGAAGAAGAAACGTGCAGTACTGTGTACCGATGCCTACCATCAGAAAAAAAAAAAAAAAAAAAAAAAAAAAACTGCTCCTGATGGAAATTATTATACAGGGTGTCTATCGGTCACGAAAGTCACGAATGTCACGAAAAAGTCACGAAATCAGAAAACGGTCATGAAAGTCACGAAATTTAGCTTTTCGGTCACGATTTTTTAAAACTGTACAAATGTAATAATAGATTGGAAAATTTCGTTCTATAAAACGTCAAAATTCACCACCAAAAATGACAGTGGTCGGTTTTAGACGCTACCAAATCGCAAACAAAGTACGTTTCTATCACATGGATGAAAATTCGCCCTAATCCGCACCTAAATTTGCTATTGAAAATGTTAGGAAATTTTATGATTTGGTGAAGAAAAGGTCACGAAAAAGTCATGAAATTTCATTTTGGAATTTTAGTAGACACCCTGTTATAGGAATGATCTTTGTTTTTGATTCTTGACGTTTTGGGGGGTACATTGGTGAAGCTTACACTCAATCTAATGTAAATGAAGGATTGCACTGGATTGATTAGTAGATTTATTCAAGAGGACACGATGGCTCAGTTGTAGATTGCTTACCTCTGGTGCGTGGGGTCCTTTGTTCGATCCCCGTCCAAGTAAGTACGTGATGGACAATATAGTGTTAGTTTTCTCGAGGTACTCCCATTTCCTCCAACAATCTCATTCCACCAATTTTTCCATCATCATTCACTTGCCTTAATCATCCGTCACTTTTAGCCTAAAGGATACAATCGTGGGACGTTAAACTCAAAGATTTCATTTCTACTTAATCGAGAAGACTGCTATTTAAAACTAAGGACCTTCTCCACATCCATCATCAATACGATATTTCATCGCGGTGTGCAGGATCAATCTAGTTGTGCAGGATTAACCTTAGAGAAATGAGTGGCAACAATTGCTTAGTTGTTACAGGATAGGACTGTGCAGCATTGTAGAGATTAATTTTAACATAGAATCTGACACATTTTGTAAAAATTAAGTAACATTCATCTATAACATATTTTATTGCTGATTTTAGTGTTTTCTGTGAGGAAGAAACAGACTAAGTTAAATAAAATTTTAAAACATTTGTAAAGTTCTTCTTTAGTGCCTAGCTGTAGAAGGTTTGGTTGCTAAAATCATATTAGGAATACTAAAACGTATTCGTTGTATATCCGACTATTTTCAATTCGGTGCTGCCACTGCCGTATCATGCTAGAACTATGGGTTTGCTGGTGAGAGCAGTGTTGTTTCTGACCTTGTATGTGCTTGAGTGTTTGTAGCGAGTGTTATCAAATGGCGCCGAAAATTAACCGGTATTGGGAGGATTACATAATGGCTCTTTTTCCATGCTAAGTTTTCGTACGTACGCATTGTGAAACAGTGTCGGGAGACTGGGTTAACACTCGGGGTGACTACTGCGTAAACTTTGTTGCCTGTTATACATAACAGGCTCCCCTTGCGAAACATTCACCTACGAAAATCAGGAGAAAGGCTGCAAGCAAAATGATACCCATTGTGCTAAGGGGGATCTGTCGATTTGCGTGCCAAGAAAATCTCCCGACGCAACGTGATTTGGGCCATAGATTCCACCTCGGAACATCAACAATTTGCAGGCGCCTCAGATTGAACTGTGTGCGGAAGACCTGTGTACTCCAACTTGCTACCGCGTCACATTGCCGAACGAACTGACAACGAACTGCAGAAAACTGTATGAAAAGTACCTGGCGGGTTCCAAATGAAGATAGTTATCACAATGGATGAATCATATGTCCATCTCACTGCTGGTGGTCGCATTCGAGCAGTTATATACCGTGACATTGACGGCAATGGGCGCTCGTCAGTACAGGGAAAGTTTTCCTCGTGACTGGATGGTTGTTAAGAGATTCGGATATGAGGGTAAGTTGATGATACGCAAGGTGGACAAAAATATGAAGATGAAGGCAAGATACTTCCAAGAATCCATTCAGACACCTATCTATCGGAGAGACATCCCACAATTGTATGGAAAGGCTTCGAGTCATACCGCCAGAACATCACTACGTTTTTTTTTTTTTTTTGTGTGTGTGTGTTCTTTTTTTTTTTTTTTTAAATCAGGAAATGGCAGAGGAATTAGAAATTCGTGTCATCCCTGTGAAAAGCCCAGATGCCAGTCCAATTGATTTTTGCGCATTTGGGCTGTTGAAACGACGTCTTCAGCATCGCCTGTATCCTGGATGGTATATGAAAAGCTGGCAGGGAAAAATGGGAGAGCCTGTCTTGCGCCGAAGCTTGCTGCAATGGAAACTGCGATGCCGTGTGATAGGCCACAATGGTGAGGTTTCCAATAGAACATAATCGGTGGTGGCGGCGCAGTATCTCTTAAGGCGAGTACCCGTCAAAAATGGTGGGATATAAAGTCAACAACCTTCTTATAACAATCTGATAGAATTTCCAGGCCACATACCGGTAATATGTGTCAGAGACCAATAGTGCAGTATTCCCATTCTGTAAGACATATTTATAAGAAGAAAATCCTTAATATAATTAAATTATTATATTATATATACAGTATAAAATAAGTAATACTTCAATAAATAAATACAATAATATAAAATCTCCTAGTATTTAAGATACTGGATCGACATTGGGAATTCCATTGTTACAAACAGTTAGTTACGCGTCTTGATTTGAGAAGAGCCAACAACTCCTTTCAGGAAATACTTTCAATATATGTTGCTGTAACTTGCTCAGAAAGGCATACGTGAACCGATCCGTGGATGATTGCTGAGAACTTGTATTCAACAGTCGTACTCTTTGAACTGTGTGATGCTAGCTGCTTTTCTGGCGTCAATTCATACTCATATACGATGGATGATCTACTATATTATACTTCCTTCTTCTTTTTTGTTTTTGGTCGTCTTCTAGATGGTATTAAAGATGACAAGAAACCCATAAAGCCATGTTTTCTGGGCCGTTCAGATTCTCCTAAAATATAAATTAGGAATTTAGGAATTAAAATAAAATAATCATGTTGTACATGTAATACGAAATCAATGTTTTACGGTCAATACGGAACTTTGCCAGTGGCGTTGTGTAAGAAAAGAATTTTGTAACTTAACCAGAAAAAAAAAACCGCTCATACAAATGAAAAAAGTATCCACACTTCAACACATTTCTAATTGCGCTTTTTATACTAATTTGAAGACGCGAATTCCAATGGAATTGATTCGTTCATGGAGTCACGAGAAAAGTTACCTCAAAGTTGGATTATTTGAATTTTCGTTCATGCTAATGGTAAAAGTGCCTATGATTGGTAACAATGTTAAATGCCCTTTGTATTCTAATTTGAGAATGTGAAATCCAATAGAATTGATTCGTTCTTGGGATCACGAGGAAAGTTACCTCAAAATAGAATTATTTGAATTTTCGGTCATGCCAATGGTAAATGTGCCCGTGATTGGATACACTTCTAATAGTCCTATGTATACTGATTTAAGATGTGAAATTCAATGGAATTGGTTCGTTCATGGGGTCACGAGAAAAGTTACCTCAAAATAAGATTATTTGAATTTTCGGTCATGCCAATGGTAAAAGTGCCTATGACTGGATACAATTTTAAATGTTCTTTGTATTCTAATTTGAGAATGTGAAATCCAATAGAATTGATTCGTTCTTGGCATCACGAGAAAAGTTACCTCAAAATAAGATTATTTGAATTTTCGGTCATGCCAATGGTAAATGTGCCCGTGATTGGATGCACTTCTAATAGTCCTATGTATACTGATTTGAAGATGTGAAATCCATTGAAATTGGTTAGTTCATGGGGTCACGAGAAAAGTTACCTCAAAGTTGGATTATTTGAATTTTCGTTCATGCCAATGGTAAAAGTGCCTATGATTGGATACAATTTTAAATGTCCTTTGTATTCTAATTTGAGAATGTGAAATCCAAAAGAATTGATTCGTTCTTGGCATCACGAGAAAAGTTACCTCAAAATAGGATTATTTAAATTTTTGCTCATGCCAATGGTGAAAGTGCCCTTGATTATGGTATTAAATCAACCATGTCCGGTTTTAATGTTGTTCACTACAGAGCAAAAATGATAATAGGTAACGAAAAGCGGTTTCCTGCAATCGATTGAGCGTCCCAAGAATATATTTCATCTCTATTCTTACGTTTCTACTGAAACCGGAAGTTATAGAAATCCACCACAACTTTCGGTTTTAATATTGATCTATGTAGAACGAAAACGATAAGAGAGGGAGAGAGAAACTGACTTTTGGAATGTATCTAACATTCTAAAAATAGGAACCATTTTCTCTCTTAACCTTCTATTCAAATCAGAAGTGACGGACTTCCCACTTTTAGTTTTAACGTTAATCGCTAAAGAGTAAAAGCGATAATACATAGCGTGAAGTGATCGTTTTAAATCGATAATAGCTTCCAAGAATGGGCATCATTATCATTCTTAACTCTCTATTCACATTGTAAGTGGCAGAGATCAATCACTTTTGGTTTCAACGTCGATTAATACTGAGTGAAAGCACGGTAATAGATACTGAGAAGCTGCTTTTGGGAATAAAAGTGCCCCAAGAATATATTCCGTCTCACTATCACTTTCGGTTCCAATGTTAATTGATAAAATACCGCACCATACCTACGTACACTCATATCCAAAATGATTGTCGCATATCTATAACTGTCTTCTTGTAAGGATATAATGTGATAATAATTTTGCAGGGTACTTTTAATACTGATACCATGTGTATAATCAGGCAATGTATATTTGTGGTAAATTTCATAGGAAAATAATTATAAATACGAAAATTAGAGTGAATAAAACAAAATGTAGCTAAATGAACAAGAAAGTTTTGTTATTCTTATTTACTGCTCTTTTGACATGAAATTTGCCACATACATGTCTTTGGCGATTATACACATACTAACATTATAAGAAATACTGGACGAATTCGTTATCAAATTATATTCCTAGAACAACATATTTATAGACATGCGACAATAATTTTGGACATGAGTGTACAAACCAAATTCCTTCATGTGGTGTACATGTGACATTGCTACTTCCTTTCAAAAATTTTGTGTAAATAAACACAATTCCTGTTAATTTAGTTATATATATAAATACGATAACTAAGAAATAATTAGCAAAAAGTAATTAAAACGCAGTAAATAACCGGAAAAGTTGACTAGGTAGTATAATTATAGTATTTCAGACATTCTTAATCACATTTTTACGCTCGATTACTTGAAACTACATAATTACCTGAAAGTTAATTAATGAGATTGACTTCCATTAAGCTGAAGAGGAAACAGTTCAAGAATATCTAAACGCTTCTGTTCTCTAAGATCTAAAGGAAAAAAAATAGCCTGGTACATCGGACTATCAACTGAGCACTAGAGTTGATCCTTTTGATACTTCTCTTAGTTAAACGGACTATTTTTTTTATTATATATATTTTTTTAAGTTTTTTAACCCTTCTGGGATTTTTAAGGTAAATTTTGGACTTCCAGTCAAGCAGCTACTGCATCATCAATATTTATCCTAGGATTTTTTTCATACCTCATTCTCTTCAAAATAAAGTAACCTTCTAAACAGTACCATCCGCAGGTTTGTATCATATACCTGAAAAGGGGAATTCGAGAAAAAGAGGGATTTTTTTTTCTTAAAAATCCCCTTTCCAAAAGTTTGGGTCCCTTTGCACCGATTCTGTGTTAACGTACAGATCTCAAAATCACTTGAAAAGTACTAAGTGGTGTACGCAATGCGTGTACGAAATATCAATCTGATATCTTGAAAACTAAGAAGGAGAAACATATTTACCAATGTGCAATGAATATCGAAAAATAATCTAGAAATCTCCAAAAAATACAACGTAATGTAAACATTTCCTAACACATTACTATTTATCGTAGAATTTTGGTTCCTACCTTATTCTCTTCAGAATAAAGCTTATTCTTCATCGTTTACATTTTATCGCCAACAGAAAAGACTTTCTTTCTAAACACTATCAGTTGAACCTTCTTCCTTTCTATAAGTTTGTGTTTACATAGAAAGTTAATTTTAAACTGAAGACCAGTGCATTTTAACTCAAAGTAAACAATGATAAGGAAATTGTAGAGGGGGAGGGGAGAGAAAAACAAAAGATGTCATAACGCGTGTAGTCTGTCTGATGGTATTGTCAACGATATATATACGTGTTCTTGGATCCCATAAAATATTTTTAAACAGCATTTTCAAGAGAACAAAATAAGCCTTTTGGTTTATTGTTGAAGGCCGGATTACGTCATGACCCCACCAACTTGACGAACTCCTTCTCGAAACACATGTTATCTGTTTCGCAATGCGTGTACGTACGACGGAATAATAGTAATAAACATTCAGCAGTAATAGATGTTAAAAGAGCGTTTTAAAAGGCAGGGGTCCAAAGGGGAACTTTAGGGGCTATAGCCCCTCCCCCCTTTATATATGACTAAGTAATGTTTGTAGTATGATACACTTTCTTTTCTTTTTTCCTTTTTATTTTTATTTATTTATTTATTTTTGCCTCCACTTCCCCCTGCCTTTGCCGTTTCATGATATATTGAAGGAATTTCTTCTTTGTGATCTAATATGTTTCACATGCTTTCTCTTCTTTGCTAGTTTAGTGCATTTCCTCTGTATTTCCGCATGTCCCAATTTTGATTTTGCTGAAATTTTAATGCTATCGCTAATTTCAACCCAAGTAACATCAGTGCATTCCAAACTTTCTAAGACCGAGACTCTGTTCCGACACTTCAATCTGGTATTTTCCCCTCGCCTGGGTCTCCTGTAGTTTCTTTAAATTAAACCTCTCGTTTTCAGACATTGAATATTTCCTTTATTCAACGATAATCTTTCTATTATAGCGCTATCTAGTAGTGATCAGTGTTATAATCATCTCCCTTAACAACCGAACATCACTTATCTTAGACTGTCGTCTTCTATTTACTAAAATGTGATCAAGTTGATTATGTCTTTATTTTCAATCTGGCGAGGTCCAAGTATATTGCGTACTATTTTTGGTCTTTTATTTCCAGTCTTTAATTATGACACACAGTTTAAGTTCCCTTGATTTGTGGTTTTTATTTCAATTGGTCAATTCTTCTTATTTAAAAACGTTTGGAGAACTACGATAACAGGAACTAATTACGGAAGCTCGTTAAAAGTTTTGGGTTCGTTTTCAGCACCAGGAGACTGTATGAGACATGGACAAACAGTTTAAGGTGGAACCATGTAATATGAAATGATTTCTTTCTTTTCGATTATAGTTTTTGGTCATGGTGTTCATATTAGTGTATTTTCTCTACAGTTTCATGTGTATGATACTAATATTTCTATGATTTGTAATTTCCTTCCTCTTTCTACGAATTGATGTGTTCTGGTTATTAGCACTTTCAAAGTTATAGTTATTAACTAGTGATATTTACAATTCTTTGAACTTCAGATAAATCAATGACTTAAAAATACAGTGAACATTATAAAGTAAGTAAATTCTATGTACCCGTGCGTATTAATTGTATTTTTAATCCTATAATTTCAGTACTTCTTGTAGTATTGGCACCTTCTTCAGGGAAGACTTAACGTTTGAGTATGAATTGATATTAACGTGTTTGCTGTCTCCTAACACCATTCATATATTCCACTGAAACCACGTTTACAAAGTCACTGGAGTGAAATCTTTAGAATTTTTAACACTTCACTTCGAGAAAAGAATTTGTAGGCTAATTAGTATGGAGAATTGTTTCTTGCTCTAACGCATATACTCATCGGAAATCTCTCCATAGGAAACAAGAGTAGCCAATCCCTATGCTTCATACATTACTTGCATTTATGAAATATTTCTGAAAACAATACTGTAGACCAGTATGAAAAAAATTTTATACTCGACCTACAGCGATGAAAAATTATTTTTGGTGTTGTAATAAATCAGCGTAGCCAATCCCATAGTTACTTATGATTTAATACATTTCTTTCTGTTATGGAAATTTTTGTGAAAAATCCTGAAGAATAGTGTGATTTTTTTTGGTACTTAATCAGTTGTAATTATAAATTGATTTTGGTGTTACTTACCTTGACAATGTACTGTAATTCTAGTTTTTATCTGGTAAGCCTTGATCCAGATTTAATTCCGGTTCCCTAGTCCCGATGAAGTAAGATTCGTACGTGGAGTTTTCAATTTACAAAGAAGTTTTATGGAGCAACTGTATCTTTTAATTATGTGCTTAGAGGTTGACAATGAAGATCCTGGTCCTTGGAGTCTAATATGTTCTTTAACTTGTGGGTACATTCCTTTTTGTCATCCCGATGTAAGATTTTTCACAATGGCACGTCACTAAATACATACCAGAGGAACTAAGATTTGTCCGTAATAACTTTTGTGTTTTATACATTAAAACAATATCCGTTTGCCGTTTTCCGCAACCTAACTATGTGAAAGTTTAGGCCATAAAGGGAAGGAAATTCACTGCAGAGTATTGTCGCGATCTTTGATTATATTTTCGTTGCGTTGTTTATGGTTCCGTAACGACTGTGGTATTCACTTTTCTCATGTAGCTTCGGAATAACCGTAAGGTAAGTCTAAGTTGCAAACTGATTTTAATTGTTGTTCCAGGTTTTTTTCTAAAGAAACTACCGGTAATCTCTGTGCTTTAGGAAAAAAGTTTGTTACAAATTCGTTTTTATGTTAAATGAATGAGCTGACTTTTTGTGAATATAGAAATTTTAAGCGCTTGGTTTCCTAAAAATACATGTTTGAAATTTATTGTTTTTCTTAAAAATAGTGATCTCCAGAAACTTAATTTTATTATTCTTTTCGAATTCCGTGGTGAATTTTATCTTGTGTATATTCCCAATTTCCTCTAATACAGTGTTCCGTAACTCTTTTCTACTTGCTGCACAGTATAGATTATCCACGATTCAACACGGCACACCAAATCGTTATTCTGCCCAAAAATGTATTATAACGACACTATTATTGTAAATACGTATTGTAGCCAACCCATTATTTTCATTGTTATTCTATTATAATATTGTTATTAAAGAGAAATTTATTAATAATTTACGAACATAAATTAAAATTTATACTGGCAAATAAGTGCAATGGATTGAAAATTCATATATATGAACTTAGTCTGTAAAAAAATATGTTGTTCTGTTACTATTAAAGTAAATAATTGTACACATACAGGGTGGCCCAAAAATAGGTATACACCCCTGCATTCATCAAGTTTATGGGTTTATTTGCTTCGCCTCTTCGGAGCTTAAGATGTAAATAAAAACACGTTAAGAACAAATAATAAAGAAACTAAGTCTACCTTATGGCTAACAATAAGAAATTATGTAAAATGCAATACGGTACTGTATACCTACTTTTGGGCCACCCTATATTTTGAATGCGATAGTTTTGCCTGTTTAACTGCACAGAGGTGGCTGATCCGTATAGGATATGTTAGAATGAAAATCTCATCAAGGGGCTTGATATTCAGCCAGCAACCAATAGCTCAGTTCGCACAAATGTATAATTGGAAATGAACTAACTCGGCGACTAACAGAGAGAAAAAAATCTTGAAATTTCACCTGTAGCTTCTGAACCCATAACTATTTTCATCGTCTCTTTACAAGCAGGCATTAACAATCTTTCAGCTATTATGTGTGATTCCCTGGTCTATACCAGTGGTTCTCAAACTTTCCGATAACGCGGACCCCCTGTTCATTCGGCAAGTGATCTGTGGACTCCCTGCTCATTGACAAGTGATCTGCGGACCCCCCTGTTCATTCGGAAAGTGATCTGCGGACCCCCTTGCAATTCTATCTAAAATTCACATGGTATTTTTTTTTTTTTTTAAATATACTAATTAGAATTCCACTGACAAGAAAAAGATCAAGAAAAATAATGCAATAAGTAATTTATTCTAAAGATAATTGTTTCCTAATGAACGAAATTTCAATGCAGTAACTTTAAATGAAAAATTAAAAATGCAGTAACTTTCAAGGGTCACTAATGTGAGGAATGAAATTCTTTGTGTTTTTACATAATTGCATTGAAATCTGGAATAAGTTTTTTCATCATCAATCTTAGGTCCGATTCCACATTGAAACGATTTCACTTCAAGATTTTAATACTGCAAAGACCAGAAAAGGTCTGCTCACATAAGTAAGGTAGGGAAAGGTATCAAATGTTGCAATATCTTTTTAGATAACTCTTCATACTGTCAACGCAAACGCAACCAAAAGCTACGAAGTTCATTTTCTTTGAAAACCTTTTTCCATGAAGTATCGCAGGATAGTAGGGAGATTCATACCTTGTATGTCACGGATTTCTACATTAGTAAATGATTTTCAATTCAACCATTACCAGGTTGTGGGACAGGGAAATATTCTCGAAAACTTGCAGCTAATGCTTTGAAGTGTCCTACAAGTGTTTTGTGCATTTCAGCAGAGAGCTTTTCACCTGAAGAGTCAATAAAATCCTTGAGCACTGGAAATGATGAATAGTTATTGTTTTGTACTCGCACTACTCACAGGTGCAGTTACTTAATCTTAAAAAATAGTTCTTACATAACAGCTGTGAGTTTCATTTTATTACAAGACATTTCAATTTTTAGGCGTCGCGGACCCCCTGGCTAGATCCCGCGGACCCTCCTTTGAGAACCACTGGTCTATATGATAAGTTCGACTATCCTTCTATCATCTTCCGAAACACGTACTGCAGCAGTCATGAATATTCTTTGTTTACTCATATTGTTCGAACTACCGACGAAATTACTGCATAGAGCATAAAAGACGGCAGAGAATAAAATCTGTAGAGGCATATAACACACAGTAACTGGGATAAAATAATAATAATAACTCAAAAATCAATTTCTTATAATAGGTAAACGTCGCGCCACACCTTTCACCTTCCCAGGGCACACCAGTCGTGTTTCGTAGTAATTTATGACTATACTGGCAAATAAAGGAGAAAGACTGTCCGTCGCCAAACCATCGATTTGTTTAAAATATTTATCTTCAAATTAGAAATAGTTCATTTGTAAACAAAGTTCTAGTATTTTTGTAATTTCATAGAGATTTCCAAATTATTAGATTTGTTTCCATGCAATCAATTTTGGGTACAAATGATACCTAGACTTAATGGTATCGAACCAAACATATTCACTATCTCAATTGATGCTAATTATAAATTATTTGTATTTACTAACAAATGTCTGTTTTAAATTCTTAACTGATATTTGTGGTAAGTTTAAATTTTGTCGCATTATTGGTAATGTAACTAATCTAACCAACCATTTGGTTGTTTTGTATGTTCGATTATTGTGTAAAAATAGATACAAATCCTTGACCCGAGATGATTTGGAATACTAATAACCTAACTGAAGAATCATAGCTAATTCTTGACTTGTTAGTTCTGTGTAGATGCACCTAGCCTACCTATTTTATACAGTTTACCAAAATTGCGTAAAGTTAATATACCGTTGAGATCCATAATATCAGATAAACATCATCCATTATATTATCAAACTATATTACACCAAAATCAATTGATAATTAAAACTGGTAAGTGCAAAAACATTTTCACATTATTCTTCAGGATTTTTCATAAAAATTTCCATAAGAGAAAGAAATGTATTAATCATACAGATTAGCAACTCTGACTTATTAGAAAAAATAGATCGAGTACAAAAATTGTTTTATATTAGCCTACAGCATTGTTTTTAGAATTTTTTCTTAAGTGCAATAATGTATGGAGCATAGGAATTGTTTACTCTGATTTCCTATGGAAGTTTGATGAGCGTATACGTTGGAGCAAAAAACAGTTATTTTTATTGGTTAGCTTACAAATACTGTTTTCGAAGTGAAATGTTAAAGTTCTAAAGACTTCTTTGCAGTAACTCTGAGTGTTGCTTTAGTGGAATATATGGGTGAAATAACAAACAAGTATCAACTAGATTCTTATTCAAAAGTGACTTCTTCCCTGTAGAAGATATCAATACTACAAGAAGTATTGAAATAATAGGGTTAAAGATGCAAATAATACGCACACTCATGTCCAAAATTATTGTCGCATGTCTATAAATATGTTGTAAGAAATTAATTTGACAACGAATTCGCCCGGTATTTATGATGTTAGTGTGTGTATAATCGGCAAAGACATGTATGTGGCAAATTTCATGTCAAAAGAGCAGTAAATAAGAACAATAAAACAAAAAAAAATTTTTATCCATTGAACAACATTTTGTTTTACTCATTCTAATTTTCGTATTTATAATTCTTTTCCTATGAAATTTACCACAAATATACATTTCCCGATTATACACATAGTATCAATATTAAAAGTACCCTGCAAAATCGTTATTAAATTATATTCTTACAAGAAGACAGTTATAGATGCGACAACAATTTTGGACATGAGTGTACATGTAATTTATTTACTTACTTTACTATACATACTTGTGTACAAAATGAAAACTTTAACGTATTACAATGAATATATTAACTTTTGGTATGTAAAATGCCATGTTTATGGTAAAGTTAATTTTGACATATTTTCCTGTCATTTCTGGTCTTTTATTTTGCTATAAGTGTCGGTCTTTAATTATGAGTTCATGGCACACAACTTAAATGCCCTTGATTTTCTGGTTTTCATATCAATTGATCAATTCTTCGTACTTAAACGTTTAAAGAACTATGTTTACAGGAGGCAATTACGGAAGCACGCTAAACCTTAACGTTCCTTTTCCAGTGCTGAATCATGCCCGGGGCCGGGGAACCGACACCTTCCTCCCATTTCTTAAGTCACAAAAATAATGTAAGTTATTTATATTTTTTTGAAATTTTACAGTAAACTCATGATATACGTATCATAATCTGGGTACTGGCTACCCGCCCCCATTTTACCTTCTAGATCCGCCACTGCCCTTTTCAGCACCCAGGAGGCTGTATGAGACATGATCATACAGTTTAAGATGGAATCTGAACTACCGTTATGCGTTCAAATGTTAATGCTCCATCAGAATCGAACCCGAGACCACACGCACCTAAGACACACACGCTAGCAACTAGACTAGCGGTAGGGAGGGGGAGCTCCATATGGTTCCGATTCCACGTTAAGCTTTAGATCCACGTCTCATGTGAACTCAGTGCTAAAAGGGCCGTTGAACCAACCAACCCTACCAACGAAGAAAGAATATAGCGGTAACATTATATGGAATACATGTATAGCTGGAAGAAGGAGATCTCAGAGCGAGAATGGAGAGTGAATTACAAGAAAACAGAGAAAACATGATCATACATACTATATATGATATATATATAATACATTATAAGTGCTTTCGCTACTACTTCATCAAATAAGGAATTTGAAGAAAAAATTCAAAGTGGGTAATGTCATCTTGGAATGAGCATCGTTTTGGTAGTGTAGCTACGATTAAGGTAGAGAGATAAAACTAATAGGACAGTCGAATCGGTAACAGTGCTAGAGAGTAAATAAATATTAAATGAAGAATAAAATATAAATTAATGAAGAAATTAACAAAAAGTGAAAAGAAGATACTGAAAGATAGTAAGAAATTTTGAATAAAATATAATAATAATAATAATGAAATAATGGGAGATAATGTAGATTGAAAATTATATGAAATTATCTGAAAATTTCTATCCTTGTTTTTATTTCACATTGCCACTTCATGTCATATATTATTATTAAGCCAACGCAACAACACTACAACTAAGCTATAATATAAATCATTAAATTATTATCATGAGCGTTTTAAACTCGGAAATGTCTTTGTTTATTTAATTTTTAAATTTATTTTGATTTGGTCCTTTGCCTCTCCCTGAAAAGATAAAACTGCAGGCGCTCATGTATTGTAGATATATGAGCAAGGTATATTCTTGCTGGAAACTACCTAGGTATACGTGAAACTGCAGTATCTTGTGAACTTACTCTTTGCCATTGAATCCCTCCTGTTTTCATCCAAAAAAAAAAAAAAAATCGTAATTTACCGATGTGATTGTCCTGAAGAACCACCATTGGATTTGGATATTCGCTTTATAACATAATTGTGCCATCTCTTGATACTTTGTGCCAAAGTAGGTATTTTAAAAAATGTAAAATTATCTGTGAATCTACAATAGTTTACATAACTATTATTACTATTGCTGTATCTCGGTTTAAACCGGTTTCAGCTTAATAATCTGACGGCTGTCTCTGGCAGATGTAGATTATTTGAATTCTTCCCCTCCAAAGAACTTCCTGATCATATGACAGGTGTCTAGTATTACTGATGTTTGTAGATTTGTTAGGAGATGTGCGTTTATCTGCTCAAGTTATGTCACAGTACGTTTAGGAACAATTGCAGAAGCTGAGATAATGTTTGGTCTTACTGTAACTATCTGACATTTCCATAGCTTCTTCATTTCGCCTGCCAGATCTTTATATTTGCTTATTTTATAAGAGGCTATAACTTTCGTAGTAGTAAAATACACAAGAGTGCTTTTTATTTGTCATAAACATATACAACAGCACTACATCCTGTGGTAATTTGAGATTTTTATCACTAGCCCCATCAGAGTTATTTGAACCCAAACTTCGGGTTTTTCGACAAAACCGTGATTTTAACACAACCATAAAAACATAAGGGTAAGTATACGACAATCAATATTTTTTTTTGGGGGGGGGGGGGGGTAAAACTATTGACATATTTCTTCATATCACAAACAAAATCAAACTATGTATACCGCTCCTTCCTACTTACAAAACATTAGAAAAAGTAAAATTTCACCAATATTGATGTTTACTTTTACTAATAAGTTCCTCATAGAAAGGAGAAACATAGGTAAATACCTATAGGACTAATTTTACTTCAATCCATTGCCAATCAAATGATTTTTGTTTTATCCTTCTAGACCAAGTACTGTTTTCGTAATGAACGTTTTTGTTAATCCTTATAATCGCGAAAGTAGACGCGCGCTATGAAACAAATATGGCCGCCACTGGCAAACCGCTTCAGATAGACATATTGTAAACACCGTTTTAAAGTCTTAAAACATGAAGCAAACAGTGCAGGTTTCATAATTTTCAAAAATGGTCGAGCAACCACCTCTGGATCACTTCAAATGGATTGACCCGTATGCAATAAAATAATAATAATAATAATAATAATAATAATAATAATAATAATAATAATAATAATTATTATTATTATTATTATTATTATTATTATTATTATTATTATTATTATTATTATTATTATTATTATTATTATTATTATTATTATTACATATTTTATAACTTTCCTTGGAAAGAATTACAAGAAAAGTAAAAGTTTGTTTTAAAAAAAAAAATTGTTACCTGACATAGTTGAAGTAGTTGCTACCGATTCTCTACAATCTTCGTTTGCATACCAAATATTCTCCATTGTTACGTCCTCACCCTGATTCCTGAAATACTGCAGAAGCAGCTTTTCCAGTTTTAGACCTATAAATAATAGTATGATTGTAAAATAAATTAAAACGAAAAGTATTCTTAGAACCTGAAAAGGCAGTCAAATGTTCTAAATATCTACAATAATGGGAGCTGGATGTAGGGTGGATTCCTAGAAGACGGTGAACGAGCAGTATCCTATGAATGAAGGTGATTTTTGCATTACATTTTCCATGTCATCTCAAGGACGAAAAAGCGAGACATTTTGGAAAGAAAATTTGTTATTTCTCCGGACCAGAGAAGCCTGGGGCTGTAGCTACGAATTTCCAGAGGCGGTGTATTAAAAAGTAGATTGAAGTATGTTATACAAAATTAGGTGTCGTAAATTTAAGGAAAGTTTACATTGAAACTTTTTTTTTTTTTTTCCGTTTCTAGACTGCATACGAGAATAGCAAAACATGATACGTACATTCATGCCGGCAAGCGAATTTCAACCTTATGAATCAAGTTAGTACGAGGATGACAAAACGTGATACGTCACTTTTTTATTTTTTTATTTTCTGGTTTTCGCTCCTCTAGTTGGTTATACTTAGCTCTATATGGCGGAAAAAAAGTTTATATTGGCGTAATTAGAAATTTCCTATTTAGCAGTTATTATGTATACATTTCGTTTTCATCAGTGAACTCAAAAGTATTTAATTCGTAAGGCTGAAATTTGCTTGCCTGTGTACATGTACAGTCAGCGACAGAAGTTCCTTCCGTTTGATCAAATTAGTTTCGTAAATTACTTCAGAATGGAAGGACAATATGAGTACAGTTTTCAGTAAATTAAAAAGAATTTAATTTTCTGTACGTTTCAGCCTTGAAACTTGGTGAAACAGTGTACGTTGCACAGTTATTCCTTAAAATAAATTTTACAAAATGGAAAGACTTTTGTCGCTGACTGTACATATCATGTTTTACCATCTTCGTATGGATTTAGTATCATTCCATTACACGCGTGTGGTGAATTTACTGCCTTCCTCCATACATATTCTTGAATACTATTAGTGTGCAATGATAAAATGTCCAGAGATGATACACATATCAATTAATACTTGGGTAGATCTTACTGAGGTTGAATAAAATGACATGTGTAAGAGTAAATATTCATACGTAGTTTTAAAAAAAAGTGTCTAAGAAAAAATATTATTGACATCTAAGTGCTGAAACACTTAGTCGGGTATTCCACATTACCCGACTTATATATATATTATACGAAATTTTTTGGTAAAATAATAAAAGCAATCTATAGCAATTGGAAAAGGTAGACGACAATAAGTATCAATAAAATTACGCAATATTCATGATGACCACTATATTTGAGGAGACGTTAATGAGGAACATTACTATATGAGTGGTTTGAGGTAGTGCTGCAATGTGCTCCATATGCTTGGTAAGTAATTAGAGAAGTATGAAGTTATCTCTATTCGTTTTTCTTTTTCATTTTTGCTAAGAACTTTCTCAAAATTTGTCGTTGGAGTATCGCAAATCCTTGTTCAGGGTATCCACACGATTTGGCAAAAAAAAAAAAAAAAAAAACTTTCCATGACCAAAGTTCCAGATTTCCCTGACCATTGAATAATTTAAAAATAAGAAAAATAGAAAGAAACCCCAGTCTCCACCTTTTCTATAGCTGGCCTTGTGCTCTCTCCACTTCTGTGTCTTTCTTTTTACATTTTTCTTTAATCCAAAAGAATGTAAATTTACAAACACATGCATTAGGTCGATATTACACTTACTATTTCACAAATTCAATAACTGAACAATAGACCTAAATCAATTTTTCCCTAACCAATTCGCCAGTTCCCTGACTTTCCCTGATACATTTTCTACTTCACTGACTTTCCAGAATGTGGATAACCTGTTGTTATTCTCGTTTACATTTTCTTTCTTTCTTTCTTTCGTGCACTCAATTAATTCTTACTTTGACACGTTCTCAATGCTTCCTTTCCATCTTCCTAGAACTTTATTTTGTTCCCAAAAAGCTTTCGCATTTTTAGTTTTTATGTTGTCATGGTTGATTTCCCTTACTTCATTTCTATTTCCGTTAAATTTAATTCCCTATACATTATTAAAATTATTTTACCCTTTCTACATAATCTTTGTTATCATGTATGCTATCTATTTCTCTGTTGTGCCGGTTTCTCTTGGTCCGTGCTTCAATGTTCACTACAGTCTTCTACTCTTCTTCGTTGCATCTTTATTTCTATATTTTCTTTCTCTTACTTTTATTAACATTTCTTCTATAATTCAAGCTTGCTGTCTCTATTCTCTTAACGATATCACATCATTACCCAATTTCACAGTTTGAAATGCTCTTATCACCAGCTAATTCCATTGTCCGTCTCTCATAATTGAATATCTCTTCTCGACAGTTGCAAATACATCTTATTTCGTTTTCTTATCTTTAAACCTAACAGTAACTAACGTTTTACCTTCTAGTTTCTTGCCAGCTACATTTTTCAACGCTCTAAGATTCTGATCTTAGAAGATGTGGGTTTGAGAAAGAATCTTTGCATCCTTTAAAGTTTTTCAAAAAGTATCGTGTATCATTATAAGAACACTTGGTATGTTTGTTCATAAAATGGAGATTCAGATCTAGAGTTTTTCTTGTGTTGATTGAAGTACGTGTTTCCTATCTTCACTTGCCACATCTGCCAAGTGAACGTTACGTTTGGGTGAATCGAGTTGCTGTCTGAGACACATGTGATAGAGTAGTGCGCTCAATATGTAAGGGAAATTTTAGGTGCAAAACTTTTAGGAGATACAGCCTCTAGAAGGTGTGACGACAGTAAATGTTTCTATGCGGACGTCATGTGGGAAAGCATTTCAAATGATAAGAAAGTCCTCCTGGTACTTGATTTGTGGTCTGCGAACAAAGACAACAGTCTTTCGTCAATATGTGTATCACAAGGCTTTGAATTGATCAAATGGCTGATACCTGATGAATGTACTGGCATAATTCAGGCTCTGGATGTTCATTTGTTCCGTCCATACAAAGCCTTTGTTTGTTTCATCACTGATACAACAATAACAGGTGGTGACATGAATATTTGGCATCGTGACAGATTCATACAACTCAGTCGTTCTCAATTCACCAATTCAGTGATCCTGGTTTTCGCAACATGATTCCATTCGCTTTCCGTAATGCTAGATATTTGAATGAGGAGCCTAGAAGTTGGATCGCTCCTTGTAAATACTGCTTCGACAGAATTGTGAACGACCAATGTTTCAAGTGCGACTTGATTGCGTTTGTCAGTTGTGCTCACTGTGAGCAGTGAGCAAAGTATTTGTGCGAAGTATGCACTCTTGTGAACTGCATATTGATTGTAGTAATTGGTAACTCTTCTATACAGTAACAAAATCACTTCGGATTTGCAAAACAAACAACTTTCTCTTGTGTTTCATCACTTAAATATGCTGGAAACACGAACATAATCTAGTTTAGAAGAAATAATAAGACATCTCTCTTATGTTTTGAACTATGTATTACGACTAAAAGATGTAGCTGCATGTGATCTTCTAGTGGTTGTATCTCCTAAACCCTTTGAGCTTTGCACCTAAAACTTCCCTGACATATTGAGCACATTTAGTACTACTCTGTTACATGTGTCTCGGGCAGCAACTGGATTCACCCAAACGTAACATTTACTTGTGAGAAGCTTTCGTGCACCATAAGCTTCAGCTAACCTTTTTGTCTTCACGTACGATTTTTCTGTTTTGATACTGTCCATTAGCTATAGCCTCCTTCACCCCCTGCCTGTCTTTCCTGCCATTACACCCTCTAGCATGTTCCTCATGATACAGCGTTGATATCACCCACTAAGCATTCTTTTTCTCTCTGCCTATTTTGTTTCAATTTGCGCCCACTAGAAATAAGAAAATTCTTAGTTTCAACGTGTAGGAGATTAAATAGATCAAAGTTGAAAGTGCTTATATAGGATAATTAAATAGATAGGTGGAATAAATGAATATTATATTCCTTGTTTAGTAAGACCTGCTATACACTATGAGATAAATCCTATCTTAGGATTTATCTTACGAAAAACATTACGACATATCTCGTAGGAATCTCTTTTGTGACTTTGATTTTTCCTGTTTCACATCCTTAGAAGAGGTGCCAAGTCTCACAACGCATACTCGACCAGCAATGTTTTCCAGTGTCTTCTGCCTTGCATGTCTGTTTTGACAAAGCGTTGACTTTGTATTATATAAAAATGTATGCTCCTCGTATGCGCTAAGTGCGCAAATAGCATCTTTGCTGGCAGAGAGAAAACAAATTTGTTTTCACTTTCTTTCACCTGATGTCGCTTAAATCGAAATCTTACGAATTTTCTTTTCAAAATAGAGGATGCTCTAAACGAGAGAAATCTCATAGGATCATTCAGAACATAGGAAATGACATGCGATCTGATGCCATACACGTTGAGATTTTGACTCTCGGAAAAATCGTAAGGGCTTTCCTAGGATCTATCCTATAGTATATGGCAGGCCTAATATGTCACACAGTCACGTGCAAGCCAATATCTTTTAAAGATAGTAACGATAAAACACTGATATAATGTGATAGAAAGAAGACAGAAAATGGAATAACGTTGTTAAGTGAGGGAGACGACACCATTCTTTTATCCTTACTATTTTAGAACATCAAATTGTATATAGCAACATTTGTTACCTAACAACAGATATAAGATTTCTTCATTCTTTGTTTTTATATAAGATTTTTTTTTTTTTTTTTTAGCTTGATTCACTTAATTTTCTACCCAAGATATTTGGGGGAGCACATCCCTCCTGTCTCCCTGCCAGAGAAGATGTCCATGTTCTTACCTAGCAGTCATATTGTTTTGGAACCAAACATGTGATTGCTAGAACTCACTTTATTGACATTAAAAAGAGACGAAGGGAAGCTGCCTATGATTTGATTTATTCAAAAGTAATGCAATCGTTCATATAGATAGATATGAAAAATGAAATACTAGATTAAAAGAAAAAAAGTGTGTTTGTAGAAACTACACCTTACGTGTTCCTTCCAAGGTATTATTGAACTTGATAGCTGGCCATACAGCATCAATCATATTTTGCCCACTAAACGTATCCCACGAGTCACACTCTCGATGTGCCTTCTTGGGTTCTGGATAAGTGTCCGCCCCAAACTTAGAAGATACGGGATGTAAAGATTTCTCCTGCTTTTTACTGGGAAGATCCTTTGCCTGTTTCATGTTGAAAAGACTTTCATCATGGCTTTTTAGGTACGAGACACTTGTAGACACTTGTTCAACCATTTTACTTGAAACATCTTTTGCACTTGAGATAGATTGTTTCGAGAAACGATTGTAAATGCTCTTCATAAAAGATAAGTTTTTGACCACCTTAGATTCAAACTGCTTCTTGCCTCTAGTCATTCGTAGTTCCTTTTCATCTGTCGTCGTTGTCGTAGTATTGCCTGCAGTTGATGTACTTGGATAATTTTCGTCGTCAGGATTTCCATCAGACAGTTCATATGACTCAGCACCCTGATCACTGCACTGGAATAGGAACACAAGAGAGTCTTCCAGTTCACTGGATTGGACAGCTGAAGAACTAACTTCTGTAAAATAATAATAATAAAAAAGCACACCTATTAAGTCACAGAAAATCATGGCGTAAATATAGTTAATTAATATAATCACATAACAATTACCTATGAGTTTGCAGATGCTAGGGTTGCCAACAATCCGATATTTTACCGGACAGTTCGGTTTTTGACCTTGCCCGGTGTCCGGTACGACCTCAAAACCGGACGTTAAATGTCCGATGATTTTTCCTTTTACTAGTCCTATTCTACGATTCAGATTATTTTGGAGTGACGAAAGGGATCGTTTGTCGATGAATATGGTTAAAGCATAGCTTGTAATTCGCTTTGGTATCTACTATCCGCATCTCAGGAGATTGCAAGTCTACGGAATTCGATCTTCGCGACCCTTCCAGCTGAGTTTCTCCACCCACTCCCGGCTGTGAAGATTTTTTTCAGGGTGGCCAGTCTTATATATACAAACACACGACTAACTCTATTTCTTGAAATGGAAGGGTCTTGGAGAAAACGAAGCAAAGGAAGGGCAGATAGTGTTAGGTGTGTGCATTGTCCATTCTCAACATGGCACTTGACACAATCTGTTTCACATTTATCCCATGGCTACTGGTTCACATTTGTAAAGAATACTCTCATTTCACGATAATTTAGAACTCGTTTTAAGTCCTCCCAGTGAACTTTTTAAAGTGTGTATCCATTCGTGCTTCAAGATAAAGGATTATCTTCTCACTTATTGACAATTCATCCATAGAAAGTATCCTACAATATAGAAAAAACTAAGAATACTAACTGCAACTTTTTCGTTTCATTTGACCGAGATCCCGCCTCTATGTTGGATACCAAATGCCCAAACTCTTCCTGTTTTCCTTTTTCATAGCAGACAAATATTGGGACCGACACTTAGAAAAGCTTGAACCACTTTCTTCCTTATTTTATGTCATAAAATGTAAGCAGGTATTTAGACTTGAGATAAAAGTATACGTGCAAGATGCCAACAAAGAAAACAATGTGAAGTTTAGTCTAGTGACATTTTGATGTCCAACAATCGCAAGTTTTCTCACCTTTCTACATATGAACTTATACATAAAAATTAATAATAATGTCCTCAGCTAAATCTATTATCCATAAAAGCATTATGACGCAATTGAAATAGATAAATGCAAAACATTTTCTAAGACACCCGCCCCCCAAAAAAGTAGGTATTGATCCCGGTCGTGTGGTAAGAAAGTTCTTTAGAAAACTCTATTTATTGCACTTATTAGACATAGCTGTCCATCAGATCGTTGCACGGGTTTTGCTCTATCGTAAGTTCCTCTTAGTTATTTTACACTTATCCAAGGGGGTCTAGGAGGGCCGGACCCCTAAAATGTTCACGGTAGGTTTGCAAATGAACTATAATATATAGATGAACTATAGTATGGTTGGATCGGGCCTCCGTAATTTCTACCGCCCCCCCTACATTTTTTGTCTGGCTACCGACCTGGCCTTTCCCTTTAGTTATGATTTAGTCTAGAGTTGAAGAACTCTTTGGTTTTATGTGAGCCGCAAACTGAAACAACATAACCTAAAAAGATGAACTCGAAAAAGTTTTCTAATTACTTTTCGTTAATCATCAACAAAGCACCACTCCATAATCGAAAAAAGTAGTGTAGATTATATTTAAGATAAAGAGGCATATATTTAAGATATGATGGCTGAAATTAAAGAAAGATTTTTTTTTATTGCTGCGTGTGGGGTGGTTATAATGTATGTAATTGCTTGCATTGTATTCCATTCTTAATCCTTCTTTGTTCATCCTTTAAAAAGTGAGCATTTTTAAAGAGTACTCTTAATTTGTAATTTATTTCTTATATCCGAATGTTAGTAAATATATAGTTTGTACGTTAAAGGGCATATATTTAGAGTATGAACAGAAATATCATTTGATTGTTACCTTTCTGTTTCTGCTCGAGTTTTTTAATTTCCGTTCTTCACTAATCTTTAGAATGTCTCATTCCGTTTAATACTAAATTCTACTGCTTGTTTGTATGCCTGATAAGCATTTCTATTAATATGTATATAATTTTAAGGTTAGTCTAAAGGGATGAAATAGTGTCGTCAGAAAGAAGTACAATTTTACGTTCGCAGGGGGCATAGCTTTCAGTTTTTACGAAATTTACAAAAATAGATGGCAGTGTTGTCGAACCCAATTTGGAAGATTGAGTTAGAAGTTTACCTCCCCTTCTTTATTTTTTTTTCCTCGCGCAGGATGGGGCAGAGGGTGTGGGATGTCGTTTGTCTGCGACCTTCGTAGGAATTTTCTTTTTCGATACTTCCATCCCTCTAAGTAACCTGACACCACTGACCACTGTCTAGTAATCTGCAGCTTGTACGGAAGAGGAGTTTGAAGCTAATCGTTCCATTTCTGGTAAAGAACGCTGAATAGCGAAAATGCCGATTGCTGAGAACACTTTTTTTTTCGGTATTTGCAGTATATTGCTTGTCTTTTTTCACGTGATACTGGACTTGCAATGAAATACATTTGCTCAGCACAGATTTAATAAAAGATTTCAGAAATGACAACTCAAATTGAACACAAGAACCCCCAGTGGCGTATACACAACGTTATAAAGAGGAGTTCAGGCACACAAGTTCATATCGTATACCATTGATCTGTACAATGTATTAACGGGTAAAGTACAAAAATTTGAATTCTTTATCCAGCATAGGAATTTTGAAATGCGTTACTCCTTTAAACCTTCATGTACTATCGGTGTGGAGTCATAACGCTATTTAGCGATGAAAACAATATAAATTTTCCGGAAATTTTTCATCACTGATTCCACATTTCAATGCAATTATGGAAAAAAACACAAATAATTTCATTTCTCACATTAGTGATCCCACAGATTTGAGAACGTTGTTTATCAAGTGAATTCCCTTTTTAAAAAAACGATTTTTAGTATTGAAACTTACTGTATTTTCAATTGAAATTTCCTTCACTAGGAAACAATCATGTATCTTTGGAATAAATTACTTATTGCATAAATTTTCTGAATCTTTTTCTTGTCAGTAATAATTCTAATTAGTATATTTTTAATAGCATGTGAAATTTCAAATTAGCATTACAAGGGGGTCCGCAGATCACTTCCCGAATGAACAGGGGGTCCGCGTTATCGGAAAGTTTAAGATTCTGGGCTAGTGCATAGATCAACATGAAAGATCGATCCTCACAGTGTATTCCATTACCCAACATAATCTCACGTCCAGGAAATATAAGGGAAACGAGACCCGTACTTTTTACTTTTTTTTTCGGATGAAGAAAACAAGTATAGTGAGATTTCTTGCTAAGTTTATTGTTATATATAAAAACTATACTCTTACATGTTAGAGAGTATATTTTTATATATGAACTCCCTTCCTATGCATTATGAGATGCAGAAAAAGATGAAAGGTGTAAATTCGATTTTTTTGTTTGTTTATTAAGAAAGCATGTAACGTAAATACATGCATGAAGCAACAGCGGTGGACGTCAGTGTTGTTTTTATGGAGAAAGGAGCTGTTACACTGTATCCATTTTTTTTCAAAGTAGTAATTTAGATACTATATGTCTACGCTATGTAAACACAAAATAGTCTATAAGCTATTGCTTATATGCTTAAGCGTCTTCGGCGCAGGAGACTCGAATTTGATTCCCGGTGGGAGCTCATATGGTTTGGATTCCACTTAAGCCCTAGATGAACGCCCCCTTAAAAAAAACTATGAGAAACCTCTTCCAAAATATGTACCTACATCAACCACTGCGAGTAACTTTTGACTCAAGCATCGGTATACATCATACGATTCACCTAGTTGCGTAAAAGGGAGTAATTTTTCATTTTATTCGCAATTTTGAATATATGTATGCACAGAATGATAATACTGTTGCACGACTGTGTAAAAATAAATGCATCAAAAACAATAATGTTATATCGGTATTTTCATATGTGTATGGACCCTCTCCCTTTTTAAATTTCGATTCAAAACCAAAATCAATCCTTTGTTATTGACAGCTTTGAAAAAAATAGTTCGTTTCGAAACAATTCAATATATATTTACAAAATTAATTTGGCCAACTTCACACTGATCCCTCTTTTAGACTTCCCAACTATGCTGTGCATAAGGGACGCTGTCGGTCTCTTGACAAGTATCAGAGCAAAAACAGCAAGAGATATCGTGATGCGAATTTTTGCAATCCATTCAGAATACTAAGGATAGTTGCCATCTCCTCCGTTAACTCTCTATTCAAACCGGAAGTGGTTAAAATGAGACACTTCCCTTTTCAACGTTTATCGCCATAGAACGAAAGCGGTAACATACCGGTATATAGAAAAGCGGTATTTTGCAAACTATTTATCGTTTTAAGAGTAAGTTCCACTTGCTTCGTTAATTCTCTTTTAGTACTGGGAGTGATTCAAATTAGCTATTTCCGGTTTAAGTTTCAACTTTTTCACCATAGAACGAAAATGGTAACAGATAGGAAGAAACAGTTTTTACAAACAATTCAGCATCTCAAGACAACATAATATGACTATCCACAACACTACCAAAACAAGAAGTGGTTCAAATTTACTATTATTTCCGGTTTCATTGTTTATGACCATTAACTTATGTCGGTAATAGATAGCCAAAAGCCTTTTTTTTTTTTTTTTTTTTTTTTTGTAAACGATTGAGCGTCTCAAGATGACATGTTATGACTATCCACAATCTCTACCGAAACCGAAATTGACTAAAATATACTATTACTTCCGGTTTCAGTACTGATTTCCGTAAAGCGAAAACTGTAAATGCTATCAAGATGTGGTTTTTAGCAATTGATTCAGTGTCCCAAAAATAGGTTTGATTTTCTTCCTTAGGCCTCTATTCAATCCGAAAGTGGTTGAAATAAACAATTTTTAGTTTCAACCTTTATCGACATAGAATAAAAACGATAAGTAACAGCGACTAATGGCTTTTTGATATGAATTCAGCGTCCGAGTAACAGGTTCTATCTTTGATCTTATTACTCTATTGCAACAAGTACTCACAGATGCACTACTTCATGTTTCAGTACCCAATTCACATAGTTTGGAAGTCTTAGTTCCACACTGTGAAACGATATTCACTTATTTTCAAAATTTCGATTCAAGGCCCAAGCATATATATATATATATATATATATATATATATATATATATATATAATGTGTGTGTGTCTGTATAAAGTATCTATATACATATGTATTATGTAAAAATTTATTTTTATATTTTTCAAACAAACGATGGCTTTAGATTTTGAATTCGCCGAGTCGAGACGGCATTTTCTTCATATGAGTAGAGACAGACTTAAATTTCGACTTGTCTTGTGCGCGTTCCTAGTTTTGAATCAAATTTTGAAAATTGAGGATAGGGTGAAGTATGAGCTTTATTTTTTAAATATTTCCAAATGATTGATTTTGGCTTTGAATCGAAATTTATTAGGGGACAATTTCACACATGTGCATCTGACGTATTTCTAATTGTTTTGAGTGCTCTAACATATTTTAATGTGTTATAAAATTTGCTAGGGATGCGCACGAGACAAGATTTCTGGCTGTTTCGTCTCGAAAATGTGCTGTAAAAGTGATGTCTCGACTCGAAAAATGTATATTTGTCAATTGGAAGAGCCGTGTCTCGACTCGAATTTTGTCAGGAAAATCCTGTCTCGACTCGTCTCGTGCGCATCCCTAAAATTTGCACTGCCTATTGATTTTTGCCAGTCATCAACCGTTGCCAAACTACTTCTGTTAACTACCGAAAGTTAGTTTCGACAATGCTGTATAACAGCGTTTCCCAACCTTTTTCAACTTGCGGCACACTACGGGTCTAACTTGAATTCTCACGGCACACTCATAGGTATTATTATTATTATTATTATTATTATTATTATTATTATTATTATTATTATTATTATTATTATTATTATTATTATTATTATTATTTGTAAATAGAAAATACCGTCGTATTTGTTTTCTTTGATTACTGACCTCCTTCTCACAAAGAATAAAGCTCAATCACTGGTTTTCCTCCATCGTAAATCATTATACTTACTTTTCATTCAAATTAAAAAATAGAAAACAATTCCAATGAAATATAGAACTCAGTCTTTTAAAAAATACGCTTTCTTTTTCGAAGAATGTATCCAACCTGTCACAAGGATGATCACTAAATTACGAACGAACAAACAAATCTCTTGTACTTTTAAAACAGAATTGCGGTAATTTGTATGAGTGTTTGCTTTGTCGAAAGGATATAATGGGATTTTAAAATTTCAAGTTACGAAATAATCTGAAACAATAAAGAAACAATAATGGTCATAACAGTGATAATTAATACTTTTTTCAACATTAAAAATGAACAGATAAGTAACAGAGTGTGAAACTTATAATTTATTAACATGGTTAATATACGTCAGAATTTTAAATATTAATAAAATTCTGTTTTCGAAATACAATCTATGTAGTAATAATGTATCTATAATAATATAGTACAATTACAGTATTTTTTCATTGTAGAGGTTCATAGTAATGTGAAATTTAAATACACATATTTCCTGTCTTGCAATTAGGTTCCTATATAATTAATAATTTTGTTTTCATTTCCTCGCGGCACACCAGCGGCCCATTCGCGGCACACTAGTGTGCCGCGGCACACCGGTTGGGAAACGCTGCTGTATAATATGGCTAGTTTCTACAATGCTGTTGTATAATCGTTATTCCAAAATGATGAATCAACTTACTTGAAGCAGCATATGATATGAAGAAGTGTCATAATTTTAGTAAGGTCGGGAACATATAATGCACTCTAATTTTTCAGAATTGAAATGGTAACAAAATGTTCGGCTTATATTACGGCCAATACGAGCCGTAATATCATAATGCGAGCTTGAGTTGTATATGATGAAAAAAGCAAAGATCAGGTAGAGAACGTCACTTGTTTTCTATATTTAATAACAAAGGTAATTATTGACAGCACACAAATTTGATTATCGCGGGTTCAGAAACCACAATAATTCTGTGGTAGAAATTCTACTTTGAAGACCAAGCCAAATAACGAGTTTGATACTAGACAGTGTATTTAAACATCGTTTGTTTGGAGAATGCGAGAACGAGTCTATATGAGACGCGTGGCTACATGCTTATCTGCATCCTAACTAGTGCTGTGCGATATTTCGCTATATTGATCCATCCATAAGATATTTTCGAATATCTAAACATCAATACCGAAATATTTACGAATCGATGTTTTCGGTATTTCATATTTTCAATATTCAATGTTTTCTTTTTCTTTTCTTTCTTTTTTTTTTTTTTGATACTTCAATATCTTTCCTTATTTCTGTTTTTCGTTTTTCTTATAACATGTTTGATGTTGCCATATAGATAGTCTACCACTGATGGAATAGGTCACGAATTTCGTGTAACATGACTCGGAAGAGACACTGCAATCAGACCCAGAAAAACCCATGACTGAGAAACCACGACCAATCATCCAGAGTGACCCGATGATTCGATAGAACCCAGAGATGGAAAGTCATATACATGAGAAGTGTGTGTGAGGCTGCTAATGCAGTTCTAACAAACCTGATTCTCTCCTCTTTCATCGCCTTTCCACTAAATATAATTTTATTTTACGCTTGCTTGCTTCCTTGTGTCAAGTGTTACACTGAAAGATAACTACAACGCTTATAAGAGTACCAACATTCAAAATCACAAAGAAAAGATAAATCACATGTTTGTCTTATGAGAGATCGTTAATGTTTAATCGATCTGTAAAGCTTCTTGTTTAGAACATAAAAAATACCGCTGAGGTTAATCAGTTTTTGTTAATTCTTTTTTGTATAGGCTATAATCAAAAACCACATGCTTGAATACGAATAAACATGAAATTATATTTGAAATATTCAAAACATGGAATATTGATTAAGAAATGTCACATCAAGTATCGGGTGCCTAGCTCAAGCAGTGAACATCATTAATGAAGTATAAATAAAATTTTTGCAGTAATTCTACAGAGCTATTTCGGTTGCTTCTCAGTCACCAGGTGTATCTGAGTTTCCGGATATGATTTGGTGTCCGGGTTCGTTCAGTCACCGAATCAGACCGAGTCTGAGAAGCGAACCCGGACCCGAATGACTCGGACAAAAGTCGAGACCCAAGTGGCCCATGTCCGATTCCATCACTGTTATATGCATAATCGAATAGTCCGATTTCTCAGTACTGCTTTAATTCAACAACACTTTTGGTTGCTTTCTGGATAATTTTTACTTTCCAGTAACGATAAGAGAAGAAAACATGGTGACTGTAATGGAAGTGAATGATCATGATAGAATTGGCGGAATGAGAATGTTTTTGGAAATGAAAAAGCCCCGAGAAAACTGCGGCTACAGTGTTTCCCCCCACAAATTTGCGTTGGCGGGATCAAACCAGGGATGCCTGAAACTAGAGGTGAGCGCTCTACCAGTGACCCATCGTATCGTCCTCCAAGCGACAAAGATTGATTGAAATTGGAAGTGATTACTTATCTTATTAAAATTTTATGATCTCAGTCTCTAAGCGTCTATATAGTTGGGAAAGTGAACAGATTCTTATACGAACAATACTCGAACAAAAAAAGGGCTTGGAAATTCAAAAGTGGAGAAGAGTAAAACATTTATTTTAGTTTGTCTTTTGATAATAATTGCACAAATTTGACATGTGTCCTCAAAGGAGCACATACAGCGCACAAAGGGACTACGATAAAAAGAGACGATTAAAAAAAAAGTTGATGAGGCTAAGTACACTTCGAGAAATAAATGCATTTCATTCATTGTCAATTGCGAGTAATCTTGGGAAGATTAATAAATTAACTGATGATGCTTTTGAATACAAATAATCGTGCTTGAGGAAATTTCAGAAATATAATTAATAACTTTTTTTAATTAAAGATAACAAGCAAGTGTAAACAATCCTTGGTTTAGTTTTATTTATTTATTTAGTTAAATATTTTTACATAATTTCATAAGATCAGTATAGCGGTGTAAAGACAAAATAACTCGAATGTTTTTTGCTATCAGAGGTGAGCGGTTTATCCAATCTAATCCAGTTCATTTACATGAGTTTTATGGATGCAGTAATAAGACATTGAAACAATATTGTTTCCCCTCAACAACACGCGGTGAGTTGTCATAGCATATAGCTGCATTTGCTCGCTTGAAAACCGTATTGATTGTATTTATCAAATTTGAAACCAAAATTTTCTAATCGCAGTTTCAGTTACATAATTATTCTAAATTGTTCATAAATGTTCCTGAGAAACCTTTGAGTGATTGGTATTTGTTTCCACATATAATGTGTAACAGAAAGGTGCGTGTGAATGTATAGTTATATTGTGTGTGTTTGGTGTTTAGAGAGAAACTCACAAGCCGGTCGTGTCCAGTGTCTTCAGAAGGATGTTGTCCCTCCCCTCAAGGACAGTGAAACGAATTGGAGGGAGAAACGAAATTGGACACTTGGAAAGAAAACATATGTGAAAGAACGCGGGGGAAAACTGTGGGTTCGGTTAAACTGAACATGTCCATTATTATAATACCCAGAATAACCAAAACATTTTGCATAAATTAAGTTGGTTCACAACAATGGTTGGTTTACAAACTTACAACAATGGAAAGAATAAATTGTAGTAAAATTTTTCATATAAAAATTCATAGATCACTTGGTCCTGTACTAAATGACAGAATTTCAGAGACCTAGAACAAGCGATGACGCGAGAGGTATCTAATTCCTTTACAACAATTAAAAGCTTACAACAATGGAAAGAACAAAATATCGAAAAATTATTACGTTATGAATCATACACTACATTATGGTATACCAAATGCCGAAATTTCAGAATCTTAGAATAAATGATAACGGGAAAAGCATTGGATTCCTTCAACAATCAAAAGCTTACAACAATGGAAAGAACAAAATGCTGTAAAATTTTCGCCTTGAGTTTCATATATTACTTCATTTTGTACTCAGTGACAGAATTTCATCGTCCTTGTGCGAACGATAACGGGAAAGGGATAAGATTTCTCCACAACAATTAAAAGGTTACAACAATGGGAACGAAAATAAATAATACAATTTTCGCCTTCATATTCATACATTACTACATTCTTTGCTAAATGCTAGAATTTCAAAGTCTTAGAACAAGCAGTAACGCGAGAAGCATTGGATTACTCTCCAACAATTAAAAGCTTACAACAATGGAAAGAACAAAATTACGAAAAAATTTCAACTTGTGATTCATACACTAGATCAGGCTATACTAAATGCCAGAATTTCAGTGTCCTAGAACAAATGATAACGGGAGAAGTATAGGATTTCTCTGCAACAATTACAAGCTTGCAACAATGGAAAGAACAAAATTTCGAAAAATTGTCACCTTGGAAGCTATAGACTACATCATGCTGTACTAAATAACAAAATTCCAGAGTCCTAGAACAAATGGTAAGGGGAGAGGCATTGAATTCCTCTGCAACAATTAGTTGAACTCAACAATGAACGAGTCAACAATTCGAAAATCTGCACGGAACAATTGTTGCATATAGTCATTATCTTCAAACAGACTGACAGTGAAGAACATAGTTCAGTATTTGTAAAAGTTATTAGTCATTTTTGTGAATATTAATTAACATTGAAAAGATAGGGCGATAGCAACGCCATCTCTTATCACAGAAACAAACTTTTTGTGGCTTTAGACTATCCTTAATCAGTGTGAAATTTGTTCAGATTCCGAGTCAAATCTGATCAAGTGCCCCTAAATTTGCCCTTATTAGCCAAGCATAACTGCAACTGAAATGGATACTTTTGGATCAAATCGCTCACGTTGGTAAGTTGTTGGATAGTTGTTTCATAACCGTAATTACAAGTATCTCGATACGATACTAAAAAAGAAAGGAAGTTATATTTTGAGTAACCATTGACAATTAGTTATTGAAATTTTGTTAACAAAACTAAAACTATTTTTAAAAAAAAAAAATGTTTGGAAAAACTTCCTTTAAAAACTGTAGGCACCTGTTACACCGACAAGATAAACATTTGTTGACAATTTCCTGTTTTGACCAATCAAAAGCAAACATTTGCATTCATGTTTCAACTACATACTATATGTATCCCAGTAACTACCCTTCAGTTTTGTATAAATTATCCCGATTTGCATTTCCATCATTAATGTTTGTAAGTGCTGTAAGAAAATTTTGGGAACTGTAAGAATAACAGCTAATTCCTTTAGGTAATAAACCATGATGACATTCTTCTTCAGGAAGAAAGCTACGAAATTAACAAACGGGTAATCACCAAGAAGGACAGTAATCACAGATTCTGTCAAATTTTTAAGTTTAAAACTACTTTAAACCAAAATATGAGATAATAATAATAATAATAATAATAATAATAATAATAATAATAATAATAATAATAATAATAATAATAATAATAATAATAATAATAATAATAAAGTTGTTCGAGTCGATAATGAATGCTAGCTGCAAGAAGTATAAATTCAATGGTGATGCGAGGTAAATTGATTTATAATTTTATTTTCTGACTATGGAAGTATCGAGACTGAAAAAAGTGTCAAATAATTTGTATTTATTTTTTCAAACAATCTCTCCAGACTCTCCCTGTATTCTTAAAGACTAACAGGTAGACGGAATTTCTCTGCTCTTTAACTGCTGGCTAGCCATGTGTCAGGTGTCACTGAAGCTTGATTTACAGCATCTCCTCCCTCCAAATGATCAGAAGGGAACATTTCTTTGGATTTCTACACAAACATTTCACCATATACCTGGCAACTCTGAAAAAAAGTTTGCTTTTGGAGAATAATAAACTATCGTAAAACTTTTCAGAGGGCAACAACTATACCCTCTGCTCTCCGCTTCCTCACGCCGCACTTGTATTCTCCTCTGAAGGGGACAGTACCTGCAGGGTGCGAAATCATTTGAAAATGGTGGGGGGGAAGAAGTTCAGCGGTCCATACTAATGCCTCACTGTACTTAACACATCAAGTGGGAGCTCCAAAAAGTTGAAATATTTATGTATTATTATTATTATTATTATTATTATTATTATTATTATTATTATTATTATTATTATTATTATTATTATTATTATTATCGGCGTCGTCGTTATTTAAAATACTCTAATAATGGTATTTATTCATTTAACCTAAATTAGTTCACTTATCTACTGCATTTAATATACATTTCGGTGCGTATGGTCTAGGGTTAGACTTCCTGGGAGCACAGTCTCACCATCATAAGGGGGACTACATTCACGAAAATAGTGGTGTGAGATCTAGAAGTCAGAAATAATAGCGCGTGAGAACCGATGTGCTAACCAAGCATTAGACATACGAAGTTGAAGCCTCCACTTGACCAGCCATAGAGTTCCATGAACTGTAGAGCCAGAGTATAGTTTTTATTATTATTTGTGAAATTCACGTTTCTTCACTGTATTTAGTGTTTCAGTTTGGTCGCTCAGATATTCGGTCACCTATGTAATTCTAAATAATTCGGTCACCTATGTATCTATATCGTATTATTAGAAAGAATGTATTATTATAAATAACAGATATTATTTCAACACAAATACTTGAAGGCACAACGAAAAGCCGCGTTATCTCAGTGGTAAAGCGTTCGCCTCAGGTGCATGGGATCGTATCTCGCGGAAAATTCTGCTTGTGGTATATAAACACTGTGTATGGTTTTTTTCTCAGAGTCCTACCGTTTCGTTCCGCTTTCTTAATCCACCATTATCATCTATCTCATCATGACCGCCTTCCTTAGCCTTGGTGGATATTCGTAGGACGCTAAACTTTAAAAAATGAAAGCACAAGCACAATAATACGATTGATTTAAGTTTAGCATTCCTTTTCAGCAGCGAGGCTATGAGATGTGGACTTACAGTCTAAGGTAGAATCCGAACTACCGTAATCGTTCAAATTTTTGTGAGGCGCTCCCATCAGGAATCGAACCCGGGACCCCGTACACCAAAGATGGTACGCGCGTACGGCAGATTCTAATATTAGGAGGGCAATTTGTCCAATTATTAGTAGAGAGAGTATGGAGAGAGATAAAGAAGGGCCTGTATTACCTAGTAAGGTTAAGAGGAGATGCCCTGCGATTATGTTTGCTATTAATCGAACAGCTAAAGTTCCAGGCCGAATGATGTTGCTAATTATTTCAATACATACTATGAATGGTATGAGAGGGGCCGGGGTCCCAGAAGGAACGAGATGGGCAAATATGTGTTGGGTGTGATTGATTCAGCCATAGATTATGAAGCTTATTCAAAGAGGGAGGGCGAGAGTTAATGTGAAGGTTAGGTGACTAGAGCTAGCTCTACTGGACCAGTGGGGAGAGCCACAATAATACGAGTATTGAATGATTGTGAATGATTTATAAACCTAATATATCAATTAGGTTACGGTTTCTTTGCAATAACGTATTACCTTAGAGAAACATTTTAAGATTAGACTTCACCTCTTCACTCTCTTTCCGTGTGTAACGAGAATTGGACATGTGATGGTCAGACGAAACCCACTTGTCCCATAATTTTAACAGCATCCCATAATTTTAGGAGATACCCATTCAGGGGCGGATCCAGGGGGCGATCGCCCCCCAGAAGAGAAAACTTTCTTATTTTACATATAAATAAAACCCATCCCAGAATTTGGTGCTCTTAAAAGTAGCTCTAAGTAGCAGTATTACAATCCCCCCCAGAAGTCCGTCCTGGATCCGCCCCTAAGTCCATTGAATTGAATTGTCAATAAAGATTGCAAAGTACTCATCAACATACGGTTTCTTTCGGAACTTTTAATATTATGAGCAACACTGAATCCACGTTCACACGAGCAGTTAGTTGATAATGGCACAGGGCTAACTTTCCTCGTTAGGGCTTTAAGAACTGGAAAATCATTTACCGAATTAGAACTTGACTTGTACTCTCTCCATTCTGACACTGCAGTATCAGGATTCAATCCCAATAATTGAACTGCATTATATAGACCCTACGTCTATGTTACCGTATAAACTACTCATGCTATTATGATCTTTATTTTCAAACACTGAATAGCATTTTAGCACATCATTTGAACGAAACCTTCTTTCTACTTCATCTACTAAATCCTGGATTATCTGCCCTTTTATTTGATCAAACTCCCTATCATTACTCCCTGTATCAGACGCTTGTCTGCAGTGCACTAAATATTTTTCCCTTATAAAAGCCCCTTATAGCCTATAAGGAAGTTATAGTCATGCTACTGATTTATTTTAGCACTATTTAGAAGGTGTGACCATGAATTTGCTCTCCATCTGTCCTTCCCCACCTACAGATTTTGGTGGGGGGAAAATGCATGCATAAAATCTTTGGTGGGGGGAAATTCCCCCCACCCCCGCGATTTCGCACCCTGAGTACCTGTCGTGCGCGGAGGTAGAGTTGAAGGCAGGAAAATTTACTGAACTTATCAAAGCTGCTAAAGGTCAATAAGATTACATTTTCAACAGCGCAGCTAGCACTGCTTCATCCTAGCTACTTCTTCCAATTAAATAATATATCCAGATCCAGCAAAAGATGTAGGCATTATGAGACATTACCAGCACCAGCGAAGTTGGTAAGATTTATTTCAAGTATATTTTGTGCATGCCATAATTATATTGCCAATTATATTTGCTTTCCTGTTTAAAATACGATGTATTATTGATGGCAGACTACAAAAATTACATGTGCCGACTCAACCAATACTGGATTAAGAAAATTTAATAAATGTTTCAAAAGTAACTGAAGTTATTAAATTCGAATCGCTCAATTTTATGTGAATTAACCACTTTCAGGTTGTCCACATTTTTGACGAGCGATGATGTCACAATCTTAAGAGTATATGTATTCCAGGAGGGCGTTCGGTATTTCCACTTTCAAAAGTTGGCAACCCTACCAGATGCAATCAACTATTTCGATTATTTATGATTAGTAGTGGGGAGGAAAAAAACGGTTTTCCGTTTTAGGAAGAAAAGAAAAAAACAGATTTTCCAAAACCAGTTTCGATTTTCTGTCTGTTTTAAAACCAATTCGTTAACATGTTTGGAAGTGAGTTCTCTAAGAACAAGAAAGAATTCAAGCTTCGGCGCAAGTCACATGCTTTGAGAGGAATATATATATATATATATATATATATATATATATATATATAGAAAAGTGAAAACGGTTTTAGCGAAAACCCAGACCGGTTTTAGAGGAAACCGCTTTCGATGAAAAACAGAACTAGTTAGATTAGTTTTGGAAAACCAAAATGACGATTTTTCGCTTTCCTAGAAACCGGTTTTGCCCATCACGAAATAAAACTAGTAATAGAAACTGCTTTCTTGAGAGTACAAGTATATGTTGTAGGTTGCGTAACGCAGTTAGTAGGTTTCGTGCTATCCAAAACCGCGTTAGGTCTATTTACTAAATTGGATTTGTTGATCACAAAAATTTTAAATAATAAATTTTAAAATTGAAAAACAAAAATATTGTAAGGTTCAATACCCTCACGCACAGCAACTACATGTTTTTACTACGAATATGTCTTTACGTTTATATCACAAATAATAATAGACGATGGAAGGAGACCACCAGGAAGGCAAGAAGAAAATTCGGAAAAACCACGAAGAAGACCGATCTCCCCTCATGGGTCCTCCCTCCAAGAACACGTCTATAAAAGAAGAACTCAGAAAGAGAAAACTATCAGTTTATCGCTAATCACGCACCCATCAACACTTTCTCCTCGGACCGCCATATGCTATGGAGAACTCCTTTAAAACCATCTCCTGAGGCTGCTATGAGCTACGGAGAATTCCTTTAACTATCTCCCGAGACTGCTATGAGCAAAGGAGATACCCTTTAATATCTACTCCCGGGACTGCTATGAGCTACGGAGAATTCCTTAACTATCTCCCGAGGCTGCTATGAGCGAAGGAGATATCTTTTAACCATCTACTCCTGAGACTGTTATGAGCGAAGGAGATACCCTTTAATATCTACTCCCGGGACTGCTATGAGCTACGGAGAATTCCTTAACTATCTCCCGAGGCTGCTATGAGCGAAGGAGATATCTTTTAACCATCTACTGCTGAGACTGCTATAAGCGAAGGAGTTACCTTCGATACCTGTCTAAAGCCATTACAAGCTAAGGACAATTAAACCTTTATTCCGAGGCCACTTTCGTGAGGCGAGGATCTTTATTGAACTCTGAAAACATTTAGACTTACAAGAACTTTGTAAAAACTTTTATAAAACGTTTATATCCCGTGTACAATTATTTAAGACTGTACCGAACAGAACGTTGTAATACATTAGTTACATAATACGGAAAATTCTTTTAAATATATAAAAGTTATAGTAAAATGTCTTTAGTTGTAAATGAAATCTTCCCATTTTACGTCTCATGACTATGCCCTCTAGAATAAAGGAGACAGATGGTTAATGAAAATGAATTAATAATTATGAAAGGTGATGGAATGAGAATATCGAAGGTAAACAGATAACCTACGGATACGAAGTTGTCCACTACAAACTCACGTGGCCTGCGATCGAACCAAGGACTCCTCACTTCAGAGATGAGAACTCGACGAGACTGAGCCAAGTCCCCATTCTTCAAATTGTAGTTAACATCGTCATACCTCAAAGCCAATAATCGCCTTGACTCGACTTCCCTATATACATATACATACGTGCTATTCATTGGTTTTATTTGGTTATTTTGAAACAAGTAGCAATTAACATTGAAACAGGAAGTGGTGGTTTTATTTGGTTATTTTGAAACAAGTAGCAATTAACATTGAAACCGGAAGTGATGGTTTTATTTGGTTATTTTGAAACAAGTAGCAATTAACATTGAAACCGGAAGTGGTGGTTTTATTTGGTTATTTTGAAACAAGTAGCAATTAACATTGAAACCGGAAGTGGTGGTTTTATTTGGTTATTTTGAAACAAGTAGCAATTAACATTGAAACCGGAAGTGATAGTAGATTTTTGCTACTTCCAGTTGTAGTAGAAATGGGACGCTTAATAGATTGCAGCAAACCGCTTTTCGTTATTTATTACTTTCTTTTTGCTCTATAATGATCAAAGTTCAAAACCGGAAATGCTTAATTTCTACCACTTCCGCTTTAAATATCTGCATCAACGAACTTATTTCTTAACCTTCGACTCTCTACTGGTACCAGCACATCAAAACTAATGATGATACATTAAGTGTCTTTTTCTTTCGGACGGTCAGACAGGGTAGATATATAAAGGAGTTTTGATAAACGAAACAGGCTAAAGATTGAGTTGGTAAACCTAGTGTATTGTCAATTCGTGGATATGTGTAACTAATAAATAGTTCCATCAGCAAATGTGTTTAATTTGCTGAAGAAATTCCAAGAAACCGGATCCATGGCAGATCGACCCTAAATAGACATCGAAAACATCTCTTGGTTTTTAGGGATTAAAGCAGGGGGTAAAAGTGCGTTGAGACGCCATCCCCCCACTTCCAGAAAATATATGTGGCGATCCCCCACATTCTAAAAAAATTACAATGGGAAAAGATAGGTATGGGGGACGGCGTGCCGTCCTACCTTTTCAGATCCACTTTTACCCCTGGGTTAAACTATACCTTTGTGATTCCCGCCAACATCTTTTACACAGCTTTGACTTGTTCTGGAAACCCAAGTTGTATTGCCTGCGAGAAGAAAATTGAGTTTCATTCTTACAATTTGAATTGGTATGCTCATTACTATGTCTTAAAGCAATAATTTCTTCTTGCTGTTGAGCAATTTGATCTCTTTTCTGTAGCTCTGTCTGATATTAGCATCCAATAATTGGTATAGCTACTCTAATAAAACTTGAAGCGTAAATGTCGAAGGAAAAGACTGCACTATTGTTAGTTATAGATTAAATAAAATTTTGCAAGGATTTGAGAGAAGTTGTTATGGTTACATCTTAATAACTTTAACGAACAATCCTCTTCAAGTATTCGTAACGTAATGAAACGTAGGTTATATTTCATTATCTCTTTTCACTTACGAAAAACGAGCAAAAGAAAAATTGTTAGCTTTTGTATAATTTTTGTATAAATCATATAATACTTACTCAGGCATTGATATTATTTATTAATATTACCTCTATTTGATGTGCATTTACCTTAATAATCTTATATGATAATTTCGTCTACAATATTTATCAATCTTAGTCTTAAGGAGACAGACTACTAAAAATTATACAAAAGCTAACAATTTTTCTTTTCCTCGTTTTTCGTAAGTGAAAAGAGATAATGAAATACGTTTCATTACGTACTGTTTATTACAAAATTATTTATTTTGTACTGTTTATTACAAAATAAATACAAATATTATTTTAAAAAGTAACTAACAAGAAACCAAGACAACATGATAAGTGATGAAAAGTCACAATAAGGTAAGATAGTTATCAAATTGGGGAAGAAGTTCAAGCGGGATGAAGAGGGTTAGCTACCCAGATGGTCGGGGTGAAAAATTGGGAAAAGTAAAAATTTAAAAGAATTGAGAGTATGTATGATACTTATGTATGTATGTATGTATGTATGTATGTGAATTTGTAGTTAAGTGTGACAGTGTGTATACAGTGTAAAGTGTAGAATTTTCACTAAATCCTCTTCCTCTTCTGCATACCACACTAGGGGTTGTTAACACCACCACGTTCACCGCTGAACTCTATATTCAATCTATTTTATTCATTCTGCAGTTCACATACGATATCCTAACTACCTCAGCCTGCACCAGCATGTGCAGTCTTTAATGATATTTATTGCCAGCAATTATTACCAAATTAATCGAGGAACTGGTACTAAATAAAGTAAATATGCTTAAAGTTGTTCGCTGAATTATTCAATATTCCTACTTCCGGTTCTCGACTTTGATGAAGGAAGCTGCAGACTGTTGAAATATTTCAAGAACTGATTTCGAAGGCGCAGCATTGATGGGTATTCAACATACTGATAGTTTACTTCCATGGACAAACCGGAGGTAATACACTGAAGTGTCATGGAATTAGGGATAGATAGAGTTATGGATACTTCGTGGTGCTGTCTCATGTACGAGCGCTGCCATAGAATACACATACCTGGAAGTGTAACCTTTGCGAAGCAACTGGTAAAAGTGACATAATGTGTAGAACATACGATTTAAATGCCTTCGATCGATGACAAGTGTTCAACGCATGTGGAATTCTATTTCAAAACTTATGCGGGAAATAGAGTTTACTCGTTCTGTAATATCAAGTGTATGGTGGGAGTATGAGGAAAGCAGTAGAATAAAGAGTGATGTGTAAAGTTAAGAGACAAGGACCTTTGAATGATCGTGACCTTCATGTACGTAGACAGCGTCACCAGCCCAGATGACCACCCAATAGTATGGACCCCCAGTTGGACAGTCAATGGCTGGACTGTGCAGCGCTCACTTCACCGTATGAGCGTCAAAAGATAATGATTCAATAGAGCCAGCGCCACTTTTCATTGCACGCCACCTCGCCCAACGTTTTGAAGGGCCAAAGAAGTTTGTGTCTGGACCATCGACAATTGAAAGTAAGCAGCATGGAGCGATGAGTCTCAATTCCAACTACATGCTAATGATAGGCTACGAAAGTGGTGCAAGCCCAACGAACGCATGGATTCAGCGTGACAGGTTGAAACTGCACAACGTCATGGCTGTTTCGAGATAATCTGAGCTCTGGAGTTTTCTCTTGGCTATATTTGGAACTTTCGAATTTGTATTATACACCCTTACTGTATCAAAGCACGTAGATCTCTTCACGCTTTTCTGCCATGAAGATGGAAATGAGGTATAACAACAGGACAATTCTGCCATGAAGATGGAAATGAGGTATAACAACAGGACAATTGTCCTCTCACAGATCCCGGTTGATTACTACTTGGTTCGAAAAGAATCTCATTGATTTCTCCTCGCTGAAATTGCCTCCTAGAACCCCGGAATTAAATTTCATTAGACATATCTGGGACATTCTTTAAAAAAAAAAAAAATTCAAGCATGTCATTCGCCACCTGGTTTATGGATAATTCTGGAAGATATTTGGCAAACAGTTTCGTATATTAGTTGAAGCCAAGCCTCGTCATGTGACAGCCTTTCTTAAGGTTAGAGCCTGCCTTACTAAAAATAATACAAAATTTACCATTTTTCTTTTGCTTATTTATTCATCAGTGAAAGGAGATAATAAAATGCAAGTCACCACAATCATTGATAATGCTATTCTACAACAGAAAATATGAACCTGAAGAATGTTCAGTGTTGCAATCCATAGAAATTACAGTGTTTCTAGAAGAACAATTTCCCTAAAATCTAAGTTAAGGCAGCGAGTAGAGGAACAAACTCAACTGCATTTGGTTACGTATCATATTGTTTTGGTTTCGTGTGAACTAGTTTTTAAATAATAGTTGTATTTAGTTTGTAATAAACAAAATAATTTTAACATATAGCTGTTAAAACTAAATAATAATGTCAATTAAAAAGTAGTTCAACAGAAACCAAAACAACATGATACGTAATCAGATGCAGTTGAGTTCATTCCTCTATTTGCTGTCTTAACTTAGATTTTAGGGAAATTGTTTTTCTGGCAACACTGTAATTTCTATGGATTGCAACACTGAACATTCTTCAGGTTCATATTTTCTGTTGTAGAATAGCATTATCTATGATTGTGGTAACTTGCATTTCATTATCTCCTTTCACTGATGAATAATCAAGCAAAAGAAAATGGTAAATTTCGTATTATTTTTACTAAGGCAGGCTCTTAAGGTTAAAGGAGCAGAAACTCGTTACCGAATCCCTGTTTTAATTGAACTTTAGTATAAGAGACTATAGCTTGGAACTTTAGTGTGGGCTGTAACTTTGACCAGGTCTTAGATTTCATGTTTCACCTAACCTTTCACAATTGCCCCACAAAGTTGTAATTACCTTATCAGCGTTGCTTGGTATACTTGGTTGGAAAATATGATGACCATCCTTTTAATATATTTTGAAAACTTTATATAAGTTATACCATAATTAAGGAAAGATTTCGAAATAATTTAAAGAACTCGAAGCTTCTCGCTGAAAAAGACATCCTCTCAGATCCAATCTGATGCACATCTAAGTTGGTATTCAGTTGAAACAATATTCAGGAGAAAAGTATTCGTAAGATACAAGAAGTTAGATATGGAACTGGACAAAAGGTGACGTTGCAAAATGGGAGACCTATTTGAATTTCAAAGAGGCCAAATTATGAGTGCGTGGTTAGTTGACGCAAGTGCATCTAAGGTTAAATGTGGCAAGCGGAACAATATCCAAAATAAAGACGGCCTATAGAACTCATATCAGAACAAATCTACAAGGAATAATAGCGGACGAAAGAAAACCCTCAGTATTAGGGATCACTGAGGATTGAAGATGATTTTCACCAAGGACCATAGAGCAAGTGCTGCAAAAGTAAATGTGGAACTCAATCAGGACCTAGAACAGTTTTCTGCAATAATAATGCCTCTTCTACCTTATTTCCAACAACAGATCGCATTTAGGTATAGCAGATTTTCAAAGAAGCTTATGGTTCGAAATGTTATCCCCCACTGTGAACCATGGATGCAGCTTTGTGATGCTTTCGACGACAATTTCCTGATATTTCGAGGATCTTGTGATTATGTTCACAGGACGCATTACTGCCAGCAATAACGTGAATATTTTATTTAATAACCATGCATCCTATGATTTAGGTATTGTTTCGGGCAAATGACACAATTGTCCAAAATGACAATGCACTAATTTACACTGCTGGTGCTGTTGAGGCGCGAGTTCATGAGCATCGAGGTGAACTAGAATCTCTCCTGGTCCGCCCAACTTCCAGACCTCAACATTATTAAACAGCTGTGACTCATTCTGAGGTTCAGACTCCGGACTTCCTCACTGATGGCATTTAATGCTGCGGTGCATAGGGAAAAGTACCATTTTATTCTGAAAACCATTTCTCCATCCCACGACGAATCAAGGATATTCGCCAGGCTAACGGTGGTCCCATACCGTTATCAATCAGGCAAGTTTCATTTTCTTCAGGTTCGATAACCATCTGTATATGAATCTATTATAAAAAGTTTCTATTTTTTCAAATCACTCTTTATACATGAACGCTGTCATGGGTATATGGTTAGTGTACGCTCTTTTAGATTCCCGGTGGTACCTCACGTCCGGATCCCAGATTGAATTATAGGTGCACGATTCATAAAGTCTCAGTGATAAAAGGGACATTAAAACACCAAACCACCTCTTTATACATGCATTTTTAAGTGTGAAAAATTAAGTACATGTAACTACGAAACTAAAGTTATTTTCTGACACATTGAAAAGAAAACACGATAGAAAAGTAAGGGATTGCTTGGCTCTTAGATAAAGAATTAGCACTGTAGATTATTTATTACTTACTGTGAACGTACTGATGAAATATATGAACAACATCAGCCAGCGCTTTCTCTGCTTGACTGTTTAGAGTCAAGAGTCGTTTGATTTCCCTACTACTAAGGTAAGTTAGTTTATCTGTAACAGAATAAAAAAAAAAAAAGAAGAAGAAGAAATGTAAAGAATTGGAATACTTTTAGTGTTACATATAGATTTACTTCATTGCAGGAAACCATAATGAAACAATTTAAAACTACAAAATTTTAATCAGACTTTATTTCTTAGGCAGGGGCGGACCAAGGACAGTCAAAACCCAGACTATGATAGATACATCATGAGTTTACTATAAACTTTCAAAAATACATAAGTAATAGCTTAAATTATTTTTGTCACTTAAAACACTGGGGGGCCTATGCCCCCCGGGCTAGATCCGCCACTGGGTTTAACATATTAAAATCACTGTAATAAAATGTAATATATAGGCTAGGACTAGGGGGAGCCAAAATGTTACTTTGCCCGGGTGAAAATTTTGCCTTCGTCCGCTTCTGTTCTTAGGCTAGATTAGATTACTTCATATGTTGTATGTATTTCACTAACTATTTCTAGTATATACCGGCGTTTGATGATCAGATTACTATAGTATATCATATTTTGAGGTTAGGTTTCATCAATAATTTCGAAGATTTATCTAGGCGTTTGAGGAAGAACAAAGCCTTCTGACTAAATATATTGACACACAGCTTAGGAAGATACTGATGAAAGCATATGTGAAGTTTGACGTTGTATAGATGTGAGACATAGACTCTAGAACAAGAAGAAAAGCGGAGAATAGAAGCCTTGGAAACATAGCATTACAGAAAAATGTTGAAAATTAGAACGGTACGTAAGGTATCGAATGTAACTGAAGTCACTTTGAAAAAGAAGAGATAGAATGATTGACCACATTATGAGATATGGAAGAATTATGCTAATAGCTATGGAGGGAATAGCAGAGAGGTAACTTCCCCAAGAAGACCACGATTCAAATATACGGACCAAGTAGCAAAAGATGTCTTCTCATGTTCCTAATCAATGAATTGTTTTGCCGTAGCTTTCCACTCATCCCTTTCTGAGCTAGATTTTTCATTTCCATGTACGGTCTGTCAGGAAGTAAATGTACACCTGTTTTTTTTTTTTTTTTTTTTTTTTGAGTCTGGCATTCCTGCGCTCCATCCATGGAAAATATGAGAATTAAATCAAGCAAATGTTTACTGAGGGACAAGAAGAAAAGTCTAATCTGAATAAGACATTGCAGAGGGGCACAAGCTGTAAATACGAATAGTGAACAGTATAAATAAAGAACGACACCGAAAGAGAAAGCCAGAAACAGCTGCTAAACGGAGAAAAAAAGAGTAAAACTTTTCGAAGTGGGAGCATAAAACACAAATTCCAGCAAATACGCCGACAACTAAACGTTTACCAAGCAATGATTTTGGTGTAGTGGTTAAGGTGCTGGCTTACAAATGCAAGGGACGTCAGTTCGAACCCTCCGCCATGAGATTTTTTTTAAAAAATGTAAATAATGCATACAGCTCATGAGAGATGGTAAAAGAGGTCGTATTTAGTCTTTCTTAGCAATTATTATTGGTAATGTTTAGTAATGATAATACTTTTTGTCTTTGCGTATTGTTTTATTCTTGTCTTCATTTCCAAAGAGAAGAATATCCGAACAAATGCCACAAAAATTCCTCTTATTTTCAAAGTAAACGCCATTTGTAATTAGTAAAGACAGGGATGCCCACAAGGGGGGCTATGACGCAAACTGCGTCGCTGAAATATTTGGGGTGGGTTAAAAATCTATATAAATATGTTTGAGGGTGTGTAAAATTAATCGAAAAGATTTTTTTTTCATGGAAGAACACCTACGGATAGACAATTGGGGGGGGGGGTGCGTCATGGACATCAGGGGGGGGGCACCACTGGTAAAGAATAAAAATTTTACGTTCCGACGTAGCTGCAAAAAGTAAAAAAAATGGAAGTGGAGAGGTTCGAACCCATACTCATGGTCATTAAAAATTCAATCACTACATGCCTTAAATCTCTCGACTACGATTTCTACGTTGAGTACTTTGAGGCTTGTGTTTACGTTAGGTTGGTCAATATGTTTTGCAAACAGGCCCGGTTTAGCTCTGACCCAGCACGGGTGCGAGAAGGGAGAAGGGTGCGAGGCACCTTTGCCGATCATCACCCTCTGAGTCAAAAATCACTTTCAGTTCGAAAGAGTTCCTCTCTCTCTCTCTCTCTCTCTGTGTGTGTGTGTGTGCGTTTGTGTGTGTCTATCTATCGCATAAAGCGCATACATATATATATATATATATATATATATATATATATATATATATATATATATATATATATATATATATATATAACGCTTTTTGTGAATGCCATAATCACCGTAATTTTCAGCGGATTGAGACCAAATTTGACAGAAACATTAATTGTTGAAATATCTTGAATGAGTTCGTTAGCCAGAAGAATCAGATGAAAATATTCAAATGGCGGCCTTTCAAACTTTTAAAAATTCCAAGGGAACCAAATTTCGCCCATAAATGGGTATTCACAATGTTTGAGTGACTTTTCTTCCTTTACTGAAATATTTGTGTGCAGGGACTTATCCTTTTTTATTGAAATATTGAACACGATTAATCACCTAAAGGAGGTTCACACCCTTTCGCTACTGTCGATTTTTTTGCAGGGGGATATTTTCCTATCGGAACAAGACGATTGTTTGTGATGATATGAAGTTACACATTGAAAATGAAGTAACTTATGAAACGTGTTTTTTCAAAGAATAATATAATAAATGTGCTTTCCCCTAACACAGAGAACTGTGAATCATGTATTTCGAGTTCGGGAGCGTGAATGGCGAGGAGTGTTATTTGATTTGCTTTTCAGTAACACATTGCATTGCAAATAGTTGTTGGTAACATTAGTGGTAAGTAAAATAATAATAATAATAATAATAATAATAATAATAATAATAATAATAATAATAATAATTATTATTATTATTATTATTATTATTATTATTATTAGTAGTAGTAGTAGTAGTAGTAGTAGTAGTAGTAGTATGTATATTATTATTATATATTACGAAAATGTGTTGTTTGTGACAACGCAATACGCGTATCTTCTTCAATTCTTCATCAAAAGTAATAGTGGGGTAGGGTAACCGAAGAATCTTGCAAATCTTGATACAAACATGCCATTTGGTGACGTGGTAGAACAGTACCTAAGGATAAAATTTAGATGTAGACCCCAAACATCAAACCCTTTATTTGCCCCTGTGACGTCATCATACAACATGGCCACCCGGACATTACAGAAACTCCGTTTCTCACAGTAAAATCTTATAAAACTGTGATTACAAACGATTCACATCAAATTTTGAATTCCTATTACTCATATTTGCTAATAAAAGGTACATTTTTTGTCACTGAATGCTGTAATTAGTATTATACAGGGTGAAACAAAAGTCTGTTGAAATCGGCCAACTCCGTTATTATTGCAGAAATAAAGAAAGGTAAAGAGAAAAATTGTTGGAAATGGGCGGACTACCTGGACCTCAAGTAATGGAACTATAATAGTCAAAAGTCCAGGTATATATCTGAATGAGGGAGACATTGCAGAATTGATTTACGGTGCTTGCTTACAGAATACAGAAGATGATGGAATGTGTTTGGCTAGGGCTGCATCCATCGTGCGGAAGCACATGTTTAAAGCTTTCCCACAAGTCAATGGGCATTTTACCATAGCTTGCCAGGAGCAATCAATTCCAAAATCACTAGTAACACTTGTACGGATGATAGTTGAAGGTCCTAATATTCCAAATGAAGAAACTGTTGATGTAAGCCGTGCTGCGCTGTCAGTGTCTCAGTTACTCCGATTTAACACAGTGAGACGAGAAAGAAAGCAAGGACAGGGAAATGTACGCCATCCACTATCTAGCGAGACTCCCCTGCCCCTGTACATTGGATTAATGATCCATTCAAAAACGCGGAACAGAGGGATTATAGATAGACTGAATAAAGTAGCTGTGAGTGTATCATATGATCGAGTTCGGGAGGTATCGGCCACCATGACCAATGCACTGTGTGAACAATTTGAAACTAAGAAGAGAGTACATCAAGATAACCTTCAAGCAGGCATTTTTACTTGTGCTGACATAGATAATATCGATCACAACCCGTCGTCAGCAACATCTACGCAAGCATTTCACGGCATAGGGATATCTATAATTCAGCCATCTTATCCTCGCAGCGATACTGGGGTTATAATTAACAAGTGGTCCCGCAAATGCGAAGGTGACTTGCCTGCATGGTTCACAAATGTTCCTCAGATGTCAATGCTGAAATCATATGTGCCTCTTTCTACCGTTAATAGTGTTGAATTACCGCTACAGGAAGATATTTTATCAAATATGTGGTTGAAAGCAATCGAGATTATTGACAGAGAACGGCAGTATTTCCGAAGAACATATTACCTGGGCAGCTTTCCATTTCCAGCAACTTCGTGGTAAGATTCAACCTACAAGTCGATGTGTTCTACTACCCTTGTTGCCAGACTCCATAAACTCGCCTGCCATGATTCGTCATTGCTTTGACATAATCATTCAGACTGTGTCATCACTTAATCCTTCCGAAGTCCCCGTGGTTACCTGTGATCAACCCGTTTTTGCTGTAGCGAAGCAAGTTCAGTGGTCCCAGCCTCTTCAGTATGGGGAAAACAAGATGGTAGTTATGATAGGTCCACTTCATATTGAAATGGCAACCGTAGAAATGTTGGGTAACTGGTTGACTGAGAGTGGGTGGACTAATCTTCTAGTGGAAGCAGGCGTAACCACTGATGGAAAAGCAGATAATTGCTTACATGGATTCCACGTGAAGCGAGCGAGATATGTTCACGAAGTGACATCTGCAGCCCTATACATAATGCTGAAGAAAACATACTCAGAGTGTGCATCGCCTGAATGTCCCCAAAGAATTGGAGTGGGTTAAAATTAGACAGAATGAATCCGTTCAGTTTAAATACTGGTACACAGTATTGGAACTTGAAATGCTTCTCTTTAGACTCTTGCACAGCTTGCGTTCTGCAGATTTTGAACTCTACATCAGTTCCCTATCAGAGTTGTCCCCCTGGATGTTCGCCTTGGACCACACGCACTACGCACGTTGGATGCCAATATTTGTTAAGTCATTACAGGAGCTCAGTTGCAGACATCCTATCATTTATGAAGAGTTTGTGCGAGGAGGTTTCGTTGGTACTAAGACAAGTCGTCCCCATTCTTGTATGGGTCATGATCAAATACATGAACAATGAACAAAGTCATCAAGTCTGAAAGTGGAGCAGTTGGAATAATTGACAATCCTAAAGCGCTCTTGAAGTGGATAGTGTCTGGTCCAGTTATTGCCAATCTCATTTCCAATTTTGAAGAAGAATACAGGTTGTTACTTGATGAAGGTGATTGTCAGACACATCACGAAGACACTGTGGCTGCCAATAAACAATTTGTAAAAGACGTCTCAAGACTAGTGTGTACATTTTCAGAAGACGACAGAAATCCTTTCACGCAAGACGGCACTGACCTTGTAAGCATAGTGTCTGACGTCGTTATGGGCGAAGATGCAGTTGCATCAGTGTACAATGCTGAAAACCTCGGCAGAGACCAGTACGACAGCTTGAAAAAAGAACGCATAATGCAGTGCAGTAAATCAATTTTTGAACCAATTCATCGAAATAATCTTGCCCTCCACCCCAAACAAATCACAAAGACCACTGCCGCACACCGCAAGGTTAATATCATGAAAAATGATTGTTCTCTTTTCAGCCGAATGTTTATTGCTTGTCAGAGCCGACAAGGCGATCTTTCTGACTTCTTCGCTCATGAAAATTTGGAGTATCCTCCATCACTTTCTGATGATGGTTTCATTCGCAAGGGAACTAAGTCAGATGTTGTTACGTGTCTGGAAAAGTTCGGAGATTCCCAGCATAATGCTCCCCAGGCCTCATGTGTGATACTTGATGGTTCTGCTGTCATACATATGTTGAAACCATCTCCTACAGAAACCTTTCGAGATTACTTTGATACGAAAGTGAAACCATATATATTATCAATCCTCACAGACAAAACTAGAGTGGACTTTGTTTTTGACCGCTATCTATCAGGCAGCCTGAAAAGTGAAGAGCGTCGAAAACGAGGGATTTCGCCATGAGTACGAGTTGGCGACTCTACTCGGATTCCTAAAAATTGGACCATGTTTCTGCATAATGAAGACAACAAACAAGGGTTATTCCAACTCATTGCAGACTTCTTGTCAAATATTGACACACCAGAAGGCAAGACTGGGGTCTGCACTAAAGACACTGGCATATGGAGCACGCCCAATGTTGATGTTTCCAAACTCGCACCATGTACACATGAAGAAGCCGATACGCGACTACTTCTGCATGCCAAACAGGTCAGTGATTCTGGTCACAAATCGATTATCATCAGAACAGTTGATTCTGATGTGGTGGTGCTAGCTTTACATGCCTTTCCCAACCTAACCCTGTCTCATCTATGGATTGATTACGGAGTTGGAAGGAATCGAAAATATCTTCCTGTCCATGAGTATGCAAAAGCACTTGAAACCAAGATTTGCAATTCAATTCCATCCTGGCACGCATTCGCTGGCTGCGATACGGTATCAGCCTTTGCAGGACGTGGGAAGAAAACAGCCTGGGAAGCTTGGCAAGCAAACTCATACTGGTGCTTCATACTCACCTTTATGGTCTTTACTGAAACAAATGTCTGAACACTGCCAAGAGCTTGTTCACTGTAGGTGTAAATTACTGTATTCGCGTGCATGTAAATGTGCTAAATTATCTCTTCCCTGCACACCATTGTGTGTGTGCGATGGTCAGTGTCAAACAAATACTTTCAATGGAAATTAGTGATCTGTGAGTGACAGACGTATGTTAATGTTAGAGGAAAGAAATATCGTGTAATCTGCACACTTTTGATAATCTTGATACCAGAGGCGGCTTGTGAGGGAAGTTGCACCGGTAAACATTATTTTTTCTCTTCAAATTAAGTAAAAAAGTTAATTAATATAATAATTGTTATATATAACAATCAGTAAATTAGGAAAGTTTCCATCTTTTAGTTTTAATAGAAAAATCCAAATCTTACCTGTGTGACTTTCCTCGCGAGCCGCCTCTGCTTAATACTCGTTATATAGTGATACTTTTTTTTCTATTATAGCAATGGGGAAGACTTTAATCAATACATAATTCAGTTCATCCATCAAAATATAGAATGTATCGTTTGTAATCAACTGTTTATGTGTCTTTACTGTGTTTCTGTAATGCCCATGTCAGCCATGTTGTACGATGACGTCACAGGGGCAAATAACGGGTTTGATTTTTTGGGGTCTACATCTAAATTTCATTCTTAGGTATATATCTACTACATTACTAAGTGGCATGTTTGTATCATGATTTGCAAGATTCCCCTATCTCGTGACGTTACCCTACTCCACTATAATGATTGAAACGCCATATATCCCTTATAAGCAAAATATTAGCAATTTATATCGAGAGAACGGGGAAAGGTAGAGTGATGGGAGCAATGTTGGACAGTATGCACTCATAGTACTCATAAAAATAAGCTATTTCAATGCAGAAAGAACGAAGCGGCATAGTCATGAGGAGTCATGGGGCCACGGCAGAGTCCACTTTAGGCAAAATGTCGATAACTTATATCGAAAGAACAGGAGGTGATAGTGGGATGGGAGCAATGTTAGGCAGTATGCACTCATAGTACTCATAAAAATAAGCGATTTCAATGCGAAAAGAAAAAGAGTCATTGTCATGGGGAGTCATGGGTCCACGGCAGAGCCGTCTTTAGGCAAAATGTCGATAACTTATATCGAGAGAACAGGAGGTGATAGTGGGATGGGATCAAAGTTGGACACCGTGGACCCATAAGGCGCATCGGAAAAAAATATGAGGGGTCGCCAGCCAGCCTTACTTATTTTCACATAATAACATAAAATTATCGAAATATGCGAAATATACGCACGAGTTAGCTAGTAATATTTAATATTATTATTATTATCAACAACAGGGTCTTTTCATTACGTGTGCATGTTTGACATGAAACCAAAGAGAAGATCCATCATACTTAGAAAGAATAAGAATAGACAGTTATTTTAACTGTGAAGGACGACGAAAAATACGAAAGGAGTGACTACCTGTGGCGAAAAGAAACAAATACTTTTTTTCAAATGGATAAAAATCAAGCCAAGATAGTTTCGAAGTCGGGTGGCCGGCTCGAAAAGCCAGTGCTTTGTCCACTCACTCACTGTGTCGTTAGGGATTACAACCACTGCATTAACAGCTATCATTTCCGTGGGTTGTATACTATGATCACGTGTTCCTTCTTTGCTGGAAGTCGACAATGTTCTTACATGTAGTATTTAAACCTTCATGCTATGTAATACATGAGGTATTTAGACCTACATGCTCAAGATATAATGTAATAAAAGGGTCATGCTGGGAATAAGAAAAAGAACATTGCTTGAACAAAACGGAAACTATTGACATCAGTAGAAATATTTATCTATGACGCATGCGCAGTAATATAACTCAGAATAGTTACTGTTTAGTTCAGTAAACGAAGAAAGGGGTATAGAAAGCAAACATGTTGCGTCAACGAGATCACCAGACTTGACAGAGGCGGAAGCAGATGTGTAGTAATACAACAACTTTAGTTAAATTGATAATTAGTTCTGTATCCTGTAGTAGATCGTATCACAACTTTACGGGAGATGAGAGAAAGACTTACTAACCCTATCATATAGAAAGCTTTACTAACCCGATCATATAGACACAAATGGATGTAACTGTGAGTACTACAACTTGCATTTAACGAAAGCAGTTTAGACATTCAGTGGTTTGTCTAACATGCAATTTCTGGTTAGATAATGAAACTGCTGTCGGATTTCAATACATGACGTATTGCACGATACAAAATGCTTTGCATTACTTGTTTGCTTGTAGAGAGCTATTAGTTTAGTGTTATGAAAGGTTGTGTGTAAACTAGAGATGGTCAATTCAGGAATTTTTACTTTCCGGACTCCTGAAAGTAAAAACGGACAAATTCTGAAATTCGCAAAATTCCGGATTCGTAAAAATCCGGTTTTGGAAAAATTCCGGAATTTAGAAATTTCTGATTTCGTAAATACTCCGGAATTCGGAAAAAACGGAATTTTTCCGAATTCCGGGGTTTCTATGAATTCTGGAATTTTATAAATTCCGGATTCTTTCCGAGTTCTAGAATTTTTCTGAATTCGAGAATTTTACCGAATTCCCTAAGTTTCCGAAATCCTTAAAGTGAAATTTCCGCTTCCGGAAAATGAATTTCTCTCGGTTAATATGTATCGTGGCGAACATAAGTCTTTGACCAGGTAATGGCGATTGCTTTGAAACAAATGCAGAGTATGAGAATTAAATCTGTCATATCTGTAGTTTCATGTGGAGAAAAAAACTTGTGAACCAAAGGTTTAAGAACAAGTCAAGTTATTAATATAAACTTTGCCGAAGATTATTCACTTATATCATCATAAAAGAAATACGAAAGACGTTCTGAAACGAAGAAATATAACATACAACTTTGCAAGCAGAGGCAAAGAAACCTGATGAATCGTTTATCACGTAGTGATGGCGATTCAGTGGTCAAGGCATTTGTTCGAATCCACGTCGGGCATTTTTTTTTAATTTAGGAATTTTGATGGCGATTGATCGGTGTTGACATATATTTTATTGTATTCAGATATTTGAATACTCGGATACCGTTTCAATACTTGAACTATCAAATCTTCAGGAATAATAATAGTAATAATAATAAACTAGTAATAATTATTATTATCTCGTAGAAGATTAAAAGCTAGGAGCTAATTATCGGTCAGTTTATACCATTACAAGCAGAAACGTGACATTTGGAAAGAATATTTCGGTTTTTGTTTGATGTTGCCCACGAGAAGAGGAATTTCTCATCTCGTTTCTAAAACAAACAAAATCACATGAGAATCAACATTTTACATTCGAGAGGGACAAAGCTAACTCAAATTATGGTCTTGCTTTGGAGATGAGAATCGAGACGAGACGAAAAGTATCGTAAACATTTCTCGTCTTGTCTCGATTCTCGAAATAGTGTATGTCCATTCTTTAAGTAGCAATTGCTCTGTAGACTGAATCTTATAGGCTATTTTGTTACTTTGTATTTGAGAGCTCATTGAATTATGGTCTGTGCAGATATTTTTGTAGCAAAGCTTTTATAATTACGTCTGCATATTCTAAAAATTCGTTTATTATATGTCTTACTGTTGCGTGATATTCAGTTATTTTTATTACAGTTATTTTCCTTAAAACATACAGTAGAATACTTTCTACATGAAACCCTAGTGGAACGTTTTAGTTTAAAATTTTCGTAGTTGCAGAGGTGTGTCTTGAAGTTACGGACCCCTTCCCCGAAACCTCTATTTTTAAGTAAGTTTTGCCAAATTTTAGGGCAACTTTAAAACTTTTAATACCATTATTATTATTATTATTATTATTATTATTATTATTATTATTATTATTATTATTATTATTATTATTAAATGTTGTGAATTGAATGGTTCACCCTGTTCTACCCAGCTTCTTCCGAGTAGGCATTGTGCTGGACAAACAACGTGTGTGTAGGTTTGCTCCGGGTTCCGCTTCCTCCCACTTTCTTTATTCCAAAATTTCTTTCATTCCCATCATCGACGTCTTCTGTAGCTTAGCCGGCATAACCATTACTTAAAAACAACTTTTCTTAGAGCTCTTGAGAGTTCAGTAGCCCTACTTTCTACATGAAATTTGCCTGGAAACATTCCGTTTAACATTTAGCTAGTTATAGGGACGTATGCAGAGGGTATGTCCTGATGATCTTGACACTTCTATCCAATCCCGACAATTTTGTAACTTTTGCCTACGCTAGGGGCGATTTTATAGATTTTAATACAGTTTGTCCTCGTACGGAATTTATCTTCTATATTATTATTATTATTATTATTATTATTATTATTATTATTATTATTATTATTATTATTATTATTATTATTATTATTATTATTATTATTATTATTATTATTACTGAATATTTGAGACCTCAATATTAAGTCCTATTAAAATGCAAATAAGCATACTGAAGTTAAGAAAAATGAAAATATTTTTTTGGACCCTTTATAAGGATGAATTGCCTTATAAGAGATACTTTCAAAGGAAAAGAAGGGGGAAAGGTGTCAGCTCCTGGACAATACGACAATCGAACCTTCGGATGCCTTAACAGAAACTAAGTAGAATTGTCTTCATCACGATACCTAGTAACGCCCTTTCTTTGGGTAAAAGACTTTGGATTATGTATTCGTTATATTTATATTTTAACAAAATTTGCATACACATATAAAAAGAATAGTTCCTATTTACAAATTTCGGTTGAACAGATATACGGAACGTGTTGGAAATGGAAAACGAAATTATTATTATTATTATTTCTTGTAACAGTGGAAGAACTTCCACAATGAAACAATTCCACAATGAAAAAATAACTTTTCAGACACATTTATGACTCATGCTTTATATATTCATGAAGTGTTTCCTAAACACGCCAAGTATTCAGAGAGTACAAATCGAGATTGTAGACTGTGACGTCATGTTGTCAGTATTTTCCCTGTGAAGGAAGTCGTTTCAACTCTAACTTGTAAGAACGAGAGAAATTGACTATTTTTCTTGTTAATATACGTCAGAAATATCAACATTGTAAAGGATAATTTTTTCTAAATTTCCTCACAGGGAAACAATCCGTGGTCCCCTAAATTAAGAAACGAGTGCTCAAGGGACTACCCTAAGACTGCTATGTTAAGTAAGAGTCAAGAAACACTCGCCTATGTAGCAAATTGCACCTGTTTAGGATTCCAATATTTTATTAACGATGAAACACTGATTTCAGTCATGATAAAATACTATAGTCCAGAGAATTCAAATTTAAATTTAAAAAAAGACTTATAAACACGTAAGAACATGAAGGAGAATGTGGTCTTAAGAGTAATTCGAATCAACCTGCAGCTTCAGACCACTCTTTTTTCTGATTCACCGAAAGTATCTCTGTAACTTATCTCTATTATATTCGGTTATTCTCGTTTTACAGTTATCTTCAGTAACCTTGAACGACAGGGACACGAACACAGATACATAGAGGACATTTAATATTTCAAAGGTTCTCCCATCGGAAATCGAAACTGAGACCCCGCCAACTGAACTATCTGATAGGTGGGGTGCCTGGTTTGTTCCCAAGGCAAGTAAGCTTGAGACGGACAACATCATGCTCGTGGGTTTTCTCGGACACTTCCACTTTATCATTCCACCAATTCGTACATCATAATTCACTTGGTTTAATCATAGTCTTCCTCAACCTAACAGATATAATCGTCGGATATTAAACGTAAAGGTTACATTTTCAACCTGTTAACCCAAACCAATCCGAACCGAAAACAGTTATATTTTCTTTTGCTCATTAACATGTTTTCACAAAAAATATATAGAGAAAAAGCATGGGAAATTGTAATTCTATTCAAAAGTGAAACAGCATACTCATAATATCTTAACCTAGAACGAAACCATTACATATCATTTGGAACTTTTCCAAAATATACGCGAATATTCTGAAAAGTGGCAATATAGTGTCTGTTTTCAAACAAAACAACCAAATTACGTTTTCTGAAATAAACGGACAAATTCTGTTTCAAGCTTAAATCGAAACCCAAACCAGTTAACAGAGTCGTGAGTCAATGAAAACTTGACCCACTAACCCACCACCCACCGTGATCCACTCTGACTCACGACCCACCATGAACAACCACCCACCATGAACCACTGACCCACCAAAACACATCGTCATCAACCATGACACATGATCCACGGCCTGTTCTCTATCGACAAAGAGTTTACACCTATAATAAAACCAGGTTGGGAAATTCTAACTAATCGGAGTTTGAATTTCCACGGTCAATCGCTCAAGCACTGCTCTGTTACAATAACGATGGATCTGACCTTTACGATATAAAATGGTAAAGTGTTTATTATCGGTAAAATTCGATGAATTTCAATTATCATGGTCTAATTATTTCCTTGTTGAATTATCGATACTTTTCAGTGGAAAAAAGGATGAAATTATTAAAGCCCCAAATCAAGGGAAGTAGATCAATGTGCAGAAGCTTACATTACAAATTTTATGTCTATTTTTCTCAAAACTTTATGGGTTGATTGCCCTGTGCTCTAAGCGCTCCATATAATAAACAAGCTTCAGCAATTATTATACTAGAAAGCACATGTAAGCATATATGGATATATGATACGAAACACTGTATTGTTTGTTTCTCATCTACGAGTAATATCGATCATTTTCGATTATTTTTACAAACTAACCCACTATAAATTTACCATATATAAAAAGTGCTGCCCCTCCCCATAAAGGAGAAGTTCAAAAAATGCTAGAAGCCGTTCTGTTAATTTTCAATAAAGAGTTAATATACAGAATTTCAGCTCCGTAAGTTGAACGGCTTGTGAGATACTCAATTTTTTCGCAAAAATTCGTATCCTCACTATCCCTAAGGAAATTATTATAATGAAAGCAATATGGTAACATCCCAGTTTGGATTAAGTTCATTTCGTTTGACTGCCATTTGGCCGTGATGATTAGGCACACATAGTTACATTCAATTTTTTATATAATTTATATATTACAGTGATTCAAAAATGTATTTTTTTCTAGTAGTTAGCTCCTCTAAAAACTCACAGGCTGTCTCGAAAGCCAAGTAGTAGTATAAGTCCTATTGCTCTTATTACAATTACAAATATCAATATCCAAAAATGGCTCAAGTTTTATTTTTTCACTTAGAGATACTCATCTCAGGTAAGTAAACGGAAACAAATGAAAAAGGAAAATGGAGGTCTTGAAAGTAAAAAGTAGACACATTCACCAGTGTTCAGAAGCATATCTTTAAATCACGATCGACCCTACTCATAGGAGCTAAATACGCGGTTTTGGTTAGTTGGGGTTATCAGTATCTCGCCACGTACCATAAATATAGCAGAAATCAAATGGCTGTTAATGGTGACCTTCGTGTGCGAGCGTAGTAGCGCAATGAGCTAATAATTATAATTGCTTTTGGTGTGGGTTCAAACCCGGACTGAAGACTTTTTTATTTTTATAAAAAAAAAATAATGCTCCAAAAAGTGATTTACTTACCTTACGTGTGCAGTTTTGCTATATGATTCCACTGTATAATTAGTAGTAGTAGTAGGAGTAGTAGTATTAGTAGGAATGGGTTAGAAGACCCGCGGGGCTCGATTTGTTCCACCTTGACTGCCATGATATAAATTTAACCTCTAGTGCTTCTTGAATGTTCCTCAATTCCAACAAAGTGACAATTTTCTCCTATTGCTACTATAAGACACCAGAAGGTTTGGACAATCGCAAACTGCAACCAATCAGAAAAGTGTTTTAGTATGTATGGCTAGGGTCGAGGGTGAAGAAAAATATGCTGTTCAGAAGATGCTGTCTACAATTGCAGTGAGCAGAGTTGGTCGGTGGGTCAGAGTAAATCATGATGGGTGGTGGGTCAAGGTGGGTAGTGGGTCGCAATGGGTCATGGTGGGTGGTGGGTCACAGTGGGTATAACGAGTGGTGGGCCAATGTGGATTACGGTGGGTGGTGGGTCACAGTGGGTCACATACTGTTAACTACGGCCCACTGACCCACTCAGAAATCTCGACTCACTTGACCCACTGACCCACTCCAACAATGGTGGAACACGTCTAGTACCTAGATTGTAGTTGATGTTACCATTGTCTCGTGAAATCAACTGCCATTATGTAGTTCAAATTTGGATCCTATAATCCGCTCTTTTAGGCCATAGGCCATATATATGTAGGGTGTTAATGAACTAGACCGACAAACTGTAAGAGGTGATTCCTCACATCAAAATAAGTCAAAAAGTTCCTATTGACTTGTGGGACAAATTGCATAGTTTCAGAGCTATGTCTGTCCAAAATTGCGAAAAAACAAATTTTAAGAGGCCCTATTTCGAATTCGAGAAATCGTGAGTGGCGGTTCTTATCAGCGTAAAAAGTCATGCATACACAATCATAAATTGCATATTTCATTAATGTTCAATGGGTGATGAATATTTCCTGCAGGTTGAAATTCCCAGACATGTCATCAACCAATTTTGAGATATGCTTTGACTTTATGATTGATTCAAAGTAGGCAAACGATATGTCTTGGCAGCCGTAACACGGAATCCTTTGGTGCGAAGTTGGAAGTGTTAAGAAACGTCAATAGCACGGTCTCGCGTACTCGGAAAAAAGAGCTGCGAATTTTTTTTCCTTTCACGCTTATAAGTGAAGAAAACGTGAAATATACCGTGACGAAATACATCGCATCACACGTTATTCCGAAGACAAAAACCATGGAGCTGCGGGTTCCTAACACTTCCGACTTCCTTCCGATGCACTGGATATCAGTTGTTTTCAAGACTTACCTCTTGTCTCAGTTGGACTCTCCTTGAAATCAAGGTATATCTGAAAACTCTATTGAAAGGATATTTGAGAATTATACCCTGCACGGAATACTCTGCACACCCATTGAAAATTGATGTAATATGCATTTTTGAATTGTGTATGCGTTACGCTGTATGCGTAACTTCCTTTACGCTGATAAGGACCACAATCAACAGTTTCTGGAATTCGAAATAGAGCCTGTTGAAATTTAGCTTTCTCGCGATTTTGAACAGCCCTAGATCTGAAACTATGCACTTTTTGCCCATATATAGGGTGTTTCAAAACAACAAAGACAACGTTTAAGGGGGGTGACTCCTGACACCAATATTACACAAAAAGTATAGACCAACCTGGGTCCAACAACACGTTTCATATATCTGTTCAACCAAAATTTGTAACTTTCTGTTCAACTATTCTTTTTTATATTTCTATGCATATTTTGTTAAAATATCAATATAACGAATACATAATCCAAAGTCTTTTACCCAAAGAAAGGGCGTTACTATGTATCGTGATGAAGACAAATTATACTCAGTTTTCTGTTAAGGCATCCGAAGGTTCGATTGTCGTGTTCTCCAGGAGCTGACATCTTTCCCCCCTTCTTTTCCTTTCAAATTTATCTCTTATAAGGCAATTCATCTTTATAGAGAGACCAAAAAAATATTTTCATTTTTCTTATCTTCAGTATGCTTATTTGCATTTTAAAAGGACGTAATATTGAGATCTCAAATGTTCAATAATAATAATAATAATAATAATAATAATAATAATAATAATAATAATAATAATAATAATAATAATAATAATAATAATAATAATGGTATTAAAAGTTTTAAAGTTGCCCTAAAATTAGGCAAAACTTACTTAAAAGTAGGGATTTCGGGGAAGGGGTCCATACTTTCAAGACACCTCTGCAACTACCCAAATTTTAAAGTAAAACGTTCCACTAAAGTCTTATGTAGAAAGTATTCTATTGTATGTTTTAAGGAAAATAACTGTAATAAAAATAACTGAATATCACGCAACAGTAAGACACATAATAAACGAACTTTTAGAATAAAAGCTTTGCTACAAAAATATCTGCACAAGCCATAATTCAATGAGCTCTCAAATACAAAGTAACGAAATTGCCTATGAGATTCAGTCTACAGAGCAGTGTTGGGTAAGTTACTTGTAAAAATGTAACGCGTTACAAGTTACTTTACTTTCTCTTAAAATGTAACGCGTTAGTAACGCGTTACTTGCCCCAAAAAAGTAACTGTTACTTTACTTGGAAATTAACGCGTTACTTTTAGGTCCGAAACTTGAAAACTAAAAAAAAAATACTTCAATTTTCCGTACTACTATTACTACCGCTATTATTATTATTATTATTATTATTATTATTATTATTATTATTATTATTATTATTATTATTATTTATAAGAACACTGTATATAAAAATGAAAGATAGGCGGTTTGTATTTGAATACTAAGAAACTAGTTGTTTGCCAACCTCGGTAATAGTGAAGTCTAGGAGTCAAGGACATTGTTCACGAGCTTCTGAATTTGGGTTGAAGGTCTAGGTTGAGTATTCGGGCTCGAGCCAAACACTGTTAAAAATTATAGGGCACTGGCCAAATATATTCAAAACTGCTCGGCTCGGGTTTAAAATTGTCAACGACTCGAGCAGCTCGGCTCACAGCTCATTCACTATCGACCCGAACCGAGAAGTGAGCCGAGCCAATAGCTCACCCAACCAACTCGGCTAGATCCCTCGGCTCAGTTGACCCGAACCGAGCAGATGGCTCATCCCTACCAAGCAAGCTCGAGTCGATGGTTTACCCCAAGTGAGCTGGCTCGAGCCATCTTCTCAGTTGAGCCGAGCCGAGCTGAGCTTGTTATAAAAAAAATCTTGTGGTACGCTATCGAGACGAGACGAGATGCGAGCAGTGTCCCCTCTCGTGAGCAACACTAAAAGTATTCCATATTACCGTTTAGCTTACATTTCTCATGGCTTTCGTTTTCCAGTGTAATCAGGCCATGATTTCAAAACGAGTTAAAACGAGCGAGCCATTTCTCAAACTCGACGCAAAAAACTGAATCGGTTCGGAACTCGACTCGAGGATATTACCTTCGACTTGACTCGAAACTCGACTTGAATTCGAGTCGAGTAGAGTTTTAGCTTGACTCGTGCTCATCCCTATGCCTTAGAAAAAATGGTTGCTTATTATTATTCTGCTAAACTAATTATATAATAATAGCAATGTTGTTATGTAAAATTTATAATACAGAATATAGAGAAACATTACACTACAACTAGTAAAATGAGAACACATGAACTGGAAATGAATCAAAACTTGCCAGTAACTCTTAAAATCGATACATGCTTTTTGAAGCTAGTTTCAAACTCTATAATCAATGGGACTCTAGGATAAGCAAACTGATCTGAAAGAACTCCAACATTACATACCATCAGCAAACTATTTTCTAGTAATAAAGTAGGCCTGCTCATCAGAACACAGTTTATTCATATTAACCCCTTACTGTAAATCGTTAATTATGGCACCCTAGTTGTTGATAAATATTTTCCGCCGGTTCACTTCAGGCACTTTGGGCCGTATGGAGAGTCATTTTGACGCGTGATTAGTGCCATACTAAAGAGTTCGACTAACATAAGGTTCCTGTAGTAGTCAGGCCTTTGTATGACGCTAATCATACTTCAAAACGACTCTGCATAATGCGGTTTACTTTTAAATTCTGTCCACCATCATCCTCAGCTCTTAAGAAAAAAGTATTCTTTCAAATGTTCGAACGGTAAAATATTCTTGCTCTCCATCTTTATAGAAACAACACCAATCAAAGTAAAATAGACTATCGGTATCATTGCACTCCTAGTTCACTCACTGAATGTATTGATTTGGAGCTGTCAAAATCTATGACAAAATCTTCCAGGTGCTTGCAATCAGTACACGTCATTTCCCTAAGGCTGTTAAGGCTGTCCTCATCTTCCAAAAACAGCAAGTGGCACTACGAACTCATCTGTTTCTCTGTGTGTCTGTGACTGTCGGTCACTGACATACGTAGTTCATGCTCGATTGTTTCATTCTGAGAAATTCACTTACAGAAAAGAAACATTTGTTTCCGAAAAAAAATACATATATTCTAGTTACTCATCCGAAATGTAACGCGAAAAAAGTAACGCTAACTAGGTACTTTACTTAAAAATTTGTAACGCGTTACCGTTACAGTTACTTTGGAAAAAATGTAACGTGTTACTAGGAAACGTTACTTGCGTTACGTTACTTCCCAAGACTGCTACAGAGCAATTGTTACTTAAAGAATGGACATACACTATTTCGAGAATCGAGACAAGACGAGAAATATTTACGATACTTTTCGTCACGTCTCGATTCTCATCTCCAAAGTGTGACCATAATTTGAGTTAGCCTTGTCCCTCTCGAATGTAAAATGTTGATTCTCATGTGATTTTGTTTGTTTTAGAAACGAGATGAGAAATTCTTCTTCTCGTGGGCAACATCAAACAAAACCGAAATATTCTTTCCAAATGTCACGTTTCTGTTGTAATGGTATGAACTGAGCGATAATTAGTAGGGTGGAGCGTTTTGCACATTTGTTGGAAATTTGATGACGGCTAGTGCGGAAAAGGTGCCATTAGTGGCACCGACCTTAGTGATTTTTTTGGGAGAACCGCTTACTCTGCCCCAAAGGACTTAAAAGTTTTTTAATTGTTTGGTTAGGCAACACGCACAACACCAGTGGCAGAAAAGATACTTGTATTCGTTTTTAGAGTTGATGGCTATAATACAATTATTTTATTAAAAGATACTTGTAGCAATGCCAGTAAATAATTTTAAAATGTTTATGAGTCAAAGTACAGTCATATTCGCTCAGTTGTTCGAATTAATGTCCAGATTTTGTTTGGAATGCCACGTTAGCGATGATTATAGGCATAGCCCTTGATATAGGACGATTTTCTTTGTGCAACTATTCTCTTATTTTGCTCTGTACGCAAAATAACCCAGAACTCACCACGGGGAGGTGGTTGCATAACGAGTTCCGACCACCCACCCACCCAGTAGGTAGACGTTGACATTTGACCTTAGGTCATGTAGTTCTTCTTGGTCTCGAAGCGGAGCATTCTTGTTCTAGACTTCAGTTTGGCTCTAACGTAGATATCTCTTGCGTTCTGGCCACACTTGTTCGACGCTGCCTCGGACACCAGCTTCTCTGTGCATTCCACAGCTTGACTATGGCAAGGGAATGTTGTTGTTAGAGTAGCTGAAGTTCGGATGTTTTCTTCAAGCTGCTGATCCGTTATGTTTCGTGTGATTAGCGGCTCTGTTAGACATTTAGGTCAATTAATCATGTAGTAATTTTCAGTTGTAAAGTTTAATTTCGGAACAATGAAGTCACGTGGGTGGCTTGATCTCGGAGTCTTCTGGCTGTGGCACTTTTCTATCCTTCTCCAGCCTAACGTTCGAATATGCGGATTTTCATCTGCTGTCATCGGCATCAGCAGTTCTCATGATGAGCGTAGTATCCGTTCGTTTGTAGAACAGAATGAACTATGTGTTGTGGATTTTCTGGCAGAAAACGTGATAGCTTAACTATGCTCAACAGATGCATGGCACCCATTTCGCATGAAGGATTTCGCCGTATTGAAAACCAGACGGGAGCGTATACTTTAACAATGTACTGGCAAAGTAGGCACAAACTTGAACTAGGTTTATCAGTACTGATCAGCATCCTACGGGCCAATGTAAGCCATCGTGAATGTGATAATGGTCCTGGCTTTCTGTTTGCTAGATCGGTAGTACACATTCCTGTAGCAACAGCCTTAGAAAATTCAAAGAGATAATTCTGGTCGCTGCTTAAACCATCTTTTTTTTTCATTTCAGACACCCATTCAACGGGAATGGGTGTAAAGGAGACGATCGGTGAACGATCACAATCCTTTAATTTCTTTCTGATGGGGTCAGAAAAAGCGTTGCGTCCGGTCGTCCCACCATCCAATTCGGTAACCAGGTGTCGAAATGGCAACTCGTTGGTATAAAGAAGGCAAATGAGATGCTGCGGTTCCTTTCTTAGGGATCTTTGTATCTGACTTATCACGCCGTTATCCCATCCTGTATTCGTGGCTTCACCATCGCTGCCAACTGCCTCGAGACTTGACACGTCGTACTGGTTCTTCTCTAAAAGCTCCAATATAGAGTCGCCAATATCGTTGCCAGTGCCTGACTTAGGTGTGGCATGATCCAAGTATTCTGAACCGGGCCCCGACAGAACTGTGATATGCTTTTCTGTAACCTCTCGTCTTCGTAGTTTGGCGTTATTTTTTTCTTGTACAAGAGTTGCATCATTTTTAACGCCGAAGTAGATACTTGTAATCGCCCGGCCTAGGTGAGCCTTTTCTTTCTGGATCTTCTCTCCTCTTCGTAGCTTAGATCTGTCAACAACAAGATTTTTGTCCTCTAGCGTTATGAGTCTCGCGTCCTGAAGTACGGCAGAAGCGCTCAAAGCAACATGTCTGTCTGAAGCTCCAGTTCTAAACGCTGCCTCCGCTGTATTTTGAAGACAGATGCGCTTTAGACTATGTTTCCTTCTTGGTCGCGCCTCAAACTCAGACCCCGACGTGCTTCCCAATTCAACAGCTTCGCTGGATTCCCCCGATGACGCCAGTATCTTTGACCTGTGCCTATGCCTAATCCCACTAGTTGATGGACATGCTTCAACACTTCCAGCGTCTTTCTTGGTTGTCTACCCCTTAAATCTGCTCACTTTACGGGAAAACATCTTTGACGGAGATTTGCTTGTTCGGACGTCAATGTTACCAATGCTCATTTTCCGTGATGTTATCTGGTCCAAAAGAAACTTAAATTCTTGTATTGGAATCTTGCGTGTCCTCTCACAGTTGCAATCTTCGGTGGTTTTACATTGCAAGACGCAATATCAAAAAGAGACTTTTCCGCGTGTGCAATAAAACGTGCACGAAGTGTTGTTTCTTGTCCTTGTCGACTGAAATTGTTTTCCTTGGTGTGACACTTATTATAAAATGTTTTCAGCACGTCAAAAATTATCTTTTCTGAAACCGCAGGAATGCTTGCTTTACGCCGAATATGTACAACTCTTTGTCCAACTAGTTTACAAATGTCAGCCACTGGTAATTTAGTTACACTTTCGTCACCACTTAAACCACTTCGAAACCAATGATAATGTCGCATAATGTCAGCGTACGTGGGTAACTGCACTTCACTCATTTCACTTGGAGTACAAAATAAGCCCTGTTTCACATTTTCCCGCGTTGGTCTGCTATGAGGCTTTTTCTTCATCTTGCTTTCCATTGCTTCCGAACTTGGAAACCAAAATGTCTCTGAATCGTATCGCAGTAAGAAGACTGCAACTTTAGGTACAATGCACAAACTCTCTGTTTTAACAGAAACAGTAACGAACTAAAACCGTTAACGCTTAAACTGCAATAAATTGGTCTGTTGGATTGGATGGCCGAAGTATGCAATATTTATACCACTGCCGAACTTCGAGCGAGAATATTCTAGACACGTCGGCGTAGGTATCGGAGCGAACGAGGCAAGCGGGAGGTGCGCGAATCTTCTGGACGGAGCCGGACGTTACAACGACGCTCGAAGAGCGTGGCTAAAGTAAGCAAACACGAAGTTGTGTAGCCTGCACGGAGAAAAAAAATGTAGGTGGCATACTTAAAAACGTAGGTTACATTCGTAATTCCTGTAGTTTCTGGACTTAACGTACAACCGTAAATAACATCCTGCAGCAAACGTATAGCTGAGAAAGCATGTATTATACGCACTGTCTGCATAAGTGCAATGACGTCATTCGTGTGACGTCATCTGCAGTAACAAGTATATACGGAGGTGATATCTAGCTTTGTGACGTCAGGACCATATACAGCATATTAGTTAATAATGATGACACACGCTGACTCTCAGGACAGAGCATAATTTCAAGTAATATGTATTATACGCTATGTACGTATGTTTCTTGCGTTCAACCCCGAGACAGCATCTATATTGTACTTATGCACCGTACGTACGACTAGATACAGTGTAAGTATTGTACGTATGTATTATACAGATTTTCCTTATGTCGCACACAGCTTGTCCAGATACAGCATACAGAATATCCGTATGCACCATACAGAGTGCACATATGTAGCTTACAGACTGTCTGCATGCAGCATATAGATGATACGTACGTCGCGTACAGGTTGGCCATATGTAATGTATGGATTGGGTGTATGTAGCTTATAGGTTGTTTGTCTGAAGTATACGGATTTTACGTATGTCGCATACGTATTGCCTTTTTGTAATATACGGATTGGACGTATGCAGTATATAGATTATACGTATGTTTCTTGCGTTCAACCCCAAGACAGCATCTATATTGTACTTGTGCCCCGTACGTACGACTAGATACAGTATACGTAATGTACGTATGTATTATACAGATTTTCCTTATGTCGCACACAGCTTGTCCCGATACAGCATACAGAATATCCGTATGCACCATACAGAGTGCACATATGTAGCTTATAGACTGTCTGCATGCAGCATATAGATTATACGTATGTCCCGTACAGGTTGGCCATATGTAATGTATGGATTGGATGTATGTAGCTTATAGATTGTCCATATGAAATATACGGATTTTACCTGTATCGCATACGTATTGCCTTGTTGTAATATATGGATTGGACATATTCAGGATCTAGATTGTACGTATAGTGCACCATTATTGAAGTGCTACAACATACTGCAAAATGCATGATACATTCTTACTGTAATGTTGTCGCATATTGTTTTTCTCTGTATGGAAACAAAAATAGTTTAAAATATGGTTGATCTCCTTTGTGCCAATAATAATAAAATTAACAATACTACACTTTTCAAATCTTAGTTTGGAGCAGTGAAACTGTCAAAAGAAATGTATTTACCTGCAGGGTGTCCTGTAAGTTTGAGCTTCCTGCTAATTCGTTGGAAAGCTACTGCAAAGCCAAGTGTTGAAAAGTGACACAAGCGTTAATTTTAAAATTATGGGCACAAAGAAGGTTAACCATATGTTAAACTATTTTCGTTTTCATACAGAGTAAATCAATATGTGATATATTACTGTAAGAATTTATCATATGGTTTGCAGTTAGTTAGTTGCAGCACTTCAATAATAATGCAAAATGCACAGCCATATACAATCCTATATTCAAACTCAAACAAGATTTACGTACAATCATTTATTAAGCTGTTATCATCCATTGCTTGTACGATATAAAGATTATTTTACCTCATTCTTTTCCTTAATAGTATCTTCTTCTAAAGTGCAGTTGTTACCACAAGAGGCCTGAATAGAATTTTCCAGAAATAACTTCTCTGTACATTTTAATTAACAGTTTTTTTTTTTTTAAATGTCGCAATAATTAAAAGTGTGGTGTCAGCCGGAAACGCATTCGCTTACAATATTATTCCTACTCAGTACTCGCCATTAAAAATGAAACACCAAGAAGGAGACTGGGTAGCTGCACCAAAGTTCCCAGGCAGATACCTAATAGTAAGTGCAGAATATTCTTAACCGTCCGCTGTATTCGCTGTGACAACGTGGTGACAGCGGAGGCGTTGTGCAGCCATCGACTAAACATATTTATCCTTCCCTGCTCTAGACATTCTGCAAATTTGGACTTTCCGGGATGCATCCTTCTTAGTGCAACATTTTAAGCAACGAGCAGTTTAACAGTCTCATACATTGCTTAAAGAAAGAGCAATGATTCTCAGAATTACTCAGAAGATATATATGCAATAATTTAAAACGGTTATTTCAATCTTTGCAATTCAGAGCACGAAAAGAAGTATAGCTAAAGGAACACTGATTTTAGCCAGATAGTAAACTCAATCACACTCAGTACCATTAGTTGCTTGGTGTTATCCGTAAGTCAGAGATCATGGTATCTCATTTCGTGTAGATTTTTACATTTGTTTAATGCTAAAAATGTATTTTATCGCTAATTGAACCCAGTACCATATATATACCGACAGGACGTACCTTAGTCACAAGGTGACATGAGTGAAACACTAAACTGTTCGGTTGACACCTGCGGCCTTGTCAACCCTAGAGAAAGTTACAAAGTGATTAAGTAAATACGGAACATAGTTCATACAAAGTATAGCGATGTATGAAGTCTCCGTTTCATATGACTTGGATAAAGGACACATCTGAAATATCAACAAAGAAATATATAATGATTTCTCTGGATAATTTGGATTAGTCCAGAATTCGAACACATACGTTGGTAAGTCCAACGTTTTTTTTAATATATATATATATATACTTCTTTCTTCGGATTCCCAATAAAGTTGACTACTGAAAAGCTGAGTTATAGATTCTATATTAAAACAACTTCGCTAGACATGTTCAGTATACACATTGCCTTACATACAGAACAATACATTAGTTCTTAATGCATGTCTGAAATAATAGTGCTTCGTATAGAATTTTACTTCATCCAATCGTAATAGCACAAAGATAAAAAATATTGCGAGGGATAATATTCTTATTACAGAGAAAAAGAGTTGAAATGACTTAACACTAACATTTTCTTTAAACAGAGATAATATTTTATTCTAATTTATGGAAGAAAGAAATAATAATTTGTAGTACAGTATTTTTATTAGGGTTATATATTCGTACAAAAGAATGTAAATACAATTGGGTCTGTCTTCAGAAAGAACGTACTTTTAGCCACAACCTACACTGCTTCTTTTCACCGTCTTCCAAGCAGAATCCTGGTTTTGTTTTGATGCACGAAATACCTGAAACAAAAATCAGAAAATATTTAAAATATTAAATTCAGTGTGCTTAACTTGGTTGTACTTAACAATACAAAGTATCTTAACATTTTTGAGATTAAATGGACAAAATCTGTTCCGTCAGGTATGGATTTTTGGGTTGCACGTAGAAAAATTATGAAGTGTTTATTGATGCTGAACAACAACTCAAAATGTATTACTATTCAAAAGTAAGTGGGTACCCCAATGGTGTTCGAGGTACCATGGGGTATCTAATGTCTGTATTTTTTAGATATGTGGAAATGTATGTCTCTAAAATGTAGGGAACTGACATTTGTTTACCGAAAACCTCAACTCGGTAAGCCTTAGGGATATTGAGATATGGGAAAATAAAGAGCGACACCATAGAAGTGTGGGGTTTGCGTACTAGGTGGTGCAGTTTTGGAAACGTAATTACGAGGGCTTACAACAACCTCAAAAGTAGTTTCAATTAAATACACTACACACACGCCCTGATGGGGGTTTTCGGGTGTCATGATATTCGCAGAACTCATTTCTAAATATTCTAAAATATGTCTTAATAACGTTTTAAATAACGTTAGAGGTGTGTGTTTACCGAAACCGCAAGTCGGTACGCCTAACAGTTACCGAAATATGATGAAATAAAAAGCGACACCATAGGTACGTGGAGCTTGCATATTAGACAGTACAATTTAGAAAATTAATTAAAATATGACTATCAAGATATTGTCAAATAAAGAGAGGATCCATACAGTTATGGGGTTTTCGTGTTAGGTGGTAAAATTTCCGAAACCGGTCATGGAAAGTTAATAAGCATCAGTATCAATTTCATCTTAAAATAATTAGGTATTTCCATGGAGTTTAAGAACATCATGGGGTCTACCAAGATTAAATTTTAAAAGTTTTGGAAAATATATTTTGACATTTGTAAAGAGTACCGTATTAGAAATATGTATTTACCTAAAACTTCCAGCTAGTACATCTAGCAGCTAGAGAGACACCATACACCATCTTGAAATTTCAGAAAACAATTATTAATCCTAACAAAAGTTAAATAAGATGGTACTTATATGGGTTAAGTGAGTACCTCAGACTCGTCAGTACAATTTCGATCGAAAGATTAATTCAGCTCTAAATTTTCTTTGGACAATTCCAAGCGTTCATCGGGCTCTGAAATAAAGTGAACATTTTTTGTCAATATCTAATATAGCAAGCGAGATATAAGGAATTATGTATTTTATGACGTCGTAAAAATAGAGACCCACATGGATTTGTACTTTTGAGTATTTGCTGTAAGAAGAAGAAATTTCAGAAAACAACCGTATATACCTTAATAGACAATTAAATGGGCGGGGCACAGTGGCTTAGTGGTAGAGTGCTTACCTCTGGTGTATTGGGTTCTTGGTTCGATCCACGGCCAAGTCAGTTTGTAGTGGACATCGTATTCGTGGGTTTTCTCGGGGTACTCTCTTTCCTCCCACCTTTGCATTCCATCAATTCTGTCAACAACGTTCACTTGCTTTAATCATAATCTCCCTGAGACTAAAATGCATAATCGTGGGTCGCTACACTGAAATATTTCCTTTTATTTAATTTTAAAATTAAATAGGGAGTTAAGTATGATCGTATTTCTATGGGTTAAGTGAATACTCCAATAGTTTCTGCAAAAAAAAAAAAAAAAAAAAAGATTAGTTAAATACCCTACCACTAAGCTACTGTGTCCCCGCCCACTGAATTGTCTATTAAGGTATATACAGTAGTTTTCTGAATTTTTTTCTTATAGGAAAGACCCAAAAGTACAAATCCATAAAGATATCTATTTTTACGTCATAAAATATATAATTCCTTATATCTTAGTTACTATCTTAGATATTGACAGCGAATTTTCATTCTTTTGCACAGCTCGATGAACCCTTGGAATTGCCTGAAGAAAACCTAGGACTGAACTAATCTTTCGATCGAAATTGTACTGAGGTACTGATTTAACCCATAGAAGTACCATCTTATTTAATTTTGTTGCGACCAATAATTGTTTCCGAAATTTCAAGCTTTTATTTCACAGTGTTTCTCCAGATGTTAGATGTACTAGCTGGAAATTTTGGGTAAATACATATTTCAAATACTGTTTACAAATGTCAGATTATATTTTCAAAAGCTTTTAAAATTTAATTTTGGTAGACTCCATGATGTTCTAACACCCCATGAAGATATCTAATTACTTTAAGATGAAATTGCTACTGGTGTTTATTAACTTTCCATGACCGATTTCGGAAATTTTAGCATCTAACACGAAAATCCCATACCTGTATTGGTCCTCTCTTTATTTGACAACATCTTGATAGCCGTTAGTCATATTTTAATTCAATTTCCGAATTGTAGCGTCAAGTATGCAAGCCCCACATACCTATAGTTTATTCCCCCCCAAAAAAATCAGTTCTTTACATTTTAGAGACATGTATTTCCATATATCTAAAATGCAGAAATTAGGTACCGCATTGGAACCCCATTGGAGTACTTACTCACTTTTGCATAGCAAGGTAAAAACGCCAGTGGTTCTCACTTTAAGTTTGAAAACATACTATTTTGTCTCTTCTCTGAGCATCGTGAATCTGTCGGAGCTGTACCATAGTTGGAAAGACTCACTGATCCTTCCTATAGTGACCATGTAGTCAGAATTCAAAAAGGAGTAGCCCTTGAAGGAAAAACAATATTTTAAAATCCTTGCACCAGTAGTCGTCACCTTAAAATCACAATGTTCCAGTAGTAGTCAGGATTTTCTACCAGTGTTCATCACTCAAATAACTTGACAATTTATTCAAAAACGCACTGTGTATCAGTTTAGGGTTGAGAATACAATATAACGTAGTAAGCTTAATAACTTTGCATCACTTTTAGCACTCAAGAAAGAAAATAAAAACGTTTTTACATACTTTTTAAAGCAATTTCAGAAAGAAAAATGTTAACTAAATTCAAAAGTTAACTGTATATCACTTCCACGTTGAGTACAATATTAAATACTATGTTTAATAACTGTACGTCACTTTAAACTCTCGAGAATGAACATCAACGTTTGTACATACATTTTAAAAACAATCTGAGAAACAAAATAAGTTAACTGAATTCAAAATTTAATTATACATCACCTTAAGCTTAAGAATACACTATAAAATGCTGAGATTAATAAAAAATGAAATCTAAGTTTAACGTCCCACGGTTATGCCGGTTAGGATAAGGAGACGGTGATAATGAGAAATGAATGAAATGGTGGAATGAAGAAAGTGGGAATAAACGGGAGAACCCCGAGAAAACCCACGAGCAAGGTGTTTGTCCACCACAAAGTCCACCAAAGAAATATCGAAAAATACAGCAATATCGAAATATAAACAATATCAAAAATCGAAAATATAGAAATATGAAAGAGATAATGTTAAAAAATATGGATATATCGAACAAAAATGGATATATGATCTTGGAATACGATTTGGTGGAATAATGAGGGAGAAAAATAATCATTGATTAAATATTAAATTGAAAAGAAATAAGAGCCTGACGCTCAAATACTTATCTATCCGGCACCCATCTTGATCCCCATAAAATATCATGAAGTGCTTCATTGATTCTAAACCCAATAATAGTAATTTAACAATAAACACAATATATAATTTACTACGCACCTTGAAATGTAGAAATTAATGATTGTAATCCCCAGCTTTCCAATAGACTTTGATTTCTCCAAATGAAGATTCGGATATCTTGTTTCTTCTCAAGCAATAATGGGTTACAATAATCAGTTGCAGTCCAAAGCCAAGTCACTAAGTTAAGCATAAATATAAAAGAATTCATTAGTTAGATGCATACAAAATCCTACGCATGTAAATCCGAATCTACTTGTATTAAATTGTAAATTTAAACAAACTAAATTATACTACAGTTATAGTGACATCAAACATACATTAAATAAGGTATACAGGGTGTCTCAAAAGTCCCCTGACAGAGTAACTGTTATTATCAGAGTTACAACAGAATGTAGAAGGGAAAAGCATATCCAATTATGATGTTTTCAATCTAAAGTGAAGGAATTTTTAAAATCGGATGGCCCGTTTGCGCTGTACACTCTCTATGCGCCCAATGTGAAATGAAAATGCAACGTTGCCATTTACCTGGATCCACAACAGAAGTGAGTGAAGTTACTGTCTTTTACGCTAACATGTCGATGGCCAGCCCCCGTTTCAAACAGTAACTTCATTCACTTATGTCGTGGGTCCAGGTAAATGACAACGTTGCATTTTCATTTAAAATTGGGTGCATAAAGAGTATACAGCACATTCATCTTGTCCGATTTTTTAAAAAAGTGTTCACTTTAGATTGAAAACGTCATATTTCGAGATGTTTTTCCTCTTACATTTTGTCGTCAGGGAACCTATGTCAGGGAACGTTTGAGACATCCTGTATACATCATAAGAAGTTCCTTTCTAAATTCTACACGGATGTGGTTTCATTGAATGTGAGGTGGGTGATACACATTAGGCCTTTTGGGAGTACGTCACACGGACGACCGTAATTTTGTGTTCAAAATTTTTATGAACTGGTGGGATATGTGATACATATGGCCACGGGCTAGAATTTTCTCAGTATGTCAAATATGCAATCAGATTTCATGCAATCAGATTCCATGCTTAATTTGGTGAAAAGCTATTGCCAATTGAACGTTACATTTACCTCTTTCTTGCAGATGTTGAACCATGCCGTTAGCACGTGAGGAATGGATCGAAATAATCAAACTGTGGGGCAGGAGGAGTATATGTGCAGTGGTTGCCGATTGCAGAGTCATCCACAATATGACTCTGTCACATGTTTCAGTGTCACAGTAATTAACTAAATTTGAGAAGACGGGCACATTCGTGAACATACATCGTAGCGGTTCAAACTCGCGGGACCTTGTTCCTTCCCCATTTTGAACCGGTACATGAAAATGCCATTTACTCCATGTTTGCCTGCGCCGATTTTGAAAATTCCTTCACTAATCGATTTCTCCCGTCGAGTACTACAAGAATCAGTTAAAATCTCGCGGGCCCTTTTTTCTTCCCCATTTTGAACCGGTACATGAAAATGCGATTTTCTTCATGCTTGCCTGCGCCGATTTTGAACATCCCTTCACTAATCGATTTCTCTCGTCGAGTACTACAAGAATCAGTTAAAATCTCGCGGGCCCTTTTTTCTTCCCATTTTGAACCGGTACCTGAAAATGCGATTTTCTTCATGCTTGCCTGCGCCGATTTTGAACATTCCTTCACTAATCGATTTCTCTCGTCGAGTACTACAAGAATCAGTTAAAATCTCGCGGTCCTTTTTTCTTCTCATTTTGAACCGGTACCTGAAAATGCGATTTTCTTCATGTTTGCCTGTGCCGATTTTGAAAATTCTTTCAGTAATCTATTTCTGTCGTCGAGTACTACAAGAATCAGTTAAAATCTCGCGGGCCCTTTTTTCTTCCCCAAGCCAATATTTTTTGTATATTTTGAATGTATTCAAGTATGGAACAAAAGTATTATATAATTCCCTTAGTAGGCTTCTCAACTTAATATTTTTCAACTTAAATTTTATTTTAATTATTTATTTTCTTGTGACTCAATATTTAATTGCAATCGTTCATTGGGGAGAAGGGTGGCCATTCTCAAATATATAAATATAGTATTCTTAAAATTTATGTGTTCTCGTACTATTAGTTTCTTCCACTAGACCTGGAAATTGCAAAATTAATACCTGGAAAACCTGGAAAATTCAGGAAAATTGAGTTCCATATTTATCTATGAACACTGCTATTTACAATTTTTTTTCGAATAGGGAGAACTGTACAAAAGGGTGTTTTGGGAATGGTATAACAATAGGTTTCTGGGAGTGTTGTTCGAAATGAAATCTTTCTGGGAGTGTTGTTCGAAATGAAATCTTTAAGTTTTACGTCCCACTATTATACTGGCTAGGCTAAAGATAACGGGGTGTTGTTCGGTGGGGGTCAATGTTGCAAATTTTGGGTAAAGTCGCTAAATAAGGGGAATTCGACCTCAACGATAGCGTAGGTTGACCATAAAATTTTCAGTTAAAAACGGGACAGGTTCTTGCAACCCTAGACTTTTAGATCTACCTTTGTTCTTATCAGTGCCTTGATATCAGATTTCCTCCTCTCTCTTTGTTACAGAGCGGGTACTTATCAAAAAGGAAAGACACGTTGAAATTTGTTCGACACACAACCAACTGCTAAAACCTCTGCTGCCTTTCGAGCAGTACTGCGAACTATAGAGTATGTTTAATATAGGGAATTTCTGTTCAATTTTTGCCGCTTTGTTATTATTTATACTTTTAAAAGGAGTAAAGGTATTGGGTTTGTTATTTACTTCTTTCATTTACATAAAACGGGACGAATACTACTTTTTTCCATCTACTGACGGAACGGCCGCGACACGCCCCTAAAACGGGACTGTCTCGGTCAAAACGGAACGTATGGTCGCCCTACGATAGCGACAAAAAAAATTCCGATTGGAGACTTTTTTGGGTGATTTTTAAATGACGATTTACCTACTTACACATTTAGTGACTTTTTGCTGCAAACAAAATGTTCATCTGTAGAGAAGCATTATTAGTTCAAAACAGTTTTTTCTGTTTGTTTGTTTTAATCAGCGCAAGTGATGAAGAGTTTGAAAATACAGCGTCAGGGCCGGCGCGAGTGGGGATCGAGCCGTGCCACCGCCCAGGGCGGCACGTCTAGTGGGCGGCAAAATTTGAAAAAGAAAAGAATATTATTAAAATATAATGCTTCGTAATAGGCCCACATGGAAAAATAAAATTGTGTTCCCTGAGAATGTAATTTAAACTTACTTCACTCAGATTCAGGAAATTCAAAGCATTCCCCCTCATTTTCAATTATCAAACTACTAGCCACAGGTATCTCGTTCAAGATTTCCCTTGCAGCAGCGTAGATAAGATTTTCAGCTAGAGCGGATAAGATTGTCAAGTGTCTTTTATATTTTTTTTCTATTCAGCAATATTCTAACGCTCCACTCCAAGTACGCAAAAGGTACACTCCCACTTGAGACAGGCGGTTCTAGCCTACAGCACCTAGAGACATTTAGGTTTTAGCAGCGAATTTTTAACCAATTTACAAATTGTTCATTATCATGTCTTATCAACAATATATATAAATATATATATATAATTGTTTTTATATTTAAGCAATACAAATCATGGCCGAACACATTAAAAAAACCATGGGAGGGCAAAATAAATGCGACCATTACTGAGGAAAAGATGTCCAAAATTTTTTAAATTCCTATTCTTAGTGAGTAAATTGAAAGTAAAATACTGTTTTTGTTGAGAGCTGCAACATATTATACTATAGTGCTAGACTGTACACCAGATATTTCTGGTACAAAGGATCGTTCGTTTTGTACAAATCACATACAATAATGGAGAATGGCTTACAAAAATTTGCGAACACTTTCTTGGTTTCGTACCAGTAAAAGACATCACTGGTCTAGCTAGAACTGACAGAAGTAATAATTAAACGGCTAAAAGAAATGAACTTCTATCGAAGATATGAAGGGCCAAAGATATGACAATAGTTCCAATATGAAAAGAAAAAATAAATTCTCAAGATTTACATGTTTCTTTACTAAACTTTATCGTTAACGATGTAGCCACAACATCTCAAGTCCACCGTTTCATTTTTTTTTTTTTTTTGTATAGTTAAAAAAAAGTTTCTGACTTCTTTTCTGCGTCAGTTCAACGTTGGGCCATACTAAAGGAACCTATTAGCAGCCTCACTTTAAAACCATTCAGCACCACAAGATGGGAGAGTCGAGTTGATGCTCTGACTTCACTTAGATATCAAATAGAGGCTTATGATACCTTACTTCAAATATGTAACGACAATATAATAGAATGATCGCCCATGATGTTCTGTGTATAGCAAACCACCTGCGTGGCTTTACTTTCTTTACTCACTCGTTATGTGGTATGACTTTTCACTCCACATAAACATAGTAAACAAAAGTGTGTTTGATCCAGTAGGGTTTCTTTAAAACAAATCTGAGAACTTTCAGAGGAGCAGAAATGATGCAAAGTTTCAACCTTGCTTAATTGATGCGATGGAGTTGGCATCAGCATTAGATATGGATGATCCATGGATAGGCAATACAGTGCACGCTCGAAGTCGAAAGAAGAGACAGTTTCAATAGAAGGCAGAAGATGAAGCTATTGAAGATCCACAAACAAGATACAAGATCGATTTTTATTACAAACTTCTAGACGTGATTGTGTTAGATTTAAGAGAAAGGTTTGGGCAATTTAAACATCACAGCGAGTATTTCGATTTTCTTTACGATATAAATAATCTGAACGATATGCCACCTGAACTTTTGTCTGAAAAGTGCCTGCATTTTAATACGCGAAGAATCGAAAGATATTAACCCGTGATTTGAAAGACGAACTGAAACTATTAACCGCTATAATTAAGCCTAAAAGTTCATCAAAAGAGACTAAAATTAATCAAGAAATATGACTTTGCTCCCTATGTCAGTGTTGCAGTTATGATTTGGTTTATCTTACCAGTAACCGTGGCAAGTTGAGAAAGAAATTTTTCGAAACTTACTCTAAGCTTATTAAAAACTATCTACATTCTTCCATATCTCAAACACATTTAAGTGCTCTAGTGATGATATCAATGGAACATCAATTGGCTGAAACATTGGACTACGCGAATGTGATAAAGGAATTTGCTCATACCAAAACAAGAAAAGTTTATTCAATTAAACTATGTTAAATTGTGTATTTCTATTGTGTTTTAGTACATTATAAGTCTTAAGCTAATTACTTACTTTTGCCGTAATATTTGACTCACTATATTATCTTTTTGCTCCATACTCTATTGGAAACACCTTTTGATATAAAATAAGCTTAAAAATTAAAATTCTTAGTCGAACTAAAGCATACATTAAAAAAAAACTGTATGCCCTGCTGTATATCACGTACAGCAAAATCGAGCATACTGAATATTGTGTCATGTATGGCGTCGTTTAAATATTAAAGCATTCGAGAGAGGCAGTTCAATTTTTTGTTTACTTTTCCTTTTCATACATGTTTTTAAATATGGTATCTTACTTTTTCTTAATATCTGAATGTCTTCTGTCAAAATAAGGTTTGTGGATTAAAGGGGCGGCATTTGAAAGTACCGCCCAGGGCGGCAAAACTGCTAGCGCCGGCCCTGTACAGCGTACTCACTACTCCACAATCCTGCATTGTTATGTTACCCTTGCCCTCTAACGAAGAATAACTACAAACTTGATGTCCTTTAGTTCGCCGAGTTTCCGTTGAGAGACACACGTAATACATCATTACCGATAGCAACAAGATTAGCTATAGATGCGTGAATAAAGGCGAAGAAGGTGTTTGTTATATTTGTCCTCTGGGGTCTTTTAATTATTCTGCACGTTTTCTTTTACAAAAAATTGCTTAACGTAAGTACTGTAGTGTTAATTATTTCGGAACTATTTTGACCACAACATGAACAAAAGTACCCGAAACAACCTGAAATGATCCCTGAATTAAAGGATTGGTTGCGCTCTGTTTACAAAGATGTGAATAGAACCAGCGGCGCAAATCTGTCTTCAACATTGGGGGGGGGGGGGAGAGGGTAAGACCGTTACCATACTTTTTTTGGCGATGTCCAAAATACTTATGAAGTTGAAAAACAATGTTGTGGAGGATCAGAGTTGTCTTTAGCGTTAGGAGGCTGCAGATTTGAGGCTTATTCTGGGGGACATCTATTTTATCTCACGTTCCTTTGTAGCAATCGGACAAAAATCATCAAATTTCTCCCAAAAAACACATTTCAAATCGGATTATTTGGGAGAAGTCCCCCTCAGTTCCAAGATTGGAGGGGACATGTATCCGTCATCCCCCCCCCCCCCGGGATTTGCGCCAGTGAGTAGAACATATGGTTTAGTTTACATCTACAACTTTTACAATGCTTATAGACAATGAATTTCTCGATTATTTCTTATAGCGACTTTTCACCCAAAATTGGAGTCGTCACCTCTCGTTTCGCAAACTTATTGCCAACATTTTAGAAACTGGTTGCGGGGAGAGCTACAATGGATGATTCAAGTTATTTCGTCGCTTCCGCTGTGAACCTAAGTACAAGATTCCAAAAGTCACATTTTTTTTGGTTCCAAACAATATGTCTGCTGGGTGAAAGCATAGACTGGAATGTGTTGCCTTTCCTACCTTATCTTTAATCCCATAGTAGCTTCTTTCCCAAAGTTAAAAAAATGCAATTCTTCCTTTCTTAATAGTACTTATTACCCAAAGTATTACGTAAGCATTGTATGTTACTTATGTAGCTCACAGAGCCGCAGCTATGGGCGAGCAAGCAAAGCACGTGTCCCGGGCGCGTGGTTGGAGGGGCGCCTAAAAGAGAGGTTATATATTAGTACTTTTCCTGGCGGTATTTAATACTTTTCATCAGAGTGCGAAATCATGAAATCAAAGTGAGAGGAAAAAATGAAATGAAATCTTTGAGTTTTACGTCCCACGGTTATGCCGGTTAGGCTAAAGGAGACGGTGATTATGAGAAATGAATGAAATGGTGGAATGAAGTAAGTGGGAGGAAATGGGAGAACCCCGAGAAAACCCACGCACACGGTGTTTGTCCACCACAAGGTTCACTTGGCGGGGCTAGGATCGAATCCGGGACCCCAAGCACCAGAGGTGAACGCTCTACCACTGAGCCACCGCGGCCCTAAAAGTGAGAGGAGACTGGAGGAGTGAAGAGAGAGAGAGAGAGAGACAGAGAGAGAGAGAGAGAGAGAGAGAGAGAGAGAGAAGAAAACGCTCGCACTTTTACACTTCAAAGTAAATTAAGTCATTTATTTTTTCTGTCCCCCTCCTCCCCCTCCCCGAAGTTCTACTGTTAAAGTAAATAGCTAAAAACACTCCCAGGCCAGAACCGCATCTACGTTGGAAATTTGATCGAGATCGGTCGGTCGGTGCAAGAGATTAAGAAAAAATGAAATGAAACCTTTGAGTTTTACGTCCCACAGTTATGCCGGTTAGGCTAAGGGAGGCGCTGATGATGAGCAATGAATTAAATTGTGGAATGAAGTAAGTGGGAGGAAATGGGAGAACCCCGAGAAAACCCACGCACACGGTGTTTGTCCACCACAAGGTTCACTTGGCGGGGCTAGGATCGAATCCGGGACCCCAAGCACCAGAGGTGAACGCTCTACCACTGAGCCACCGCGGCCCCCGGCCGGGAATCGAACCCGGGTGTCCCACGCCAAAGGCGTGTTCACTAACCACTTAGCCACGAGTGAGCTCATCTGTGAGGCAGTGTAAACCCCCCAAAAAAGAAAGAAAATAAACGCACACTGGATGTTTGCGCAACTGAGGATCAAAACATTCTCAATGGAGTATGAGAAATAGTAAACGTCAATCAATGTGTGCTTTTGCTTATTCATTACTTCGTTAATACTTAATTCCTTCTAGAAATAGTGAAACAATACTATGAAGAAACACTAATTAAACTAATAACAATTACGTTGTATTTCTTACCATACCGTTTTTACCACCCATAGAATTTCAACCTAGTACTATACTGCATTAGTCACGCCGTAACGAAAGCTAAAATTCAAAGACCTGGCACTCGTAACTGTTGAAGCTGTGTTGTAGCTACCTGTATATCACGCGGCCTGCGTTGGTACTCCTCAACATAAATACGTCACAGCCCAAAGCCAGGAAACATCACAAACAGAAGACAGGGGCACAAACAGTGCCTGACACTTCACGAACTCAAACCCACCAAGACTCAACTCAACATGACCTTCAATTACGTTCTAGAAACCAAACCAATGCTAAGGCACAAACTTACCAACTTCCTATATGAAAACACAAGAAAAAAAATCTAACGTTTTGGTTCCAAAGTGATGACATAACAATAATACTAAAAAGTTTTTTTTAATTTTCAGTAACCCAAACATTAATTAACTAGGGAACATAACAAAGCAAAAATAAATAAATTAAATTAAAAAATAAAAACCTGACAAGTAAGCTCTCCCTGACTACTTTTTTTTTTTTAATTTCAGTGAGGCTGTAAAATATGTCAATATCTTCGTAATATATATATATTTCATTGTAAACAAGTTCTTTAAACAAAAGAAAGCTCTGAGAGCGCTTACCTCTGACGCGGTAGGTCCCTGGTTCGATTCCTGCTCCCGACAAATAGGCTTTTGGTGAACACTGTAGGTGTGGTTATTCTTAAGACTTTCCAGTTTCCTTACATTTTCTTGATTCCACCATTATCATGTATCTCATCGTCACCTTCTCTCTTACATTGATGTACAATCATGGGGCGTTAAACTAAAAGAAAAAAAAATCTTGCAAATATCCTAGTAAAAATGAGTTTTCTAAACTACACTAGTGGCCCCGCGTAGCGTAGTCGCTAACGCTCTCGCCTTCGGTGCGAACGGTCCCGGGTTCGATCCCGGTGGGGGAACTCGGTCGAAAAAGTATCAAAAGATTTTAAGTCCAGCCATCCTGAATGAGGTTTCCTTGGCTTTTCCTCATTCACAGCAGGCAAATGCCGGAGTGGTACCTAACATATAGGTCCCAGGCCGTTTTCTTCCTTCCCAAATCCAAAAATGAAAATGAAATCTTTGAGTTTTACGTCCCACGGTTATGCCGGTTAGGCTAAAGGAGACGGTGATGATGAGTAATGTATGAAATGGTGGAATGAAGAGAGTGTGAGGAAACGGGACAACCCCGAGAAAACCCACGCACACGGTGTTTGTCCACCACAAAGTTCACTTGGCGGGGGCTGGGATCGAACCCGGGACCCCAAGCACCAGAGGTGAGCGCTCTACCACTGAGCCAGCGCGACCCATGATTTAACAGAGAAAATACATATATTGTACATTATAATTACATTACATTACCAATCTTTCGCAATTAATAAACCACAAGTCATTACACAAGCGTGGTTGGTTCGAAGTTTAGCATCCAATTCAGGTCCGAGGCTATCTGAGACTTGGTTCTAGATCTTTAACGTGGAATACGCACCACATGAGCTTCCAGAAGATTCGAATGAACGGGAGGATGAGGAAGATTTCCCCTCTCCAAGTAATTTAATAGTGTTCACTCTAAAGATAAACCGTATATAACTCTATAACTCTCAATCTTTGTCGTTGCAGGGCACTAGTTTGAAGTGAGGTGATCGTGAACAAAAATTGACCTGATGAGAGAGCATTTTCGTATTATGATTTATTACGATATTCGGCAAGGGTTAACACAACAACAATGTGTTCATCAGATAACTTACTTTTCCTGATGAAGCCCCATCTCAGACAATTTACAGGTGGTTTCAGGAATTCACGTGTGGTCAGCTCAGCCTGACTGATGGAGATTGTGCAGGTAGTCCATCGACAGTCATTGTGCCCAAAAACGTTGCTGCTGTTCGTGAAATTATGAACACTGATTGGCATGTGACTTATCGCGAAATTCAGGAAATCTTAGGCATTGTAATGAGCCAAATACAAATAATATTGCACTATTATTTACGTGTAAAAAAACTTTGCACTCGTTGGATCCCACACAATTTAAGTCGCGCACAAAAGACGCCCGTGTAAAGTGGTGCAAAGTTATAACGAAACTGTTCAAGTCTGGATCATCTAATTCGGTGTTTAACATTGGAGCAGGTAATGAAACTTGGATATATACGTACGAACCGGAAACTAAACGACAATCTGCTGTGTGGGTGTTCCGCGAGAACCTAAACCAATCAAAGTTGTTCATGCACACTGTGCCTCCAAACAAACGATTGCATAAGTTTTTGGTAAATCAGGTCATATTGCAACTGTACCATTGGAGAATTGCAGAACAGTCAATGCAGAATGGTACACAACCATATGTCTATCAGAAGTACTGAATGTGAGCAAACAGTTCAACCGTCGTATCATTCTGCACACGACTATACGAGCTCGCACACAGCAGCTGCCACAAATGATTTTCTGGACCAGGAAAGCGAAGTCATGACATCCGGCTTATTTCCCTGATTTAGTTCCCAGTGATTTCTTTTTGTTCCCAACAATAAAGAACATGTTGCGTGGGAAGCGCTTTTGCACCTCCAGAAGAAGCCATCGAGACATACAAACTGCAGGTTTCACAGATACCAACCTCGGAGTGGCATACCTGTTTCAAGATTTGGTTCTATCGCATGAAAATGCACTGCTATTCATGGGGAGTACTTTCAAAAGCAATAAAAAAATGCACTTTCATGTTCTTGCGTTCTATCATTTTCCCGAAACTTTCAGTGCAACCCTCGTATTGCATCACTGAGATATAAATAGCTTTGATTGTATATCTAGAAAAGTCACCCTCTCGTAAGAAGCTTCATTTGAACCCTTCGAGTTACTGCACTTCCCACCTGGATACAACAGGGTAAACGTAGTCTCAAGCAGGCCCGAAACCAGCCACATATGTTTAGAGGGACCATGAATATATTAGGGGGGCAAGTCATCAAAACTTCTCTTACAAATATCTAAATTGTGTTTTCTGTATTGAGGTCTGGAGGGGCCATGAAAAGTTTAGGGGGCAGTTGCCCACTAGCCTCCCCCTCTACTTACGGGCCTGGCCTCAAAACAAAACACTAGAATGTGCGCAACTGGGGATCAAAACACAAACGGAATAGGATAAATAATTCAAGTGAATCAAAGCCTAGCATAGCGAGTTTTTGCGTATTAGTTGCTTTGTTAATACCTAATTCCTTCTAGAAATAGTGAAACAATACTATGAAGAAAAACTAATAACCGAATGAATCTCAAGGAACCGGAATAATTTCCGACTGATTAAACTAGTTATAAATTCTATAACTTACTGTTCCGTTGAAGGTCTCAACTCCAGCAAGTAGACCTACACAAAACCAAAACTAGGGAATTAAAAATTATTTTTCTTTTTTCATGTCGCACAGCTACGACCTTAGGCCAAAAGAGACTGACAATTAATAGAAGTGAACGCGTTTATGGAAGTAATTTGTTTCCACTCTCCCACCGAGAATCGGACGAGGGGGCACGTTTAGCAAGGCCACACGGAAATCACTAGACCAGTGGGGAAGACTACTAAAATACAAAGTAACAATATATTTAATTTATAGTAGAAATCAAATTAGTGTAAAGAATTGAGAAGGAATCTTATTCTAAATGCCAACAGGGTATATAGTATGCTATTTAACGCAGTTTATCTGAAATCGTGAACTGTGCACACCAGTGGCGTATTTAGGGGGGTGGCTTCCGGGCTTAAGCCCTCCCCAAAATCTTACTTAGTAAAGTAAATGAAATATCCTGCAGAATTTTCACATTTCCAGGCAAAGCCCCCCCCCCCCGAAAGTTAACAAAGCCCCTCCCGAACAAAATCGTAAATACGCCACTGGTACACACCAATATCACGGAACGATTTTTATGACGGTGCCCTTAAACTATACCAACTAAAGAAGTAGACCCAATTATCTTCGTGACATTAGGGAATGCAGGCAGGCGCATTAGCCCAGGTTGGGCACAGCTATAAAGAAAACGCATGGAAACAAAGTAAAACATCTTTCAGTTTTACGTCCCGCTTGTAACCAGAGTCTGATCTAGAAGGTAAAAACTGGGGGGGGGGGCAGAACCCAGACTATGGTAGGTATATCATGAGTTTACTATAAACTTTGAAAGAAATATTAATAATACCTTAAATTATATCTGTCACTCAAAAAACTGGGGGGCCTAGCGCCCCCGGCCCCGGGCTAGATCCGCCACTGCTTGTAACGTAATAAAATGTAATACAAGTACTTGATTGATCAAATCTGGTTATCATACCGTGAACCACCACTCGTAAAACAATGAAAATACAGTTACCAACTACTATGTGGTCTTCACGTTGCTGTTAGTAACCACATTATATCTTTACTATTACTTATCAATATATAACATGCTCTGTCTCATAACATCTATAGCATCTGTCCAAGTTAAAATTCAGTTGTTTTACGTTTTTACCAAGCACAGAATATGAACCCAGTCCAATCCTACAATAGTCTCACTGTGAAAGGTGAAATTAAACTGCCTGGCATTCGAACCCATGTCAGGCATTTGCTTTAACGTCCGTTGCAGACTCTCGTGGCGGCTTGCGTGCATACCCATGGCTTTCAACTATGGTTTAGTAACCAAATCAAGTGCCAAGACAAATACAAATAGCAAACACGCCAACTCTCCATATCAAGTTAACGCAGATGGGAGGGGAGGAATGTATACCTAAATTCCAAATTTATGTATCCAAAACAATGAAAACATGTTTTAATTTTGAAAATTATGTTTTCTAGACCAAATATGAACTAACCAGAGATTTCAAGGAACCAGTTCGTCATAAGCTAGAACCATCGCATATCACTAACTATTCAAAATTATATTACTAATTTCTAATATTTCAAACTACTAAGGCAAGGGAATGAGTTAATTTTTTGTGGAAGCTAATTTGAGCTCATTTTACTTTCATATATACATACCAATAAGCTGAAAGTTTCAAGAAGGCCTGAAGATGGTCAAAAAGGGTTCTCAAGCCCTCTCTCCTGGCTTACATCCTAGCTACGGACATGACCGTGTTATACTACTCTATGTGAAGATACGTTCCTCAACCAACATAGGACATTTTTTTCGATTACTTACGTAAAGAAAAAATATTTTATGCAACCTATATACACCTTTGAGTAATTTCAAAATGCTCCAAGATTTCAAATGACTTAATCCAACAGTCAATATTGTATGATATTTAAGTTATGAAATGAGAGCTCGGACCACGGCGGCTCAGTGGTAGTGTGGTCACTTCTGACGTGAGGAATTACTCCCTGTTCAATCCTTGTTCCAAGGTTAAGTACCATAAACTCCGTCGGTCCAGACCTACTATGTAAGTGAACCGGTAAAAATGCACTTTAAACAGAACATTCATAGGAACCAATACTAAACCGAGCCCTGCGGGGTGTCTAACCCCGTTCGCTTGCTGTCACTCGCTCAGTTATATTTCCCTTAGTAAGTAACACTGGAGATCTTATATTTGCAGGATTGGGGGAGAAACTAAAAGATACCCAAAATCACTTGTTCTGCTCAAAGTGCACTCTTACCAGTGAACGAAAATTAAGCAAACCTAACCAAAATATATTTATACGTAATTATGCCAGTTTTTTTTTTTCCTTTTTAATAGAACCACTCAATCGTAATAAAATAATCACCCTGACTACTAAGTAATCTTGACTCGCTATCGCTCACTTGGCATTACTATGTGAATTGAATATTGAGCTTTGATGAAGAAAGTAACCATCCTGGGTACCAACTCTCTTTACTTATATATGCGCACCAGCATTCTAGAACCTTCCCCGTAATTACTGTCAAAGTTGAAGAGCTATTGGGGCTTAACGGAATAAATAGGTCTACACTGTTCCCAAGTGCTTTGTGATGAACAAACACCATGGCCCTTTTTTCCACAGAGTTCTCTCGTTTCCTCCCACTTTCGTTATTCCAACATAATCATTCATTTCATAATCAGTCTCCCTCAGCCCCAGTGCATAATCGTGGGACATTAAACTTAAAAAAAAAAAAGAAAAGAAAAGAAAGATTAACGTAGTCTACACAAACTGCTACTTCTATAAACATACCTTCATACATTTACGTAAATAAAAAACAAACGAGCTTACGGAATCTCGCAGCACTGAGGTGAAAGTAAAACAAAACTAATTGAAATGTAAAATAGTAGATCTTCTAGTGCAGGAAAACCAACTTACTTGAAATCCTAGGTGAGTGACCACGATCAAAAATGCTTCCACTCTCCTTCTTATACTAATTTTGCACATCAAATGTCAAGCCAAGACGAAGCTAAGTCGCTTCTATGCTACTGAATTCTGGGTATTACAAAAATAATGACAACCCGCCCGCTAATGCTACCAATGAAAAGGATCCACCAGTTAGTAACCCCTACGGGCAATTTTACTATTGGGCAATGGAAATAAAAAAAAAAATGCTTTTTACGTCAAGCAACTGATAGCAGACACTGATATATTACTTGTTTTCTCTGTTGTTTTTTAAACCTTTCAATACCCACGTATTTTTTCTGTAGTGGGACTGGGTTGTTAGTACACAAGATATACATGGAAAGATACAGCAGGCGGCGCGGTGTCTCATTGGTAGAGCGTTCACCTCCGGTGCTTGGGGTCCCTGGTTCGATCCCAGCTCGCGCCGTGTGGACTTTGTGGTGGACAAACACCGTGCTCGTGGGTTTTCTCGGGGTTCTCCCGTTTCCTCCCACTTTCTTCATTCCACCATTTCACTCATTTCTCATTATCACCGTCTCCTTTAGCCTAACCGGCATAACCGTGGGACGTTAAACTTAAAGATTTCATTTCATTTTCAAAGATACAGCACCGAGGCTACTAGGCTATATTAGACGTAGATCCGTAGCTTTCATTCAAACCACATTAGAGAGCACGGTGGCTCAGTGGTAGATCCTTGTCTCTGTGGCGTGAGGTCCCTTGTTCGATCCTCGACCAAGTAAGTTTGGGGTGGGCAACATCGTGTGCGTGGATTTTCTCGGGGTACTCCTTTCCCTCCAACATTCTCATTCCATCAATTCTTCCATCATCATTCACTTACTTTGATCATCGACTCCCTTACCCTAGCGGACATAAGTATGGGACGTTAAACTGAAAGATTTCATTTCAATTCATTTCATTTCTCAAACCACAGTACCTACCATCGAGAATCAAACCTGTTCTGCATAGGCAGCGAAGTTCTAACTACTTGGCCATGAGGAATCCCATCAGGGGTGTCATTTAGAGAGGGCAGGGAGGGGCAATTGCGCCCCTGAGATTGAGATTTATATAGATTTTATCAATAGAATAGTATTAAATCAGTAAGAAAACGCAAAATTTTACTTATATCAAGAGGTCTTGCCCCCCCCCCCCCAAGCAAAATCTGAAATGACGCTCCTGAATCCCATCGATGTATGTTTGGTTTGGTCAACAACATATTTTCCTCCTTTGCTTCTTTCTTTAGTGGTTGAATAATAATAATAATAATAATAATAATAATAATAATAATAATAATAATAATAATAATAATAATAATAATAATAATAATGAGTTTCTTCGTGGTTAAGCGGTTAGCGTACGCGCCTTTGGCATGAGAGACCCGGATTCGATTCTTGGCAGGAGTTCATGTGGTTCGAATTCCACGTTAATCAGTAGGTCCCGTCTCATATAGCCTCGCTGCTTAAAGGGACGTTAAACTCAAAATCAACTCAACTCAATAATAATAATAACATACATCCAGAAATGCTTTAGAGGTGGCTGCAAATCGGATGATTAATATGTATGCTTCATATACATAAAACAAAACGTAATAGACGACTAGTTAGCTTCCATGGGCACGTTGTATTACAGAAAGATCAGTATTATAAACGTAATTTGGAAGATGGTATAAATATAAAGAAGGCAACAATGTAATCCTGGTATCTTATGCGTTCATCACAGGGATGATACTGCATTGTAATATATATAGAATATAGGAATAGTCTATAGTTGTTTTAAGACATCGGAGAACTCCAGTATGTGACGTAAAATAAAGTGATAAACAACTCCGCTTTTTTCGCCTGTGATCAGTACTCCAACTAAGATTTTTTTTTTTTTTAAAAAAAAAAGGTACATTGGAAGCTTGTACGGTGGCGTCAACTGCCGTGTCCCCGTACGAATCCTTCCATTTAACACAATGCTTCTTCACGACTGCCGGGTACGAAGAGTTGCTCGAGACAGTTGTTCTAAAGCTAACGGTGGCGGCGACTGTTTTAGAGGAAGCAACTACAGTTGCCCCGTACAAAAGCTCCAATTTAAGCAATACTTCACAAGCAGTGACATAACTCGGTGGTTGCGTGTTAAAAGGACATTAGAAGAACTAAAACACGTAAATGACGTAATCGAATTTTCCGAAGAAATAAAATAAATTTCGATGATTTTTTCCAAACCAAACTTTGACTTTCCGCTGAATAAAATGAAATGAAATGAAATCTTTAAGTTTAACGCCCCAGGGATATGCCGGTTAGGCTAAAGGAGACGGCAATAATGAGAAATGAGTGAAATGGTGGAATGAAGAAAGTGGGAGGAAACGGGAGAACCCCCGAGAGAAACCAAGAGCACGGTGTTTGTCCACCACAAAGTCCACTCGACGCGAGCTGAGATCGAACCAGGGTCGTCAAGCACCGGAGGTGAACACTCTATCACTGAGCCACCACCCCCGCTGAATAAAGTCGAAGTCACTACTTCAAAAATGAAATGAAATGAAATCTCTAAGTTTTACATCCCACGTTTATGCTGGCTAGGCTAAAGGAGACAGTGATGATGAGAGATGAGTGAAATGGTGGAATGAAGAAAGTGGGTGGAAACGGGAGAACCCCGAGAAAAAACATGCACACGACATTTGTCCACCACAAAGCTCACTTGGCGCGAGTTGGGATCGAACCAAGGACCCCATGTGCCAGAGGTAAAGGCCTTACCACTAACCCATCATGGCCTCTATTAATAAAATTGCAAACTTTTTTTCATGTTATAAGTGTACAGCATACAGTACATATATACATTGTATTATTTATACCTTTTATAAACCATGAGTTGTAAGTAACAGACCGTCTAACGTCGTAAATATATTTCACGTGAATTACTTTTCTATATTGAAAGTATTTATCACGAAAACCTATCAACATAATATTTTCAGATTTGAAACGTCAAAAACTGGAATGTTACGCGCTTACAAGTAGGTCAGATAAGCTAGTAAATTTGCATGCATAGTAAAACTAAGTAAAGTTGACTGATAATAATTTCCGCCCCATCACATTTGGTGCCTTAACTCTCTGTGCTACTCGACTATTTTTACAAATTGATTCCCTCCCTTCAGAGTGTTTCACGAAACAAATCTTGGACCCGGTAGAGTTCTCACCTCTGACGCCTTGGGTCCATGGGTCGATTCCAGCTACTGTCAAGTGAGCTTTTGGTGGGCAAACACTGTGTGCGTGATTACTCTTAAGATTCTTCCGTTCCACCCCACTTTCTTTTTGCAACCATTATCACCTATCTCATCATCACCTTGGTGGATAATCGCAGGACGTTAAACAAAAAGCTTTATGTGAAAATATTCTAGCAAAAATGGCTAACAGTCTTTTAGACTACACGAAGACGATATTCGCGCTGAAAACGGTTTCTAAGCAAACATGTTATGAAGTTATGAGATTTACTCTATGTTATAGTAATTCTCCTCCGAGGAAGGGACCGTCTAAAAAGAAATAAATAAACACAACATTTACTTTGTGCACCTTGAAATGTAGAAAAAGTTTATAAGCGCCAATGTTCAAAGAATTCTCAAAATTCAGATTCGCCCATTCTTTCTTCTTAACTAACGGGTTAAAATAGGAAGAGTTGCAACCAGAAGTCACGTTAACATGTTAGTGATTTATTAAGCTTAAAGAGAGTTATACTAAAGTAATCGGTAATTAAAGGAATATTTAATTAATGTTATAGTTAACTATTGTACTTACTCAGGCTTTTGTTTCCTTCCTTTGTTCTTTTTAGCTGTAAACAAACCTAGTTCAGTAAATGACTCTTCTTCTTCTTCTTCTTCTTCACCAATTTAATGCCCGAGGCAACAAATATCGTTGGATAGTTAGTAAATATATGAAGCGTATAATAAATTAATAAGATCGTGTTACGTAGTAAAGTATTAAAAGTATAAAGTAGAAGATATAGAATGAAGGGTGTTACGACCTCCCACGCCGTGACATGATATGCATAAACCGACCCGCAAGAAAACGACAGTTGTTCTTTGTTCAATGACGTCACTCATGATGAAAGAAAGAACTGTCCATGGGCGGTCAGAATCTCACATACAGATGGATGTATGAAATATATAGCTGACGTATATAATATACGTATACATATGTAATATACGGAAGTTTGTTCGATGTCAGACATCCTGCAGCAACATGATGTAATATCTAAGTGAGAAAAAGGCAGTAATTATGTAGTATATGGATAACGTATGCTCCATACAGATTTCCGTACTAAACGTAAGGATTCCATATATTTGTACAACATACCGCTGTCCGGATAACGGATTTTTCTCAGTGTGCCGCTAGATGGCATTTGCTGTCGGTGTACATAACAAGCGAAGAGTTGCCAAAAAGAAATCGTGTTATATCAAGAGCTATGCCTACAATCATCGTTAACGTGGCATTCCAAACAGAATCTGGACATTAATTCCAACAACTGAGCTAATATGGCTGTACTTTGACTCATAAATATTTTAAAATTATTTACTGGCATTGCTACAAGTTTCTTTTAATAAAATAATTGCATTATACCCATCAGGTAACTCTAAAAACGACCACAGATAGCTTTTCTGTCATTGGTGTTGTGCATGTTGCTTAACTAAACACTTAAAAAACTTTAGGTCCGTTGAGTCAGAGTAAGGGATTGTCCAAAATTTTTTTTAAAAAAATCAGTAAGGTCGGTGCCGCTAATGGAACCTTTTCCGCACTAGCCGTCATCGAATTTCCAACAAAAGTGCAAAACGCTCCACCCTAGTAATTAGCTTCTAGCTTTTAATCTTGTACGAAATAATAATAATTATTACTAGTTTGTTATTATTATTATTATTCCTGAAGACTTGATAGTTCAAGTATTGAAACATCCGAGTATTCAAATATCTGAATATAATAAAACGTATGTCATCGCCGATCAATCGCCATCAAAAATCCTAAAGTAAAAAAAGTTGCCCGACGTGGATTCCAACAAGTGCCTTGATCACTGAACCGTCATCACTACGTGGTAAACGATTCGTCAGGTTTCTTTGCCTCTGCTTGCAAAGTTGTATGTTATATTTCTTCGATTCAAAACGTCTTACGTATTTCTTTTATGATGATATAAGTGAATAATCTTCGGTAAAGTTTATATTAATAACTTGACTTGTTCTTAAATCTTTGGTTCACAAGTTTGTTTTTTCTCCACACGAAACTACAGATATGACAGATTTAATTCTCGTACTCTGCATTTGTTTCAAAGCAATCGCCATTACCTCGTCAAAGACTTATGTCCGCCACGATACATATTAACCGAGAGAAGTTCATTTTCCGGAAGCGGAAATTTCACTTTAAGGATTTCGGAAAATTAGGGAATTCGGTAAAATCCCGGAATTCAGAAAAATTCCAGAACTCGGAAACAAACCGGAATTTAGAAAATTCCAGAATTCATAGAAACCCCGGAATTCGGAAAAATTCCGGATTTTTTCGAATTCCGGAGTATTTACAAAATTAGAAATTTCTAAATTCCGCATTTTTTCCGAATTCCAGATTTTTTCAAAACCGGATTTTTTCCGAAGTCTGGAATTTATCCGTTTTTACTTTCAGGAGTCCGCAAAGTAAAAATTCCGCTTCGTTCTTTTTGCATTGAAATCGCTTTATTTTATGCGCACTATGAGTGCATACTGTCGAACATTGCTCCCATCACTCTATCATTCCCCGTTCTCTCGATATAAATTGCTATTTTGCTAGTAAGGGATATATGGCGTTTCAATCATTACTTTTGATGGAGAATCGAGGAAGATATAGCGTTGTCACAAACAACACCTTTTTGTAATATATAATAATAATAATAATAATAATAATAATAATAATTATTATTATTATTATTATTATTATTATTATTATTTTACTTACCACTAATGTTACCAACAACTATTTGCAATGCAATGTGTTACTGAAAAGCAAATCAAATAACACTCCTCGCCATTCACGCTCCCGAACTCGAAATACATGATTTACAGTTCTCTGTGTTAGGGGAAAGCACATTTATTATATTATTTTTTCAAATAACACGTTTCACAAGTTACTTTATTTTCAATGTGTAACAATTGTCTTGTTCCGATAGGAAAATATCTGTCTTGAAAGAAAATAAAACTTGACAGTAACGAAAGGACATGAACTTTCTTTAGGTGATTAATCGGGTCCAATATTTCAATAAAAGAGGATAAGTTCCTACACACAAATATTTGAGTAAAAGAGAAAAACTCACTCAAACATTGTGAATACCCATTTATGGACGAAATTGGTTCCCTTGGAACTTCTTAAAAGTTTGAAGAGCTGCCATTTGAACATTTTCAGCTGATTATTCTGGCTAACGAACTCATTCAAGATATTTCAACAATTAGTTTCTGCCAAATTTGGTCTCAATCCGCTGAAAATCACGGTGATTATGGCATCCACAAAAAGAGTTTTAGAAATATACAGATGCGCTTTATGCGATAGATATACACACAGCACCGGGCCCGTGCTGGGATACTAACGAGGGCGGTGGACAAGCCTACTGAAAGGGCGCCCATACAAACGCAAATATATATATATATATATATATATATATATATATATATATATATATATATATATATATATAGAGAGAGAGAGAGAGAGAGAGAGAGAGAGAGAGAGAGAATGAAAGAAAGTATAGGTGCCATTTTATATCAAAATCATCACCGAATTTGTTTTAGTGTTAACGTAAATAGCTAATTTGTGGAAACCTGGAATCAAAATCCTGTTTACTAGAGAAAAACGTTTTAGTTCCTGTAATAACATTTCTTTCAAATAAAAAGAAGCTATATATACCAACAACTTAATATAACTCTATGGCCTATGGACACAGGAGATTCAGTGCCGCGTTTACAAAAGCTCTCCATTGATTTATGTCCTTAGCGAATTGTACCCAGTTTCTACTTTATATTCCAATCTCTGCGAGAACCATTTTAATATTGTCACCCCATCTGCGCCTCGGTCTTCCTAATTGTCGTTTTTCTATTTAGATTTCCAGTTAGAACTTAGAAAGCGTTTCTAATTTCTTCCATTTTGGCTAAATGACTGCCCATTTGAACCTCCTAGACTTGATGACCCTAACAATGTTTGGTAAACGTATAAATTATGCACTTCCTAGTTATGAAGTTTTCGCCATTCCCCTGGCTACATGACCTGCCCATTTGAACCTCCTAGACTTGATGATCATTAAAATGTTTGGTAAACGTATAAATTATGCAGTTCCTCGTTATGAAGTTTGTGCCATCCCCCATTCCCGTTCCTCTTGGAGTCCGAATATTGGTCTAAGAATCTTGTTTTCAAATATATTCAGTCTGCATTTCTGCAGATCATTTTTCGCAACCATACAGCACAACAGGCATGATTATCGTTTTATATTTTAAGCTACAAATTCCTCAACAGAATTCGCGACAACAAAAGATTTTTAACTGAATAATAACACGAAATCCCTGCTTTCAGTTGACATCATTTTTTAGTGATTATAGTTTTGGTCTGTTAATAATGATCCTAGATATGTAAAGGTATCCACTTTGACGAAAGTAAATATTATTTGGTATTTTAACGCATGCATAAAATACAGTATTACGATCCCGTCAAACTTCCACGTGTTTAGTTTTCTCTGCATTTACTTCTAACCCCATATCCCTGCAAGCGTTAATTAAGATTTCTGCATTCCTTTCTATTGTTCTATCATCTCCTATTAAATTTACATCATCAGCGTACGCCCTGGTAAATACAATTCAGCTAGGGGTGTCATTTAGGGATGGCAGGAGGGGGCTACTGCCCTCCCCCAAGAGTTTGCGCATTACATATATTTTAATAGATTGTCTACAAATACACTAATACAAAACGTGAAAGTCTATGTCGGTGGTGCTCTTGCCCCCCTCAAGCGAAGTCTGAAATGACTCCTCTGAATTCAGCTCTAGGATCTGATTGCTGTTTTTGCTTTTCCTTATAGTGTTCTCCAGAACAAAGTTAAATAATAATGGCGACAACGCATCTCCTTGTTTCAGGCCATTCTTGACGTGAAAGCTCATAGACATAAATTTTCCTACCCGGACTTTACTTTGGGATTCATTTAAACATATCTTAAATAATCTACCTTTATCGGTATTCCAAATTCTGTAAGCATGTACAATGTTTCCCTCCTACCATAGTCTATGCCAAGATATTGTATTCCCATTTCTTTTCAAGTATTAGTCGAATGGTAAATATCTGGTCGATAGTTGATCGATTTGATCTAAATCCGCTCAGATAATCTCCAATAATTCATCTGTGTATGGAGTCAATCTTGCTAATAGAATGTTTAAGAGGATTTATTGCATGTTGACAGAAGAGAAATGTCTCAATAATTATATAATCAGTTTTGTTGCTTTTCTTCTGAAATGGGACGTGATTGATTCCTTTCACTCTTGTGGTAATTCCTCCTTGTTCCAGATAAGAAGAATGAGTTTGTGTATCCTGTTCTATAATTTTTCCCCTCTAGCTAAAATTAACTCAGCCAGAATTTCGTGTACACCCGGAGGTGTGTGTTTCCTTAATTTTTAAATAGCGATTTCTGTTTCTGTCTGGTTAGGTTCTGGAATATTCGGTTATGCAGTATGCATTTCACTTTCTCCACGAACATTAGTTTTTGGTTATGTGTTAACCCCTTTCTGTATGATTTGTTTCTTTTAGCAAAAAAATAATCAGTATTGGAAATCCTTATATGGGAACTTGAAAAATGAATTAAAACTTGAATTTTATATTTTCACTTAATTCCTACGAGAAATAAGTAAGTGCCATATATGACACACTTACAACTCACAAAGAACATACCAGATGACACCAAAATCTATTATAACGTCACCACACGTCAATATCTCACACAGCAGACAAAACAGTCATTTGATGTCTTTGATAAATTACAAAAAAGCTAAAGTGGAAAAAAAGGCATGTGCCATATATGACACGGCATGCGGTAAGAGTAATCATCAAATAAATCTTTCCATCTATTTAAGATGCTATTCTGATCAGTGAGAACTGTTCCGTTGGCTTTCTTTAATGTATAAGCACGACGATGATAGCCTTTCTCAAGTTCGTTGATGCATTTATACATGTCCCGAATGTTTTGGTTTTTACTATTGTCTTCGAGTTAATTAGTGTTCGTGCCTTGAGTTCGTGCCAAGTTATCAGTTCTGATTCGAGGATTCTGCGAATATATCTGAACAAGCCTGTTTTTACAGGATGAGGTTGTTACCCTCACACCAAATCCCCAAGCTGGAGGATCACACCTTGTTGTCTGTCCGCGACTGCTTATTCAAGTATGTTCGCAGCTAAACTCTATATCTAGAGGTCTTCTTCTCGATCCACAACCTGAGGGCGCGCCATGCCGTGGTTACAGGAAGACCACATTTCCCAGAAATTAATATAGCTATATTTTAGATATACAATAGGTACTGATTATCCGAACACTGCTTTAAAACACATAGCAACAATCAATATGCTGGATATATATATGCATATTAAGACTGTGAAAGCCGTGAAAATCGATACTAGTGTCAATGTGGTATTTCATGAATGCATCCGAACTATCTTGATGTATCACATTGTTTCGTTTCATAGCTACATAACTTCATAATATTTTTGTAAGTGATTATACTCTTTACCTGTTCTCTGCCAATAGCAACTGTATGAATTTATAATATAAAACTGAAATACAGAAGAATAAAATAAAAAAAATATATATAATGTGATATTTCTCAGGGCATCTTATGTAAAGGGCGCCTGATATCTTTCACAGGTTCTTTATTAACAGCCACTACTTGAATTTATTAAACAAACCTGGTACACTGGATAACTAAAACCACTTATCTATAATGTGATGTTTCGTAGGGCGCCTTATGTAAAGGGCGCACTGTACCTTTCACGGGTTCTTTACCAACAGCAACTGAATATATTTATCGTACAAACCTGTGGTGTTCAGAAGAGTGAATAAAATAGTTTATTTTTGATGTGGTTTCGCAAGGGCGCCTAGTGTAAAGGGTGCACTGTCAAGGGCGCCCATCAGGAGGGCAAGGTGAGGTGCTCGCCCCTAGAAGAAATTGTACTTCAGAATATAGAAAACCCAATAAAGTTTTTAGAACAGTTACAGCAACATTTGAAACTATATTTGAAATGTCGCTTATACTTGCCTACCCTTGGAAACCACATGGGCGCCCTTGTGCACTGTACCTTTCACAGGTTCTTTACGAATAAAAGTGTAAGAATTTATTACTAAAAACTTGTATCTTTATTTATACTGTGATGTTTCGGAGGGCGCACCGGGACACGTTCCGGTGGGCCAGCACGGGCCTGCACAGCACACACACTGAGAGAGAGAGAGAGAGAGAGAGAGAGAGAGAGAGAGAGAGAGAGAGAGAAAGAAACTTTCGAACTGAAAGTGATTTTTGACTCAGAGGATGATGATCGGCAAAAGTGCCTCGCACCCTTCTCCCTTCTCGCGCCCGTGCTGGGTCAGAGCTTAACTGGGCCTCTTTTTTGAAAAACGTATTAACCAACCTAACCTAAACACAAGCCTCAGAGTACTCAACGTAGAAATCGTAGTCGAGAGGTTTAAGGCGTGTAATGATTGAATTTTTAATAACATGAGTGTGGGTTCGAACCCCTCCACTTCCATTTTTTTACTTTTTGCAGCTACGTCGGAACGTAAAACTTTTATTCATTACTAATTACAAATGACGTTTACATTAAAAATAAGAGGAATTTTTGTGGCATTTGTTCGGATATTCTTCTCTTTGGAAATGAAGACAAGAATAAAAGCAATACGCAAAGACAAAAAGTATTATCATTACTAAACATTACCAATAATAATTGCTACGAAAGACTAAATACGACCTCTTTTACCATCTCTCATGAGCTGTATGCATTATTTACAATTTTTTTTTTAAAAAAAATCTCGTGGTGGGGAATTCGAACTGACGTCCTTTGCATTTGTAAGCCAGCACCTTAACCACTACACCAAGATCATTGCTTGGTAAACATTTAGTTGTCGGCGTATTTTCTGGAATTTGTGTTTTATGTTCCCACTTCGACAATTTTTTACTCTTTTTTCTCCGTTTACCAGGTATTTCTGGCTTTCTTATTCGGCGGCGTCCTTTATTTACACTATGCACCAGTGTTCAAAGTGGGAGAAAGCAGAGGCGTTATGTTTTATTATGATTTTGACTCAACATACCGGCTATTTAGATATTGTCTTAATCACTGAAAAACCAGAGACGGTATGTCCTGATTACAGGAAAACCAGAGGTGGTATGGCATGCCACCGCATACCGTCTCACTTCGACCACTGCTATGCACTATTCGGATTCGCAGCTTGTGTCCCTCTGCAATGTCTTATTCAGATTAGACTTTTCTTCTTGTCCCTCAGTAAACATTTGATTGATTTAACTCTCATATTTTCCATGGATGGAGCGCAAGAATGCCAGACTCAAAAAACAGGTTTACGTTTACTTTCCTGACAGACCTTACAATTTCAATCACTGCCTTGTTCTAGGTACTTTTTTCTTCTGCTATAGTCAGATAATTGAAGCACTTCTGCCGGAACCACAGTTCAACTTCGATCTTGATTTCTTCATCGTTGTGGAAGTGTTGTCCAGCAAGATGTTTCCATAAACAAAAAGTAATAGGCCTACTTTATGAATATCAGCTGGGCGCTTAAATTGTTCTTGGAGAAATTTAATGACCGACCGTATCTCACATTTGGCGGATTCTGAATCGGTGCAGCTATTGTAAACACGTGTTAGTTGAACTAGACTTCACCACATAGCAGTGAGGACCAGCGGAAGATTAACAGGAGAAGGCACCATACTTAACTCACGCACAAAATTATTACTTGTCCGCCTACAGAATTGGTAGCCTTACTTTACGAATACGTCTTGTACGTGAATGAAAGAAGTAGCGGTTTTGATCAAGCAATTCAGTGATAGTATTACTGATTTTGATCAAGAAATTCAGTAATAGTGGAAGGTCGTGTTATTCATCACACATTCTTTAACTTGAAAGAAAAAATATATCTCCGACTGGCTGGCTATAAGCCCTTTGAGTCTTCGTACTTCTTCCAGGAGTACTGAATAATAGCCCAAATAGTGGGAAACAGTAGACTAGCCACCTGTCAATGTTTTAATTGGTCTTTTTGCCAACTAGCTGCCAACCAATTTAATTGCCAGCTATTCCTTGCAAAAGTAAACTGCGAGGTCGTAACTGTTGGATAAATGACGGGAAATTGTTGGTTAGTCAATGTTAAACCAACAATTTGTATAAATATCAATTCTTAATCATGCCGACCATTAGGTTACATAGGGCTTATCAAGTGGGCTGCTAGGGTGAGAGTTAAGTTTCGTTTATTCAACAGGCTTGCCAATGCTTTAAATTCTAGAACACGAAACATTATTGAAGAGAAGTATTAAAGAGAAGTACTAGAAGATCTGGTAAGCAAATTGGGACGATAACAGCCTGTTTGGCATACCTAGGCATGCTATGGGTTGTGATCCGTACCGGTTTACGTCAACGCAACGAAAAATCTGTGTTTTAGTTTGCAATAATCGGTATAGCAGTTACATTTGCTGGGCCCAGCTTTTGTGTAGCTTTACGGTCCGCAATATTTGGGAATACTAGTTCGAAATGACACACCTCATATTTTCTTGAGACAAAAATAGGACTTCGGGTCCCATTTTGTAGCGGTTTGCCTCAATACCACGTAAAATTTGCGTTTTACTTTGTAATAGTCGGCATAGCAGTTGTATTATTTGTGTTATGTTGCAATCTTAAAATTTTGCGAAGCTTGTTACGGATTGATGCCCATTGCGATGTCTTTTACTTTTGTCAACGTAAATGTTGAACAGTGTCACTTCTACTCCCATGTGCAACAGAAAACAATGGTTTCAAACATCTTTTGTCCCTATATTTTTAGCTTTTTCTGAATAAATCACTACAGATTACGAAACGTACTACCGAACAAAGCGACTCTAGGTTATACAAATTAACTGAACTTATGTTATTGATACTCGAATATAGATTATGATTTATGAATAACATTTGTATTGGCCGATATTAAAAACAGGACAAAATGGCATTTTTGTTAGTACGATGTGAAATGAAATTAAAAAGGTACGTATTATCGGTCTGGGTGTTCAGATAGTAAATTAAGATGTAAAAAATCATAATATCAGCTGTAAACACTTATAAAAATAACACATGGGCTGAAAAGTCCCGGGCCTAACACATAGATGGCGCTAGTTGTATTGCAGTCACCTTGTTTTCAGTGAATACTAACCTTCACAAGACAGCTGTGAGAATTTCATGATATTCTATTCATTCGTCTCTGAGTTATTGTGCTAAGAGTGACCCTACTTGTGTTAATTTCAAAACAATGAATCAAAAACAATTTCGTGTTTTAATTTTACACTGCTTCTTGATGGGAAAAAATACCGTTCAAGCGAAGCAATGGCTTGAAAAGTGTTATGGGGACTCCGCTCCATCAGAAACAACAATAAAACGTTGGTTTGCTGACTTCAAACGTGGTCGTAGAGACACCGATGATGCAGAACGCAGTGGACGTCCAAATGAGGCAGTAACATCAGAAAACATTAAAAAAATCCACAAACTTGTTTTGAATGATCGAAAAGTGAAGGTGCGTGAGTTAGCTGACATCGTAAAGATATCAAAAGAACGTGTTGGCTTTATATTGCATGAGCATTTGACTATGAGAAAGCTCTGTTCAAAGTGGGTGCCGCGTTTGCTCACTGTTGACCAAAAACAAGAACGTGTTGATGCTTCTGAGCAGTGTTTGGCCATGTTTAAACGTAACAAACCGGACTTTTTGCGTCGATATGTGACCATGGATGAAACATGGATCCATCACTTCACTCCGGAATCAAAACGATCGGCATCTGAGTGGACAGCAACTGGTGAACCTCGTCCAAAGCGCCCGAAAGCACAACAATCGGCTGGCAAGGTTATGGCCTCGGTATTTTGGGATGTGCGTGGTGTAATATTCATCGACTATCTTGAGAAAGGACATACCATTAACAGTGACTATTATATAGCGTTATTGGAGCGTTTGAAGCCCGAAATTGCAAAGAAACGACCGCATATGGCAAAGAAAAAACTTTTGTATCATCAAGACAACGCACCGTGTCACAAGTCAATCAAAACAATGGCAAAACTACATGAACTTCGAATTGCTCCCACATCCACCGTATTCGCCAGATTTGGCTCCCAGCGACTACTGGCTGTTCGCAGACCTGAAAAAAATGCTCGCCGGTAAGAAATTTCGCACGAATGAAGAGGTTATCGCTGCAACTGAGGCCTATTTTGAGGCAAAAGATAAATCGTTCTACAAAAGTGGTATTGAAATGTTAGAGCGGCGCTGGACTGATTGCGTTGCTCTTCATGGAGATTACGTTGATGAATAAAGCTAATTTTGAACCAAAAAAACGGTGTTTTCTTTGTTATGCCCGGGACTTTTCAGCCCATGTGTTAAACTCTGCTATATTGAAGTGTACCGGTACCTAAGACAAATATGATAATAAGGCAGTAATGTATTTCTCATTCGACAACTGTTTGTAGGCAATTATTAAAAAACGCTGTGGTGCTACACGAACAACTGTTTAATGCTGTAGAAGTGACTCCCCGCATTCTAACATCAGAATATCAAGAAGGAATTGAAGGTTTCTTGTTTTGTGTGTGAGCTACAACATACCTACCTATTGAACTGATAATTGGTGTAAGTACAGTGACTTTTTGTACAACCTGCACGTAGACGTCTATCTTAGTTAACCACTCTTAGTACCACAGAAAACGTGCAATCTTATATAAGTTGTCAACTTTAATGGAGTGATATAAGAAACAAAAATATTGTGACTACATGATTCCGCAAATATGCTATCAGTATATGAAAGTAATTAAGGTACAGAAAATGAGAAAGCTAAAATGTTTTACTGTATTTTCCATAAATGGAGAAAAGTACTAACCTGGGAGTCGACTAGCTCTTCTCATTCTTGTTATACACTTTTAACAATCAATATTTAATTAAATAAAGAATTCACAAAATCTTCCCAAGAAAACATGTACACGTAAACCTTCAACAATGTTGTCATGGATGTCCAATATACATATTTTTTATACATAGTTCAATAATGGGTTATATTGAATAGGAATCCATTTTCTAAAGCCACAGTACAAAACTTTGGGGGGTAGGTTCCTGTGTAGATCTCATTGTGGCATTCCTTGTCAATTTCAATACTATTGTCAAAATTCAGAGGGGTCCAAAAATGTACTCACTGTTTGCTAACTCACCAACTAACTCTATGGCCTATGGAAGCCGGAGGTTCAATGCCGCGTTCACAAAAGCTCTCCACTGACTTCTATCCTTAGCCAATTGGATCCAGTTTCTACTTTGTATTCCTATCTCTGCGAGATCCATCTTAATGTTGTCCTCCCATCTGCGCCTAGGTCTTCCTAATGGTCGTTTTCCGATTAGTCTTCCAGTCAAGACTTTGAAAGTATTTCTACTTTCTTGCATTCTAGCTACATGACTTGCAAACCTAAGCCTCCTAGACTTGACGACCCTAACAATGTTGGGTAAACCGTATAAATTATGTAGTTCCTCGTTATGAAGTTTCAGCCATTCCTCATTCCCGTTCCTCTTGGGTCCGAATATTCGTCTCAGGATCTTGTTCTCAAATACTTTTAGTCTATGTTCTTCCCTCAGACTAAGCGATCATGTTTCGCAACCATACAGAACAACAGGCATGATTATCGTTTTGTATATTTTAAGCTTCAAATTCCTCGACAGAATTCGCGACGACAAGAGATTTTGAACCGAATAGTAACACGAATTCCCTGCTTTTAGTCGACATTTAATTTCTTCGTGAATGTAATTTTCGTCTGTTAATATTAATCTTAAATATTTGAAAGTATCCACTTTATCAAAAGTATTATTTAATATTTTAACGCATCCATAATTTGCCGTATTACGGTCCCAACGCACTTCCATGTATTTAGTTTTCTCTGCATTTACTTCTAAACCCATGTCCCTGCAAGCGTTTAATAAGATCTCTGCATTTCTTTCTATTGTTCTTCGTTCAACTCTAGGCCCTGGTTGCTGTCTTTGATTTTCCTTATAGTGTATTCCAGCACAAAATTAAATAATAATGGCGACAACGCATCTCTTGTTTCAGGACATTTTCGACGTGAAAGCTCGTGGACAAAAAATTTCCTACCCGGACTTTACTTTGGGATTTATTTAAACATATCTCAATTAATCTAATTAGATTTCTCGGTATTCCAAGTTCCGGTACTCCGGTATTCCAGTAAGAACGTTGTATAATGTTTCTTTCCTAACCGAGTCGTAAACCTTTCTAAAATCAATAAATAGTTGATGTACCGGGGTTTCGTATTCCCAATTTTTTTTTCGAGTATTTGGTGAATGGTATATATATGGTCGATGGTTGATCGATTTCGTCTAAATCCGCACTGATAATCTCTAATAATTTCATCTGCGTATGGGGTCAATCTTGCTAAAGAATATTTGAAAGGATTTTATAGGATGTTGACAGAAGAGAAATGCCTCGATAATTATTAGTCAGTTTTGTCGCCTTTCTTGTAAATTGGAACAATGATTGATTCTTTCCATTCTTGTGACAACTTTTCCTTGTTGTAGATAAGGAGAATGAGTTTGCGTATCTTGTTCCACAATTTTTAGAGCTCCAGCTAAAATTAACTCAGCCGGAATTTCGTCTACACCCGGAGCTACAAAACCATAACTCACTGTTTGCTACTTGTGATAAATTCGACTTGACGTGACAATTTTTGGTACTGAGTGAGAGAGTTATGGTATGTGTTCAAAATGATCATCAGCAGTTTTTATACAATATCCATGTCACCGAACAACGGCTGTTAGTGTATGTGGTATAATGACAGCACATGATTCTACCATTTTTCCACGTAGCTCGTCAATTGTTGCTGGTTTTTGTCGATACACGTCATTCTTGACGGTCCCCTAGAGACCGAGGTGAGCACTCAACAAAATCTCTTTGACCAATATACTGTCCGGGTAGAGTTTTATCGAGCTACAACCTGACATCTCGATGATAGTGAGGTGGGGATTCGTCCTATTGCATGTAAGAAAACGTTCACCATACAGGTTTTGGATGGCAGGCAAAATTCTTGTATGAAACATATTAAAGTACTCCTTACCAGTTACGATACTCTCGAAGAAGGGACGAATCACACCACGCACTGATGGATCATACCACACAGCAACCCCGGTAAATTCATTGCCCTGTCCCCATGAGCGTGAGGGTTTTCAGGAGCCCAGTAGACACATTTGCGGCAATTTACAGTACCGTTAAGTTTGAATTGCTATTATTCACTTCACTACCTCTTATCGGTTTTGTTCTATAGAGATTAATATTGAAACCAGAAGTTCTAATTCATGTATATCACTTCTGGTTATAATAGACGAATGAAATAAGAGGTGAAACACATTCTTGCAGTGCTGAATCCATATCAAGAAACTGCTTGTCGATCGATATCTTTTTTCGTTTTACTCATTTAGTGATCAGTATTGTAACTGATAATCGTATATTTTCACCACTTTTTGTTTGAACAGATAAATAAATACCAAGATAAAACTCTTCTCGTGACTTTGAATCTGAATCAGAAAACCGCTTTTCGATATCTCTTTTTTGCTGTGTGGAAATAAGAATTGAAGCCGAAAGTACCAGTAAATTTCAACCACTTATGATATTGGTAGAGCATTGCGGGTGATGATAATATGTTTTCTTGAGCCGTTGAAATGATTGTATAAAACACTCTTAACTATGTATTACCGTTTCTTTTCTATGGCGATCAACGTTGAAACCAGAAAAAGTTTATTTCTACTACTTCTGGTTTGAATAAAAGTTTAGCGGCGGAAATAGAACCTGTTCTTGGGACACGGAATCGATTGTAAGGAAATATTTTTTCAATATCTATTACTATTTCTAGTCAATGGATGTCTATATTGAAACCGAACGTAATATTAAAACTGACCATTTCTGGGTTTGATCTAGTGTTATATATGGTGATGGTAGGGCCTATATTGTATTGAGACGCCGAGCCGATTGCAAAGAACTGTTTGTCGTTATATATTGTTATTTTTGTTCTATGCCGATAAACGTTGAAACCGGAAATGGTAGATTTCTACGATCTCAGGTTTTAATAGGGAATTAGTGGAGAAGACGAAACCCATTCTTGGGACGCTTAAACGATTACAGAGAAACGCTTCTCTATACATTTTACATTTTTTGCTCCATGGAAATCAATTTCAAATCGAAAGCACTAGTAAATTTCAACTACTTTCGGTGTTAGTAGTGTGTTGCGAATGGTGATTATATATTTTCTTGAGATGCTGAATTGATTGCAATAAACAGCTTGTCATTATCTGTTACCGTTTTTGTTCCATGGGAATCAATGTTGAAACCGAAAATGGTTGATTTCTCCACTTCCGGTATGAATAGAAGGTTGACAGAGGAGATGGAACCGTCTTCGGGACGCTGAATCGTTTTCAAAAAGAACAGGTTCTCTATATATATTACCGTTTTTGTTTTGATATCTGCCGACCATGGGCGGCGATTCGGGGGGCAGTTGCCCCCACTTTTTCGAAGTGACCAATTAATGTATATAGTTTCATTTGGAAACGTCAAGTTTTTGTATCTTATAACTGGTTCATAGAAAAAATGGTGCTATATAATATTTGCCTTGCGTGAGCACCTTTTGGTTGTCTTCCTGTGGAGTTAAGAAAGCTACAAGAATTGGGTTTTAATTGCCATGCAAAATTGCTCAAAAATTAACCGATTGGAGTGCAACAATTTCAGCGTACTTTCATTTCTTCTTACAAGGGCTCGATATATTAGTCAACCGCTTTGAAACTAATTGAGAGAACATTTCGAAAGAAAGAAAAAAAAGCTTTCACAAGTTATTTTTTAATTGCACAGAAGTCGACAGTTGCTAAAATATCTTTTCTGCTTTCCAATAATAAGGAATATTGATTAAAAAGAGGATAATAAGAGACAACTTCTACCTTTTCCATTGTTTTGCAGTGTAATATACGAGTAAGTGCTGTATTTATGGGTGTACGAGTGTATGTACAATTAAATTTAGTGAATTCAACATAATTCTAGGTTTTAGGACTATTTTGTATAACTGGAGTGTGGAGTGATTCTAAGTATTGTGGTGTTTTGATGTGTTCCAAGAAAGTGAAAACTGTACCTAATGACAACGAAAATGTTTCGGGAAGCTGTAAAAGTAAATATTTATTTAAATGTCGTAGCATATGCTTGTAGTATTTACTGTCCTTTTAAGAGTAATAACGTACATTTAATGGCATGTGTGGAATTAAAATTGTAAGTTGTTCATTAATCTCCAGGTTCAATATAACTTTTGCAAAACAAATCTCATTATGCATTACTATGATTAATATTATCCTTTCTATTTATCTGTTTTACAAATTTGTTAATAATTAATCTGATCATACAATTTTCCGAGCAAAATTTTAAGATCTTGAGCAAGGAATCAAATCTCTTCTTACATTTTCGTAGGGCTAGTACCTACTTGCATTGCTCTTGTCAATTTACTAATAAAATATGAAATATACGATGTACGCTATTTTAACTGAAAAAGATAGTATCCTATTAATTATACAACCTTTCGTCAAACAAAGTGTTAGAAACAACCAGGAAAGCTAACATTGATATACAAATATTCAGATCATGTCTTGCCCCCCCCCCCCCCACTTTTAACGTCCAATCGCCGCCAATACTGCCGACAGACAGGACGAGCGGGCGGAGAAAACAGTGTATAATATTCTCGAAATTAAAATATTCTGTTGGGGAAAAAGCTTCATGGAATATCTTGATTTGCCCATGGTGTCCATAACGCAATGCAACTGGAGTTAACTGCATGTCTATTGATGTTAAAACAGTTATGGTAAAAATATATTCTTAGTTTTACTTATACATTATTCGTGTTGAATAACTGGTGGAAGTTCACCACTTTGCAATGGTAGAGTACCAACGCATTCTAGGATACAAGGAAACAAAATGGCTTTTATTTATCACACTAATAGAAAGAGCCCTGATTTGAACACTTATTTCTCTTTTTTAACAACAGAAGTACCCTGGAGTAATGCAAGTTTTCTTCACAAATCCATGCACTAAACTGTAGCTCTTCTTTTCCCACATGATTTTCCATTTTCCATGCTACTGTGTTGAAAGTTGAGGAACAAAGTATTTCAGCATTGGAAGTGTCATCTGTGATTGATACTCTCACGTAGAGATGTATAAACAGAAGCAAAAATACATTTCCTAATGAGGTGAATATATGGATCGCCCATCTAGAATATGAGAATCTAGTAAAAAAAAAGAGACAGATGTCATAAATACGAGGGTTGGAACTTAAATAGTGGCAACACTGCTGTGGAGACACTATGCAATGAAATGTACTAGTGGCGCTGATAGCGCACGATGTTGACATACCTACCTAAACTCCGAGCAAATAGACTCGCCCGTCGCACGTCACCGGCAGGCGCACAAGTGAGGGAAGCATAGTCACTTGTGAGCGAGCGGTCTAACGTAAAGATGTCACTATGTTTTCGAAACAAGAACAACGGAGTTGGATCAAGATTGAATGTGCCAGAGGTCGTACAGCACGACAGTGTCATCAAGGGCTTCACGAGGCGTATGGGGAATCGGCATTGCCGTATAGAACAGTGGCATGGTGGGTAAAAGCTTTCAACGAAAGTCGGCAAACTGTGGCAGACATGCATCGGGGAGGTCGTCCTAGCGGGAACCGGTCAAAACCCCCACAGCCAAAACCCCCACACTCAAGAAATGTCAAAACGCCCACACGATCGGTCATAACCCCCACACAAATGGACAAATCCCCCAAACGCACGAACGGTCAAAACCCCCACAGCCAAAACCCCCACACTCAAGAAATGTCAAAACGCCCACACGATCGGTCATAACCCCCACACAAATGGACAAATCCCCCAAAAGCACGAACGGTCAAAACCCCCACAGCCAAAACCCCCACACTCAAGAAATGTCAAAACGCCCACACGATCGGTCAAAACCCCCACACAAATGGACAAATCCCCCAAACGCACGAACGGTCAAAACCCCCACACTCAAGAAATGTCAAAACGCCCACACGATCGGTCAAAACCCCCACACAAATGGACAAAACAGCCACACGTAGCAACGGTCACAATCCCCACATAAATGGACAAAACCCCCACACAAATGGACAAAACTCCCACACAATCGGTCAAATCTCCAACACTCTGAAATGATCTTGGTTGTATGTCTTGCCCTTGTACTTTTTAATAACATTTTTTATTCCACTTAAACCGATGTTGCAACTATTCTTCTTGCACTGTTTTGTAATGACAGAAATACTAAGGTGGGCGTCGTAAAGAGCCGCAACAAAGACTTGTAATCACCGTATTTTCAGAGTGTGGGGGATTTGTCCGATTGTGTGGGGGTTTTGTCCACTTGTGTGGGGGTTTTGTCCATTTATGTGGAGATTGTGACCGTTGTTATGTGTGGGAGTTTTGTCCATTTGTGTAGGGGTTTTGACCGATCGTGTGGGCGTTTTGACATTTCTTGAGTGTGGGGGTTTTGGCTGTGGGGGTTTTGACCGTTCGTGCGTTTGGGGGATTTGTCCATTTGTGTGGGGGTTATGACCGATCGTGTGGGCGTTTTGACATTTCTTGAGTGGGGGGGTTTTGGCTGTGGGGGTTTTGACCGTTCGAGCGTTTGGGGGATTTGTCCATTTGTGTGGGGGTTATGACCGATCGTGTGGGCGTTTTGACATTTCTTGAGTGTGGGGGTTTTGGCTGTGGGGGTTTTGACCTAGACCCGTCCTAGCGTCTCTGAAGAAGTGCAAGCTGTTGCCGCGTTAGTGGACAGTGATAGACGCCTGACGATTCGTGAGCTCGCCCACGAAACCGGATTAGCACATACGTCTGTGCTTCGCATCCTGAAGGAACGCCTGGGCATGCGCAAAATTGCATCACGATGGGTTCCTTTACGTTAGACCGCTCGCTCACAAGTGACTGTGCTTCCCTCGCTTGTGCGCCTGCCAGTGACGTGCGACGGGCGAGTCTATTTGCTCGGAGGTTAGGTAGGTATGTCAACAACGTGCGCTATCAGCGCCACTAGTACATTTCATTGCATAGTGTCTCTACAGCAGTATTGCCACTATTTAAGTTCCAACCCTCGTATTATGATTAGCTTCTATTACAATTGCGTCATCTGCAGGAAAGAGAACCAATTTCAAGATATGAGTGGCTTCAGATGGTTGGTGTTAAAATAATCAGCATCTTTGGAAATCATTGAAGCAAGCATCTTCCTATTCGGATCAAAGCTCCCAGACCTAGAGATCAGTGACATCAAACTGTTTGATGTAAACAACTTCTGTAGATTTGCATCTGCTGACTAAGTTTTCGTTTAGAATCCAAGAAAGCAGAGGTTGACACAGATGAGTGAAAGTGTTCGCTCATTTTCAAATGAACCTTGATCCATATGCTAAAATACAAAAAAGATGTTGAATTTATTCTCTAATGCACCCCAGGACTAACGCCCCTACTGAAAGAATCTCTCACATATGAACACTATATGTATCATGGTAGACAAAATTGCTTTACCAGTTAATGGTGACTGCTTTGAAACCAAATGCAGAGTATAAGAATTAAATCTGTCGTATCTGTAGTTTGGTATGGAGAAGAAACAAAATTTTAAACCAAAGGTTTAAGAACAACTTAAATTAATAATAGGCCCTATAAACTATGCCAAAGATTATTGACTTCGATCCGTGGACCTCTAGATTACTGATCGAGCGCCTTGACCACTGAATCACGATCACTACGCACTAAATGATTCCTCTTTAGTGCGTTTGGGTTAGGTTTCTTTGCCTCCACTTACAAATTTCTACGTATTTGTCTTTGTTTGAAAACTTCTTTCGTATTTCTTTTATGGTACTTTAAGTCAATAATCTTTGACATAGTTTATATTAATAACTTGAGTTGTTTGTAAACCTTTGGTTCACAATTTTGTTTCTTCTCCACACCAAACTACGGATATGACAGATTTAATTCTCATACTCTGCATTTGGTTTCAAAGCAGTCGCCATTAACTGGTAAAGCAATTTTGTCCGCCACTATACATACAAGAAAACACAGCATTTAAACACTAAAGGCAACAGGGGCGGATCCAGGGGGCGATCCCCCCCCAGAAGAAGAAAGTTTCTTATTTTATATATAAATAAAACCCATCACAGAGTTTGGAGCTCTTAAAGTAGCTCTAAGTAGCCGCATTACAACCCACCGCTCCCCTCAGAAGTCTATCCTGGATCCGCCCCTGAAAGGCAATGGTTTTTGTAACTTCGAGAATGTCAACGTGAACACGCGTAAAAAAATTACTGAGGAAAATACATCCGTTTCAGAAGCATTTTGGTCAACTGTGATTCCAGAGGATGCGACTCCTAACACATAACAATCTGCTACTCAGCAGTTCTAATACCTAAGGGCAACAGAGAATACAGAGCAGATTTCGCAAGAGTGGTCAAGTTATTTCAGTATCAAAATCTATTAACCAATAATATTGGTCCCGGTGCACATAACAGCAATTTATTCAATAAATATTTATGTTTAATAATTATTGTAAATTAAATGTATTTAATAATTTAGGTTTCAATACGAAGGGTCTATAAGCCTAAACGTCTAAAGCAAAGTCAATGACAAATTTATTTGCACGAAATCAGCGATTATGAAGTCAGTTCCGCTTTGTACTGTACAAGATAATTATGAAACGTTGGTCAGTAAAAATGCAGGAATGCATTTGCTGTTTTTTAAAGTGAACTTATGTTGTTCTTTCTTCTTTCAAATACTGTTATATTATCTTTGGTGATACGACATAATTAGTTGTGTTCTACTTTACTGGATGTAACATGCTTTGTGAACAAGCACAAGAGAATTATGTAATAATGGAATATAGAACGTAGGATCCTTCAAGATGACATTGCAACTAAAACATCAAGAGTTTTTGAATAAAATAAGCAATATTCTAAGAATATAACCTTGGTTTGTTTGTGTGCTTCTCATCTTAGGGTGCGGTTATAGCGAAATTTTCCTTTTTCATTCTTCCTTCAAGAGGACGGAAAATGCAAAACAAGCACATTGTTTTAAGTGGAACCCAGTTATACCGCATACTGAATCAAGCTTCATATTTCCTCTCTTTTTCAAGAAACAAACGTATTTGTCTTTTCCAATGGACGATCAAGTGGAGTTGAGTTGATTTTGAGTTTAACGTCCCGTTCAGCAGCAAGGCTATATGAGACGTGGACCTACTGATTAACGTGGAATCCGAACGACATGAACGATCAAGTAGACAGCGCGCTGATTGGCTGCTCTCTCTCTCTCTCTCTTACACACACACACACACACACACTTATTAGTTCTGCTTGCTTAGTGACATTTAATAAAATAGGGTTGCAGATTCCTTTTACGTTTGTAATGTCATTCTTTGAACTATCCATTCAATATTGTTTTTGTCACTGACCATAATATTTTCTTGCAATATCGACCCTATTGAAACTTCAGTCTTTATTTTCATGACAATATCCGTCAATCCTATCACCTGCCTCATCTATATGATTTTTTTCTATCTTTGAGCTACTTCGTGGATAATCGGTTAGAGTACTCGTCTTTTACGTGGGAGACCTGGGTTCGATTTCTTTGGGAGCTCATGTGTTTCGGATTCCACGTTAATCAGAAAGTCCAAGTCTCATATAGCTTCGGTGCTGAAAGGGACGCTAAACTCAAAATTAACTCTACTCAACTCGTTTTTCTATCTTTGTTGGTGATTTCTAGTATACATCTTTTCATGCTTCCTTGTGTATTTTGTAGTCGGTGAATGTCTGATTTTGTTTGTTTCAAGGTCCCCGATCCAATGTCAAAAAAGGCAGAACACTTTCAGTGAAAATTGTATATACCAGACTTTGACATTTAACTTTTCAATATGAAGGATGATTCGAGATAGGAAAATTGAAAAGGGAAAAATAAAATAGAAAAATTTCGCTATAACCATACCCTTACATTGACTAGACTTTTATAAATTCACATATTTTCCGAATACACTTCTGCTTGGATTACTAAATTTATTATTTTCTTCTGTAATGTCATACATAAATATCTTCTGTGACTAATAAATATGTATGGTAATGGCAATCATGTATGGTAATCACTTCTTCTAATTCCATATTTTTTACGTCAATCGTTGACTTCCCTGAGATGTTCTTAAACATCACATTTGTCTTATTCATATTCATTGCGAACCAGACTTCCTTGTTCTTTAAATTAAGCCCTTCCATCACATTTTGCAGGTTTGTGATGTTCTTTGCGAAGAGAAAGATTTCATCAGCAAAATGAAGATGCGTTAGCTGTTTCCTATTCACATGTACCCCTCTAATTTTCCAGTTCAGAGATCGGAACAGACACTCAAATACGTTTGTAAAGAGCTTGAGAGAAATAGTATATAACCCTTTACTATTCTGGCAGTCTTTCTGCATTCAAAAAGTTGAATTTGGACCGAGTTATTTATATATATCTATATCCATAAAAATGAAAATTACTATCTTTGTAACTTAATAACTCTTGAATCAAATGACCGATCTCGATCAAATTTTTAACATTGATGAGATTTGGGCCTGGGATAGTTTTTGTCACTTCACTTTGACGATGCAATTTAGGGGAGGGGGACATATATATAAAATGATCAAAAATGACAGACATTGATGTCGAATTCATATTATTCGGGGTCACTGAGATGAATAGGGACACTTCCGATTCCATTTAAATCCAAATTCAACCCCACTAGTGCTTCTAAGGGAGGATAGTGACATGTAAAAATAATTGAAAATGATCGATATTTATGTTAAAATTCGTAGCTTTTGAGGTCCGTAAGTAGATTGGTGACAGTTTCGGTGCCCTTTATGTCCAATTGAAACATATTCTCCCCGTACGAAGAACGGGCATTCTGCTAGTAATCTATACAGTTTGTATTAAGCTTTTTCGATTCCACTTGATTTAAGAGTAAATAAAAAAACTGCGAAGGTCTTCACCCAGTGGCGTATTTAGAATTTTGTTTCGGGAGGCTATACGCAACACATGATTAAGCGCTTAGGCCCTATATGTTTTTCCTTTCGAATGCCGACAAATTTTAATGACGTTGTGCATCTAACAAATTTCACCTAATCAAAAGCTTTTTCATATCCAATGTAAAAAGTATGTAAGAATATTTTACAGTCTGACTTTATTACTTGACATCTCAGTGGAGTTGCAATCTTCAAATTGCTAATCACTAGTAACATTTTCTTAGAGCGAAGAAAATTTTGGCAAAAACATGCAAAGTGAACCGCTGATGATTAAAATTCATAACATAGTTCGTTGATTGCTCTTTTACCTTATTTCCAACAATAGGCTGTTTTTTGTATGGCGGACGCCCAAAGAAAGCTTATTCTCCAAACTGTTTCCTCCCTATCGTGAAACATGGCCGAGGGTCTATGATGTTTCAGGCCCTAATTTCCTGGAATTCCGTGAGTAGTGTGATTACAATGACAGAACGCATTAGTACTAGTGATCATTGGCACGTTTTACGTGACCACGTGGATCCTATGGTCTAGATGTTCTTACTGTTCAATTCTTAATTTTCCAACACTGCTGAAGGTGTGGTAATTTCATGCACATTGCGAAGAAATACATTACCTTCCCTAGCTCATCCAATCCCCAGACTTCAATTATTAAGCACCTGTGTTCAGTTCTAGATCTCAGACTTCGAAGCAGATAGCCTAGTGTATCCTCGCAGAGAGATAGTGATGGTACGGGTCATGAACTACGAGGTGTGGCAATTAAATAACGAGACTGCCCTCCTCCTGTCGCGCAGGCTCGTGGGGGGGGGGGGAGGTAGCTAATAATGTGTTGTTGATCTTGAACCTTCATGAGCAGCCACTGCTTGTTTCATAATTCTGAAAGCTTTTTCTTTTCTTTAGCATGATGTAACATCTAAGGGCAGTGCCTATGTAGCATACGGATAACGTATGTTCCGTACTGATTTCTATAGTAAGCAAGAGGATACTGTATATTTGTATATACAATATACCGCTGTCCGGAGAATGGATTTTTCTCTGTTCAGTCAGATCCGTGATCCAACAGACTTAGTGACATAGCATGACCTGTAACCAGCGGTGCAAATATGTCTTCAACATTGAAGGGGGGGGGGGGGGTAAGACCGTTCCCATATATATATATATTTTTTTTTGTTGGGATGTCCAAAATATTTATGAAGTTGAAAATCAATATTGTGGAAGATCAGAGGAGCAGAGTTGTCTTCAACGTTGGAAGGCGAGCAGGTTTGAGGCTTATTCTGGGGACATCAATTTCATCTCAGGTTCTTTCTGGCAATCGGACAAAAATCATCATATTTTCCCCAAAAACACATTTCAAATCAGATTATTGGGGGGACAGTCCCCCTCAGTTCTAAGATTGGAGGAGATATTCCCCCTCATTCCCCCGGGATTTGCGCCAGTGCCTGTAACCGAAAGATTACGAAACTAAAGCGCCCTTGTTCCATGCTGAGTTCATTTAGTTTAACTTGAGGTAGATGGCACTAGATCTTTACAGAAATTTTGAATTGGCCCAGAAAAAAAAAAGAATTTAATTGAATTTTATTGCGTTCAATGACTATTTACTTGGCTGATGTGATAATACAAGTATATATTCATATTATACTAAAAACATAACTACTTTTACGATATTTCCTAGATGAAAGAAAAACATGATAAAATATTGTGGTTCCCTTATACAGAAGATAGTTTTTTTTTTTTTTTTTTTTAAAGAAAATAGAACAAATATAATATGCGCAAAAATTACATTTACGACGATTCAGTTTGCAAGTATTCCTTCACACTGTAAAAGCAGTGATTTAGCAGCAGAGTACGCACTGACTTTTTGAAATTTCCATGTTTGGTAAGAGACAGTTGAACACCTTTGTATGCAATTGTTTTCGAAAACAAAGTGGTATTATAAAGAAAATCTTGGAGATGTGACTTTGTTCTCGTATTATGTCCACGTTTATCTGAGTTCTTTTTGCACAGTTCTTGTTTCTTGTTTATCAAAAGTAGTTTCGTATATATACCTGTACAATGAAGGAAGTGGAAGAATATTTATGTCTTTGAATAGTGTTCTGCAAAAAGTATAATATAAAGTATTAATGATTATTCTTATCATTTTTGGAGTATAAAATATTTCTTAAATTCAATGGATGAACCCCAAAAGGCCATTCCATATCTGATTTTGCTGTGGAACAGTGCATGGTAAGCTGTTAGTACTGCTTTTCTGCTTAAAATGCGAACAAGTGACCTTATTATGAAAGTTATAGACGATAGTTCATGAAATAATTTTGCAATATGTTGAGACTTCGACAAATTATTATCTATCAGAAGACCAAGAAACTTGACTATTTCGGCTTACTTCGTTATTTTTGTCGACTGTTTGAAGTACTGGATATGATGTCAATTTAACGTGGTTAGAATGAAAGTACAAGCAGGATGTTTTGTCCGAGTTTAGAAATACAGTAGTTTGTTATTTGCAAACCAGGAAACTATCTGTGGCATACTGTTATGGATTTTGGGTGGTTCTGATTTTATAATGATGTTTATATCGTCTGCATATAAAATAAGTTTAGTCTCTCTAAGGTGGTCTGGCACATCATTTATTAGAGAAGAAACAGTATAGGTCCTAAAATTGATCTTTATGGAACACCTATATTGATGTATTCAGGTTTTTATTTGTGCTTACTCATATATTTCGAGTCTTGGTTTAAGTGGGATACTTCAATTTGTATTCTGTTCGTGAGATAGAATGACACGATAATGGAATACCCCTGATACCATATCTATACAACTTATTTAATAAAATCTTAGGGTCCATGCAGTCAAATGCTTTCATTAGGTCACAGAAGACACCGATAGGATAGCATTTTGTATCCATGGCGTGTATAATGTACATAACGAAATCGTGGTAGCAGTTTGAGTTTACTTCTCTTTTAAGAAATCATTTTGGGATGAGCAAATTATATTATTACATTTTAAATGTTGGTGTAGCCTAGAAAGGAAAACGTTTTCAAATATCTTAGAGAACACTGACGTAAGAGAAATTGGCTGTAGTTTTCCACTTTATCCCTGCTTAACTTCTTGTGTAATGGTTTTATGATTGGTCCACTGATAGTACCATTAAAATTCTCAAAGAAACACCTTAAAGGCAAATCGTTTCCGTGTAGTAGACATATTATCTATTGTTTCGATGCATCAAAAGCTTCCTCAAGAAGGACCCCTAGTACCCGTGTTAACATTGATGCCGATGAGTCCCCAAATATTTGGCTGTTGAAGGAAAAAAGAAAGAGATCGAGCTCAGCTAAAGGGAAAAAACTGAAAGATAAAAAGAAAAAATGTGTTAACAGCTTACACTAAGAAAAAAAATTGTAGGTGGCGTACTTAAAAAGATAGGTTACATGCGTAATTCCTGTAGTTTTTGGACTTAACGTACAGCAGACGTATAACTGAAAACGCATGTTTTATAATACTTTCTGTATAAGTGTTCCATCTATACGTACTTTCCGTATGAAACAATGTAGGCGGTCAGGATCTCACATACAAATGGACGTATATAACATATAGCTGATGAAGGTAACATAAGTATATGCATCTGATATACGGGAAACTGTTAGATGTCAGACATCCTGCAACGGCATGATGTAACATCTAAGGGCAGTGCCTATGTAGCAGACGGATAACGTATGCTCCGTACTGATTTCTATAGTAAACAAGAGGATACCGTATATTTGTACAATATACCGCTGTCCGGAGAAGGGATTTTTCTCTGTGTACTAAGAAAACTCAAATTAAAAGAAAGCAGATAGTAAAGAGGAATCTTCTTGAAGATTAAGATAAGCAATCACGTAAATCAGATATCGATTTTGAGAAATATTTCTTAGAAACATCAAAAACGGGTGAAAATACCGGCAGTGAGTTGATTTTAGTTTAGCGTCCCTTTCAGCAGCGAGGCTATATGAGACGTGGACCTACTGATTAACGTGGAATCCGAACCACATGAGCTCCCGCTGGGAATCGAACCCGGCTCTCCCACGCGAAAGGCGCATACGCTAACCGCTTAGCCACGAAGGAGCTCAAATACCGGCAGTGAAGCAATTTATTCTGCAAGATAGTGTTCGGGAGATAACCGCGATGAACTGTGAATACATTGACTCATCTGCGAAATATGGGTACAAAGCAACTGGGGTGGATGTTTATGTTTGTACGTTTTACAAATCGACAGTACACAGCAAATCTCGTAAAATATTTTATTTTATTTTATTTTATTTTTTGTGAAACTTTCAATTTCTTTTTGATTGCCTTTTTCACTGGATTTACTTTTCCAATGGTCATGTAATGAATGAACATTTTTGGTATAGTTTTTCACCTCATAATATCTTTCTTTTCAGCTTTTGTAATGGGTAACATGTTTTTATGAATAAATTAGTCATATTCGTTTCTAAACCAGTTATTTTTTTTTTAATCTTATTAAGGCCATACTACCAATAAGAAACTTTTTTCCACAAAATGAGTTACTTTAAGTTTTAAAATATGCTTAAAGCTGCTCAACATGGTTTGTATTTTAACAGTAGTTTTAGGTAATATTATAATTAATGTTTTCGTAAAAAATTGAGCAAAAAACTTTGAACTCAATTTCTAAAATAAAAAGAACAGGGGAATGCTCTAATAGCCTAGACGAATTCAATTGTTCTCATATAATCATACACTGAGTAGATAGAAAGCTCATTGAAATAAACAAATAAATAAATAAATAAATAAATATCCCCTATGCATTATATATTATATAGTTATAAATTAACATTTAAATACCCAACAATAAATTATTCATTCTGCATTTTTTGGGGAGAAATAAATGCTGTTACGTTGTATGGCTATTATTGAGGTGAAATGGGTAAAAAATCTTAACGATTTATTCTCATGGGTAAACTACCTTTTCTGATTTTTTTTTTTCCAAGAGAAAAAGCTTAGCCATATTGTAGGGTAGTTGATGAAATATTTATCGAATGTGAACCAAATCATAATAACTCTTTTGGAAAAGAACTAATCCACCAATCAGAAACTATAATTTCTAAATGTTTTAGTATCGAGAAAGAATTATGATATTGGAGGGTTCTCCTTATACAATACCCGCTCCTTACTTCCATCTTCTGTGTAAGATAACTGAGTCAGCGCTTGTAGAAACAACATTAACGGTTAATCCTTGTAAGGCTTCCGTGCCTAACAGTGCATCCCTCAGATTTTTCTTTCTTTTTCAAGGGAGACACTGTCACGATGTCCAAACATAAACAGAATTAAACACTTTTATTACAGCTGTAAACCTTAATCAACAAATTTACATATAATGTCTTGTTTAAAAACTTCTGGCCACCCACTTTTCTTTGAAAAATCATATACTCTTAACCGTACATAGAAGATGACTTGAGAAAAGATGTGTATTGGCCAACTATTTGATTTTGGAGGGGAAGGGTATAGTTTATCGCAGGGCCGTAACTTGTGGGGGCAGGATGCAACTGCCCCCCAGGGAAGCTCCCTGCCGTTCGAGGAGGGCCCACTTTAAGACAAAAATTTTCTTACTCCATATACGATACGAACATGAAATTATAAATGAAGCATCAAACAGGTTCACTACATTGCATAACAAAACAGCACACAAAAGGCAAATAAAACAAAAATGAGTCATGGGCGCATTTCAGCAAAAGTGTCTACTATTAGGGGCCCTAGAAATAATTTTATTCTTATAGCTTTGAGATTTGTCAATATTGTTCCCTTAATTAATTTCTTATGTATGGAACGCGCCCAGGGGCGTAACTAACGACCATGTGGGAGGGCTTAGAAGCTCCGGGGGGCATAAAGAGTAAGAGAAAGATGGAAAAAAAGGGGCCCAAGAATTACAAAAACAACTTTTTCTAGAGGGCGCAAATACGCGTATTAATGCTTTCTCCCCTCCCCCAGAAAAAAATCTAAGTTAAGGTGCTGGTTTTTCGAAATATATATCAGAACAAGGGCGCCCAACAGGAGGGACAAGGTGGGGCGTTTGCTCCCCCAAGAGGAAATTGTACTTGGGAATATCGAAAACCCAATAGAATTTTTACATTAGTTACAGCAAGATTTGAAACGTCGCTTATACTTTCCCCCCTTGGAAACCACAACATGGGCGCCCTTGTATCAGAACGTATCAGATTTGCTTACTCTCTCTCTCTCTCTCTCACACACACACACACACAAACACTATATATATATATATATTCGGCAGTATGTGCATTCACTAATTTAATAATAAAAAGTCACGCTGATGGAGGACGCCAAGTGTGCAGTCACTTCCCTGCCTGACATTTATAGATTTCGTAACCGGCGCTATCACGGTGATTCAGTAATAAGAGGGTTTACCTCTGGTGCGTGGAGTACCTGGTTCGTTTGTTTGTGATGGACAACTTCGTGTCTGTGTGTTTTCTCGGGTTACTCCAGTTTCCCCCCTCAATTATGAATCCACCAATTCTTCTATCATCAGTCATTTGCCGTAATTGTTCTTCTTCCTTAGCCTAACAGACATAATCGTGGAACGTTAAACTGGTAGATTTGATTTCATTTCAAGATTTTTGCTATCGCTTGCCTATACGGCATAACAAAGTCTTTAAATAACTGTATAAATATAGTATGTGTTATGTGTTGGGAATGAGACTACAAGGCTACAAACACAAAATGTTAACGAAATACTTGCACATGCATTTATATTGAATAATTATTGTTAGAATAGATTCTGTCATAAATTCCAACAAAATTATGTTAGATTGCAGTCAGTTCAACATGGATAAGTAATTTAGGAATCTCATATGGATTGGAATCTTTATCTTAAATTAGGTTCATATGTTATGCGGGAAGTTGTTTGGGGCTATGTTTAGCAGAAGGAGTTCTCTAAAAAATGTTACAATTTTGGTAATTCCTGTTTACATTCAGTTAGTTTAGGGTAGGTTAGTTCGGTTTAGTTTAGTTTAGGTTATAGGAGTCCCTGATAATTTTCCAAAATATGATAGAATTTCGCTTATTTCTACTAATATTAGGTTAGTTTAGGTTAGTTCAGGTTGGCTTAGGTTAGTTTATGTTAGGTTAGGTTAGATTTGGTTACGTTATGTTACGTTTAAGTACTTGCATCATTCATTTCTCCTGTAAATTTTGTGTTTTTTTACGTGCTTCTGGACCCCTTGTACTAAACATACTCCGTTGTTTGGAGCACTATTGGTAGCGGAAACTCTATTGTGGAAGTTGGAAGTATAAGGCAATAAATATCTCAGTAGTAATGTGTGGGTTTATGTTTGGTTTTGTAAGGACGTTAAGCCTGACTCAGTGTTAAGGAACGTAGTCTCGTGAACGAGGAGGTTTCTCAGTTATGTATGTGTAGGTACAGTTGCAATTTATAGGCTCCGTTCCATTTACAAAATTTAATATGGGCTTAAGATTTAGTTCTTAACTCTTTGGAAAAGTTACAATTATTTATATTTCTAATAGTATAGAGTTCGGGGTAATTGACGGGTAAATCCCCCCCCCCCCCCAACTGTTAAATGTGAAACCTATAGTGTACAGCGAACCGAAGGCTCTGGGTGGAAAATTAGTTTACTATATAAATAATAAAGTTAGGCAATGTGCCTAAATAATTGTTGCTTCACTTGAAGGTATTTATGTGTATTCCTTACTGTTTTTGTGCGTTGATCTTTTGCTTCCCCTTCCACTTTAACAAATATTACAAGTGTTCCTGGCCATGACTTAGGATACGGATTAGGCATTAGATTTCTGAGCTTTCAGCATCTATGGTCATGTTAGCCCGTTATACATGAGGGATGATGTCCCTCGGTGATCACACTATCCGAGGAAAGGACAGGAATGACGCGGCCTGGAACCTATATGTTAGGTACCACCCCGTTATTTGCCTGGTGGGAATGAGAAAAACCCAGGAAAACCTCACTCAAGACGGCTGGCATGAAAAAGCTGTTACACCTTTCCAACCGAGTGCCCCCAGCGGAAGTCGAACCCGGGACCACTCGCATCAAAGCAAGAGTTATCGACTACGCTACTTGAGTCCACTTCCAGCAATGACATCAAATGACTTACTTCCTTACTGATAACAATACAGTTACGATGAAATTATTTGATTTGAAACACACCCTGTTCTGGCATTAAAAACCTTGTGAAGTTTTTATATCCTTTGGAACATCAGATGTCAATTGTCCTTGGGAACAGATTAGAGGATAACAGGAGAATCTCTTCCTCAATGCCGTAATACTAAGTAAGGCTAATAAAGAACGAAACGTTCTCATATGCTAATACATGTTACGTCTTTCGTCTGCAAAACTTGTGAAGTGATTATCATCTATTTTTAGTAGAAAGGCTCTGATGAGTTACGTACAGATTGTTGCCAACATGCAAATTGATGTCACGGACTACAAAGATGTAATTTTAGTCTTTCAAACGTATAGATACCTATTTTATCGTGTTTTTCTGCATCTATAGTTTTAAAACATGAAAAATGTGTTTTGAAGATTTACTCATTATACAAGATGAAGCAAGGTCTAGAATGACATTATTTACCACATATGCATAGATAGTTATCAAAATAGTGGGAACATGAACATGCAATTACCTGTTTAATATGGCGTGGGGACACAGTTGGCTTATGGAAAAACTCTCAATCGTCCTGATGAAAATATACAAGTTGTGAATGGTTTCTAGAGTATTATTCTACTATTCATCATGCAATAGGGTTTCCAACAGTCCGGTTAACCAGCAATTTTATGTCTTGTCCAGGAGGAATTTTGTTGTTCACCGAGACGGTTAAAGTCCCGTAATTCAATCTTCTGTTCCTTGAGTAATGAATATATATCATACATTGGTTAGAAATAAATAAATATGTAAAGCAAGAAAAAAGAAAGAAAAATACATGTTTGCAACTATCGCAGTCGAAAGTTTCAGGAAAAATAGCAAGACATTCATTTAAAAAAAAATGCTTTTTAGCGGGACCAAAAGTTACTTAATTTTTTCTATCTCTGTAAATATGGCCCTGAACTTCATTTTTTGATCGCAGTATGCCATAACTAAAAGTATTTTGTGTGTGTGTGTGTTTGTGATGATACTAATGATGATACTTTTGTGGAATTTGATTTTTCAAATTTAACGAAATTCACGTTTTCTCGAGTGTAGTTGTGCTGTACAAGTGGAAATTATAGACTTTGGAGTTACAAAAATATCAAAAGCAATAAAACTAATTACGTAATGGTTAGAAACCTAGCTTTATAAGTTGTACTTTTTTATTTCATTTATTTTTATTTATTTACTGGTTGAATATACCCATGCTACGCACGGGGGCTGTATTTGGAAGTCAACGCCTGTGGGAGTAGCACCATTCATCTCAGCGACCGCGAAAACTATGGATTTGATACTAATATCTCTCATTTTGGGCTATTTTTTTTACATGTTTCGGTATTCCCCCCACTGACTCCCGGCCCGCATATAATTGTAACTAAATTTACAAGTCATCGTTAATGGAAGTGTCACCATTGATTTCAGCGACCGCGAAAACTATGGATTTGACACTAATATCGGTCATTTTGGATTACTTTTAAACGTCCCGGTGTCTAACCCCCCACCGGTGACCCCCGGCCCGGAGCCGAATAGCGTGAATTTGGAAGTTAATGCGATCGGAGTTTCACCAATGATTTCAGCGACCGCGAAAACTATGAATTCGACACTAATATCGGTCATTTTCTACTACTTTTACATGTTCCGGTAAACCCCCCTGAGACCCCCCTGGTTCGAATTTTGACAAAAACTCTGGTCTGGAGCCTAGACCAAGGTATTCCGACTAAAATTTCATAACTCTCGGTCAATTTGTCTGGTTCCCAAACCGGTTCCGGTAAACGTCCCCCCTGAGACCCCCCTGGTTCGAAATTTGAAAAAAGGGCTTCGTCTTGATCTGGAGCCTGAGCCAAGGAACCCCTGACCAAAATTTGGTAACTCCCAGTCCACTCGTCTGGTCCCCACGCCGCACACAGACAGACAGACAAACAAACAAACACACAAACAAACTCTTTATTTTATTTATATTAGATTACAATTATGTCTGGTATGGTTCTCAATTCTTAAGTCATCCCGAGAGAAGTAAATAAGCACAGATCTATTGTTAAATATTTTGTAGCTACGCCTCGAAGAACCGCTATGTGTTAAAACCACAACTTTTCAGGAAGGGCAATAAACCAGGCCCGTATCCAGGGGATCTAGGGGGACGGGTCCTCCTAAATTTTTGCTGGCCCCCTAAAATTTTCACGGTAGGCTTGCAAATGAACTATAATATGGCGATGAACTATAATATGGATGGATCGGGCCCCCCTAACTTCAGCCCCCTGCCCCTACATTTTTGAGCTGGTTACCGGCCTGTTCTAGACTCTTTAAAGTTTTGCCAAACGCAAGGAAGCACTTGAACAATAAAATTGGTTCTGCGTATATTATGCACTGGAAATTTTGTAGCTTGCTTCAACAATATTATATTACTATTTTAGTGTTTACGTAGCACATATCGGTTTACCTTTCGCGCCTTTATAGGCAGATAGAGTGTCAATACGTGCGTGATGAGAACTTCAAGCCTTTAATTTCAATCTATTATTTGTTTCTTTGTTGTGGCGAAACAATTAAATATTCACTTATCACATTATAAGGGACATTGCCTGACAGCTTTCACGTTTATTTGCACGGCATAACTCATTTTCGACAAAAATGTCACATAGCGGTTCTTCGAGACGCAGCGACGATTTGTCCTGGAGTGGATCATAGTTGCAAACTCTCGCGTAGCTATCTACTACCGTCTTCTCATTATGTCCATCAAACAGGAAATCGTAGATTGACACCACTTTCGGTTTGAATACAGGGACGACAGTGGAGAAGACACTTTATTCCGACGTTGAATTCATACTACAAAGAAAAAAGAAAAAAGAAACTATTTCTTGCTGTCTATCATTTTTGCTTTATGTAAATCAATATTGAAACCGAAAATAATAGTGAAATTCCACCACTTCCGGTTTTACTACAGACATAAGGATGGAGTATTCTTGGGGGACTAAATTTATTTCAAAAACCCGCTTCTTGCTATCTTTTATCGTTTTATACTCTGGCAGCTGGTTGAGAGGCAGACATAGCCGTTTTGTTTAGGGATGAGCACGAGTCGAGCTAAATTGACTCGACTCGAAACTCAAAGCGAATTCGAGTCGAGTCAAAGGTAATTTTCTCGAGTCGAGTTTCGAGCTGAGTCACTGTTTTGAGGTCGAGTTTCGAGTCGAGTCGAGTTTGATAAATGGCTTGCTCGTTCAGCTCGTTTTGAAATCATTGCCTGATTAGACTGGAGAGCGAAAGCGATGGGAAATGTAGGCAATAATGTGGAATATTTTTAGTGTTGCTCACGAGATGGGACACTGCTCGCATCTCGTCTCGTCTTGATTAACGAGACAATAATGGATTTTTATAACTAGACAGCCTCAAATGTCGTGAGCACTAATATAAGTATACACAGTAGTTCTTACCATCAAGGCTGAGACATGCGCGGTCGAAGTTTTGAGCCCGAGCAGAAATCCAGCCCGGGTAGTGATGTCAACCGGTTCAACTCGGTTCAACTGAGCGAACAGATCGAGCCGGCACGATTGGGATGAGCCATCAGCTCGGTTAGTTTCGGCTCGAGCCGGCTTGGTTCGGTGAGCTGTTGGCTCGGCTTGATAGTGAATGAGCTGAGCCGAGCTGTTTTGAACATGTTTGGCGGCGCCCTATAACTTTTAACAATTTTTTTCGAGTCCGAATACTTGCTTCTCCGGAACTCAAATCCAGAACCTCATGAACGATGTCTTTGCCTCCTACACTTCACGACTACCGAGGTGAGCAGTCAACTATTCTGGTATTCTGGTTTCTGGTATTCAGCTACAAACCGCCTATATTTCATGTTTATACAGTGTTATAATAATAATAATAATAATAATAATAATAATAATAATAATAATAATAATAATAATAATAATAATAATAATAATAATAATAATAATAATAATAAGAAGAAGAAGAAGAAGAAGAAGAAGAAGTATCATTGATAATAATTATATTGTCTATGTAGGACAATAGTAAAACTAAGTATTGTTCTTGAAACTTAAAAAAAAAAAAGTACTTGAAACTACACATAGCAGTTGACTCGATTTAGCTCGTTTTGGTTCCATTCGACATGAAACTCGAGCCAAATTCAAGTCGAGTTGGAGGAAATTTTTCGAGCCGAGTGCCCCTTCAAGCTCAAAGATGTCTATTTCGAGTCGAGTCGAGTTTCAATAAAAACTTGCTAGAACTCGCTCGTGACCACCCCAAGTTTTGTAATACTTTCAATATTGTGAATAGCCGGCAGGAGTTTATGTAGTTCGGATTCCAGATCAAGGTGTAGGTCCACGTATTATACAGCCTCGCTTCTGAAAAGAACAAATTCTATTTGAACCCACCAACTTGTGAATAACTTGTTTGCAAGCAGGGCCGGCCTTAGGTGGTGCGAGCCCAATTAGGAACATTTTGTGGGCCCTAGGTTTACAACTAACTTACGCAAAGGTCTGTATAGTCTTAAGCCCGATTTCCGGTGGAAGAGCACACAAAATTTAATTTCATAATCACTTCTTTTCATTAATCATCCATCTCCTAAGAACAAATCCTGGGACGTCAACTATATATATATATATATATATATATATATATATATATATATATATATATATATATATATATATATATATATATATATATATATATAGTGGCGGATCCAGGATATGATCAAGGGAGGGGCTAAGCCATAGTTTGTCGTTTTTATCCAGTGTAAAGCAGGATTGAATCCCATTTTATCCAGTGTATATCTGAGCGTCAAGGGGGCTATAGCCTCTATAGCCCCCTTCGATCCGCTTCTGTATATATAAGGTGTATTTCAATATAAAATTATATATATGTGTAAATCTACAACTAGCAATATTAGTATATCATATCTGAAAAGGACATAATCATATGATAAGTTTGTTAGTTTATCCCCGGAACACCCTACATGTTTACTTACAAGCTTGATTAAGAAAAATGATTAATGAAACAGTTTCGAAATATTTTCCCGTTTCTGTGGAGTCCTCTTTCAGGAGGAACTATCAGTAATTTCTCATCATGGATGGGTCCCATTTCAATTTATAACGTTTTTCCATCTGCTAAATGTTCTGGTGAAAATTCTCATCCTGTTCATTGCTTATAGCAGCTAAATTTTTCAAGAAATAACTCAAATGGAAATACAGACAGTGAATCAATTTTATAATACATACTTCACCCTTGTGCCTCGCAATTTTTCAGGAAGATTCTGTACCAGTATTTCATAGTTTTCTTCTCTTACAAGTAAACCTATCGATGTCGAAATCTAGTTTCTTTACCAAACTTGGGAGAGAAGTGTGGAATATCAAGAAACGAGCGTAAGCAAAATTTAAAATGCTTCCGTCCGTAGACGGCCGCAGTGGCCAAAAACCTGATTGATCAGAGTAAGCCATAACAATGTGTTTCAAGTTTGAAAATTTCACTTTATTTGTAAAACAGATAAAGGGATGAAAAACAAAGAAACAAAAAAACAAACAAAAAAAACTAACCGACACCGGAAAAAGTATATATCTATTTGAGGGTATGTTATGATGGCCGTCATCTTCAAGTCGGCCATCTTTATGTTGCTCGACTTTTTTTTTTTTTTTTAAAAAATAGGAAAGGGGTCGTGTAATATAATCATATTGGGCTAGAATTTTACGAGAAATACAATGGTGAAGTTTGTTTCCATAAGTTTATATTTGTAACACATAATGATATTGATATGAATTCGTTGGTTCAAAGACTTCTTAACAGTTGTATCTTTTTGGAAAGAATTCATATCAGAAAAACGTAATGTACGGTAGTGAGAACATCGTAGGTAGCTCTTATGAAAGGTATAATCACTTGAAATTGTTATCGACTGCAGACAAAATGAAATGGTGATGAGACAATCACAAACCTTAAGGAACTGATGGAAGATGGATGACATATTTTCCATTGGATTATTCGAGTTAGAAGACAAACCATCATAAGCAGCTACCTATTCAGTACGCACTAGTAGCTATACATTCGGTTTTCCTGACTTGATTAAAACAAACAAACAAACAAATCTACGGGATTTTTCGCAGAGACAGCAAAGTTTGTCCTCTGATTTTGTATTTTAATATAGCTATAATAAGAGAAAGTATGCAAAGAAATTGCACTGAGGTTGATTTATTTGATACCATCTCGGTATTCACAGCAGTATCACATTACATAATCAGTAAGAACATCAGGAACTTTTACTTTGTGGAGTGTTCAAACTAAAAGAAAGTGTGCACCCAGAATGATGATATACACTTTTACACAAACTCAAAGAAAACAATATTTTTACGCCCAGGGGTGTATGTAAGGAAATTTAGGGGAGTGTTGGAGGTGTGCAGATACTCCCTGGACGTAACATCTATTTTTACAATATAAGTTGTAAACGTACAAAAATTAAGAAACCACTGTAGCATTAAATTCAGAAAATATTTGCTTATGCCCGAAAACAATACAAACTATTCATTTACTTGTTAGAGAGAGACCATACCCTCGCTTGTGGAATCCATGAATGTGCCAGTGTTTTAATATGTTATTGTGTGTACTTCACAACCGAAAGTAGCAGAGCCATCTTAATGGTACCATAGCCACTTGACCGGGGCCCTACTAGCAGAATGGCATGTATTAATTACACGTATTCGGAGCAAAATTTAGTCATAGGGACTACAACACATTTATTTGCTCTGTGGTCTAATATGCTGTTAAAACGGCACTGGAGAGTAGAGTAGACGGCACTATCGTGGGACCCCCCTTAGGCGCGGGGCCCGATTGGGAGCAATCGGTCCAATCGGCTTAAGGCTGGCCCTGTTTGCAAGTCTCAAAAGTTATTAAAATATACTCAGAATAATGTAGGTATAGTTGCTTTACAATTAAATATATTAATTACAATTCTTAAAGTAAAATGTTTAAATAATCATCTACACAAGTAAAATCCTAGCTATATTATTTGTGTTCTTTATCTGTTTTTAACTGAAAAATGAACACCATACCGTATATCATACAAGTTCAACCGAAATCATCCGATTGGAAACAAACTTGGCACTGTAGTAAACCTTGATCTGCTATATATACATTGTTCAAGCTTTTGGCGTCCTATTTATGAAGGAACAAATTTTGAGCCATATTTTCGAAGAGAAAAATAATTATATACTGAACCATCTAATTGTGATTAAACTTTGAATGACAGTAGAACTTGGTTTGCTGTATTGTAGAGGCTGACTACTTATTCCGAGAGTTAGTCGGTCCCCACTTAAGTTAGCTGCCTAAGACGTTGTCCGTTTTCTCCCGCAAGGAGGTGTACATTGTGATTTTCTCGTCGTTTAGGATGAGACCCGAAAGCATTCTCCACACCTATCCAGTACTTTTTAGAAAGCTCCGCGCGTTATCAACCGTCAACTTGTAAGTAGTATTTTCTAAAACAAGAGAAAATGTCAAGGGAACTAAACCAGTTGAGTTGGGTTTGAGTTTAACGTCTCGTTAGACAGCGAGGCTATATGAGACGTCGACCTACTTATTAACGTGGAAACCGAACCACATGAGCTCCCGCCGGGAATCGAACCCGGGTCTCCCACACCAAAGGGGGAACTAAACCAGTGGGGATCAAACTTCACACGGAGATAGACCTTAAACTGCTATACAAGTATGCAAAATATTATGTTGTACTGGCTTTTAGTTTCCAAGTTATGGTCGGTCAATTTTGGAGGCGTATTTAAACAAATGGATGCACTGAACTTATCCGATTTGAATCAAACTTGGTATGATCTACTGTACAAGCATATGAAATTCTATGTTTTATATGTTTCTGGCTCCAAAGTTATGCATAACCGAAGTTCTATGTCAATTTACGAGGTATAATAAAATCATAATAAATACTATTTAAACATCAATTAAAAGACAGTCTTGGATAGAAAAACAATAAATAAATTAATAAATGGTGCTGGTTTACTTTTGGCACACCACATTTTGAAAGATTTACAGGTAAAATTTAATACTTTGCATGAAAAGACATATTTATAAAAAAAAATTCTGCAGTCGATAGAATTAAATACAAAGTAAAACACCTGTATTTTAGGTTTACTAGTGTAGAGTTACAAGCGTAAAATCATTACAAGTGCTTTTCATTGGATAAAATAGGCCTAAGTGAGTGTGTATGAAAGATGACTGTATTAGACACTATTTTCCACCGGTAGTGTATTTCTGCATAGTGGACAGAAGCTGTATGTTGTGTTTACAAGTAGAGCGCTAATAGAGCTTTTCTATTTTAAGTGTGGCCTCGGAAAATATGTGAATATATACTTCGGTTCCACCTACACCACCCTCTTACGGAGGAAATCCTCCCTTCCCTTTGGAGAAAGAACTGAATGACCTCTGCTGTGTTGCCAATTTGTCATTCAATCATGTGGTTTTGGTGAGTGAAGATTGCAGGCTACTTAGAATGGCTAACAAGACTACACAAGGAAGTCCGTGAAATAATTCATTGTGGAAACACTGTCCGTATCCAACTATTGAAAGATCTCGACCATAGCAACTTGTGCTTCCTCTTTCGAGGAAGGTAAGGAAAAATACATCGATAGAGCGATAACAGGGCACGCTTGAAATAGAAAGGCTCTAGTACCTACTTGCTTTCGCTACCCTCGTTATGCGTCTACCCACTATCGCTGACACGCCTCCTCACTTCGAACGCACCCCCACACTACTCCTCGGGCCTCCCAGCTTTGCCCTGCTCTGACTCGGTTAGATAGCATTTGTGCATTTTGGTAGTCACCTAGCACATATTGGTTTATCTTGTTTGCACTGTAGTTTTTATGCCATACATCTGGACGCCGTATTTATACGCAAATCATAAAAGAATTGCAATTTTTCAACAATTACTTCTAATAACCTCCTTGAATTTTATCTATCCCAAGTGAGATATTTTCTTGTCGCCCAGCGTAAAACATTATGAGACAATAAAAAGAAAATTAATGAAAGAATTATATTTTTTAAACAATTATTTCGAGTGATGTGCTAAAAGTAAACTTGCACGAAATAAATAAAGACTTTTTACGACTATACGTATTTCACTTGTAAGTTGCTCCAAGCTGAACGTTAAAAAAATAAATCTTGAAAAACGTGCAGCAGAAGTCAATTTAGAGGTTACATGCTCTTATCAGTTTTGTACGTTTTAACGTTATGTCATTGCAATCAGGGAAACCTGTTTTCTTGTTATTTATGATTGCAGGAAAAGAACAAAATAGTTGAACAACTAAAAGAAGAGGAAGAAAAGAAACAACTGAAGGTCAGAAAATATTATTTCATCCTTGTAAGTAGCAAAATAGTAGAACTTATTTTCGTAACTTCGTTTTCGTTTCATAAAAAAACAATATTTTTATGGGGACTAATCTGTAACTAAAGCAACAAGATAAGCATTTCCTCGAAGAAAGCAAGAAATGAGTAGCTTATTTACATCTACTGAAACAATAAAATCATACTTCGAAAATTTATTTGACATAAAGTACGTCTAAGCATAAGCATGACAATATTTTGATTACTTATTGAGTATACATCGTCATTATTATTATTATTATTATTATTATTATTATTATTATTATTATTATTATTATTATTATTATTATTATTATTATTATTATTATTTTGTATTAATTCCATTTATTTATATATATTGTTGTCTTGACAACCTCCTATCGACAATCATAATATTTTAAAACATATGAATATCTCTTTGTTTTTAAACACTTTTAAAATTTTCAATAAGTATACATTTACATGGGTCAATTCATATACGAAATTGCATAATAGTAATGTAGTAGTATATACACATATATTTATATACTAGCAGCGTTCACCCCGCTTCGCTGGGGTCACCCCGGAACGCAATAAACTTTGTTACTTAGATAATTTTTACTTTTTCGCTTTCAAGTGATATGATAAAAACCATAGAAGATTGGAGTAAATGTTAACATTATACCGCCTGTCATTTATGTTAACCCGCCGAGTGACACGGTCATGTGGGTTGCATATAAATACGGTTAGATTTAGCTATGATGAGCTAACAAAGGATTTGTACGTTATGGACACTTGAATGGTCAATTATCTCAAGACACTGGTAATTGAAAATTAAAGTGATATGATAAAAACCATCTAGGGTCCAAATCTTAATAACCCCCCAAAAATGAAAGAAATTGGTTCAGCCGTATTAGCGTGATGAGCTAACAAAGGATTTGTACGTTCTCTTTTATATATATAGATTTATATTAATAGACATGCTCAAAAGAAAAAGGAAATCAATTTAGTTAATCAAAATATATACATTCTATTATTTTTATTATTCTATTGTTCGCTTGTATCTGTTGTACTAGAGAAGAAACACCTCCTCCAGTTACCTTCCAGGCGGCAACGTACCAAGAACTGACGAAACGTTGCCACGTTGGACCGCAATAGATATACGTTGGAATGCTGAACGAACATCAGAAACGATAGATATGCGTCTGTCTACCTCTCTAATAAAATCAAGGCTTTTAGAACCCCATGCTCCACTGGTCTCGATAGCTATTGGAGCAAATATAAATTTATCGAGGAGATTATTGTATTTCCTTTCCTTTTCTGCCTCTCTACGTCTAGCAACTTCTCCAGCATTCACAACGGTCAATAGGAGGCTTGAATGGGCGAATGTGTCCGAACATGTAAAATCCCATACTAGAGATTTGCCTCTCATCCAAGGTATTAATGTTATGCCATCATTATTTATTATTATTATTATTATTATTATTATTATTATTATTATTATTATTATTATTATTATTATTATTATTATTATTATATTTCCTAGACTTTTACGAAGAGTTAGAATACAGAAAAAAAGAATAAAAGAAATAAGTAACATAGAAGATTTAGACCTGATGGCTTCTGAAGTTCCAACAAGCAGTGGTTCACGGTGGGACCTCGTGCTCATTTTAGCTTTTCTTACTGCTTATCCATAAAAATTATATTACCTGTTAACCCTGATGCCTATAACCAACATATTATCAGTTTTCATAAACTAATCTATTTTATAAGCACTAGAAAGAAATTAGGACTTGATCTAAATAAAGTTCGTCTTGTCCAATCAACATTTTCTACTCAAGACTATGTCCCGAAAGGCGTGATTCCGAGTCTACTGTTGAAGAATCCCTGGGATTTTTCTGAATCGCGAAAAAACACAATAAAACAAAAGAATATAACAAATTCGATTTACGGAATGTAATCGCTACTGCCCTCATGTTTCCTGTGAACAGCCTCGGGTCGATTCCCGGTGGGAACACTTGCTCAGAAAAGTGTAAAACATGTTTCAGGTCCACCGTCGTGAGTAAGGCTTTCCTGGGTTTTCCAAATTCACACCAGACAAATGTCAGGATGGTACCTAACACTAAGTTCTTAAGCCACTTTCTTTCTTCCTTCCCCAGGGAATTGATATTAAACTTAAGGGACGCTTAGGCTATTTTAGCACTAACACTTTCAATTAAAATAAGAATTTTAAGCGACTGAGTACTCATGGATATGGACAGCAAAGGATCCTACCACAAATTGGACTTGAAACTCGGAACACATAAAAGATATAAAATACATGGAATTTTGATTTTAAATGGAGTAAGTCTTGTATCTCTAATTATACATCACATGCATATAGTCACGTATGAAGAACTGTCCGAGTCGTAGTGCTATATATAATTAGTATTTATTAGAACATTACCTGTAAAATAGAGTTCTTGAGCAAAAATCCAGATTGTCCAGCCTACATTGCATGCATTATTGCATTCAAGGCATCAGTTACGTTACTACGATAATCATTATCTATATTTTTAAAAAGCACTTGCATCACGTTAAAAATCATTAATTTTTACTATGCACAATAGCAATTAGGACACATGAGGCAATCACGTGATTTAAAGTAAGTAAATAAATAATTATTATAGTCAGTACCTGAATAATTTGAAATGAAATTTTATATTTTCATTATTTCATTATCGAGACAGCTGGTAAAGCGCAAGGGGGTATAGCTCAGTGGTAGAGCATTCGACTGCAGATCGAGAGGTCCCCGGTTCAAACCCGGGTGCCCCCTTCACGTTTTTATTAGTAACTAGAAAAGATAGACGGGCACTTAGTACAATATTCATAATCTTTGCAGCAAGATACAAAGTGTAGTGATTACATTGGAAATATCCAGCAAGAAAAGCATATTTGAAGAAAGCTCCCCCTGTAATTGAATTGTGGTATATGAGGAATATGCAATGGTAAGTTGTTAGCGGGAAAAACTAGTACATCATTTGTCACATTCCTAGTAAGACAACGCCTTGTCAAACGACACCCTACCAAATGCCATTGTTTCTCATTATTATCGTTCTCAATGTTTGACAATTTTTACTCAACATATTATTCCTTAAACGTATTTGTAATTAACAGTTCATCAATTGAGAAAGAAAACTAGGAATTGTAAGCAGCAATATTGTCCTGTAGCCGAGCACTTTGTACACTAAACCCTACCTTCACGATCTTCGACATCGACGTCAACTGAAACATTTTCCGCAGTTTATTGTGGCACCAAAAGTCAAGATCCTAAACATCATTATTATTATTATTATTATTATTATTATTATTATTATTATTATTATTATTATTATTATTATTATTATTATTATTATTATTATTATTATTATTATTACAGGTAGGCAGGTCAGGTAGCCAGAATGGTAGAAGGTTTTCGAAGTTTTGAATGGAAATCCCATCGGATAACTATCATTAGGAAGACTTAAGCCCACATAGGAGGACAATATTAAGGTGGATTTCACAGAAATAAGAATACAAAGTAGAAACTGCATCCTAAGGACAGAAGTCAATAGAGAGCTTTTATGAATGCGTCATTGAACATAGTTCCATAGACCATAGAGTTTCTTATTGTTAAGTTATTGTTCTTATGTAATATCTGAATTGTACTGCACTATATGAAGATTTACTATCAAAATTAAGGGTCTTCACTACAGCGAAATTAAACTAACGCTAATTTTAGACTTTTTCTCTAATATCTTCAAAACAAACACAAGAACTTGAAAAGCAGAAACGTAGTGAACTAGACAATACGATTTGGCATATGATACCTTTACCACAATTCACCTATCTACTCTTGGTATGCCGCTATTTACAGAAACCGCAAAAGACTCTTAATCTATCTACAGTTGCAAGTCGAAAGCAAATAGATGAGTTGTGATAATGGTATCACATGCAAAATCATATTCTCTAGTCCATTACGTTCCTGCTTTTCGAATATTTTTATTTGGTTTGAAGATATTACAGAAAAACTGTAAAATTAGTGATAGTTTAATTTCGCTGTAGTGAAGACCCTTAACCCTTCTCCGGGTAAGACATTTTTGTAACATAGAAGAGCAACCGGGGCCTGTCAGGCCCAGTATATATTTTAAGTGCGGAACACGTAAATTCAATGTGTATTGTCACATACTGTTCCTACTAAATGTTACAGTTACGGGTTCAACAAATAATTGTGTGAACATTTCATAAAACATTTTAGAGGAATTGCACTTAAGTTATACAGGGCCTCCTAGGCCCCAGTTGCACGGTTACGTCAGGAAAAGGTTTTCAGCTTTTTCTAAAAAAAAGAAACTAACTTTACAACTCGATATGTTCATGATTTTAACTACGACTAAGGATAGAAGAATTCAGAATTTTATGTCATTGAAATATGTATGGTTATTGAGAAATTTGAAAATAAAAATTGAAGCCACTGGTCCTGGGAGGCCCCAGTTGCCCGGATAAGAATTAAATACACTATAATTTTCTTATGTAAACTAGTCCGAATTCTTCAACTTGTATATGGAATTGGTGATATTTTAACGCGAAAAATGTTTTCAATCGTTGTCCACTTTCACTCGTAACATCCTCTTTGTAACTTCTTACATATACAACAGATTAACTTAATTTCTTTTATTTGAATTGTCGCGTTCAGTGCACAAGGTAATCAAGTCCCCCCTTTTTTTTGGGGGGGGGGCATATTTCGTCTTTAAGATCTGTTTCTAAAGCTCTTTTAAAAACTTATAAGATACGTGTTCTGATATTTTAAGTGACTCTCATAATGTATAATACAATGTTAACTTTTCCACATACAAACTTTATCTCTCTTTTTCTCACAGCTTTCGGTAATTAGACTTGATTGATTCCTTTGTGCTTTTGAACTCCCAAATTATAAATTTCTTCGGATGACAATAATGTTTCATTGAATACGAAATCGCAACCGTTGAATACATTTCGATTTATTGGCTATATTTTAATTGAACTCACTCCACATTATGCTTTGCTATTGCAGATACCTCACTATAAGATTTATTAATAGGGGAAAGAAATCTTCTTGAAATCTTTCACTTTAATATCCCACGATTTTACCCTTTAAGCTAAGGGAAACGGATAATTAATGCAAGTGAATGGATGCTGGAAAAAATTAGTGAAATGACAATGTTGGAGGAAATGGAAGTACCCGAGAAAACCCACAAGTATGATGTTGTCCACCACGATCTTACTACCACAGGAATCGAACCAGGAACCCCACTTCCAAGAGTAAGCGCTCTACTATTGAACCACAGTGTTTCCATAATAGGGGGAAATATGCCTCTTTTAGAGCCTGTCTATCTCACCTATGCCCTCGGAAACTATGCGAACTATACTTCGGCCTCATCCCCGGCAACCTCTGACGGAAGAAATACTCTCTTCGCTTACGGAAAAGAAGTGAATGACCTTAGGTGTGTTGCCAATTTGTCATTCAGTAGTTTGGTCTTGACGAGTGAAGATAATAGGCTACTTAGAATGGCGACCATACAATGTGACATCTGTAAATTCTCTTGAAAATATACGCGAGTGCTCTAATTTTGGTGGCGAGTTTTTACTAGTTACTCTTGGGATTTTCTCGAAAGCGTTTCTTCGATTTTGTCCATGTTTCGTAAGTAAATTTACAACATGGGGTACATCATTTCTTTTTAGAATACAAGCAATTGATAGTTAAAAGTTAGAATGATTTTTAGGGGACGATTTAGTCAAAAATAGCTCATGCAACTGCCAATATATACCGAAAACCCCCAAAAGAATAATACATAGAATTGACTGCGATGAAATATTTACAAGAATAATAAGTTGGGGTCTGAATCCGTGTTTATTCTTGGAAGGAGCAGATAATATTTAGTGAGGCAACTCGGGAGGTAGTTACATTAAGAGATAGTGAACCCAGGTCTAGAAATAGTACATGTCTATCATAGTAAAAGCGCACTATCACCAAATTACATGAACTTCGAAATATGAACCATTTTATAAAACAAGTAAATTCGTTGTCCCTCGTATGATGTTATAAGAGCAAAATGCTCAATTTGCATTTTTGTGTTATCAAGTATATTGTAGACAGTATTTTTTTCGTTTATGTTTCATCATCTCTGTATGGTTGTTAATAACACTGGTTAGTTAAGTAACTTACAATTAATACCTAACATTAATAGTAAAATGCCTTTTTTTGTCTATTTTTATAGTCCTGTGTGAAGTATGAAAATAATGCCTTTCATCATTTTTTATTTTTACTTACTTGTTTTATTATTTATTTATTTATTTATTTTATTTTATTTGCATTCTTAGTACAACTTAGCCATCTATAATAATCTGAATTCTGCTTTTTAGGATAGAGTATTACGTAGGTCCCATGGTGTAATGGTTAGCACTCTGGACTCTGAATCCAGCGATCCGAGTTAATATCTCGGTGGGACCTGGTGCTCATTTTTGCTTTTCTTACTGCTTATCCATAAAAATTATATTACCTGTTAACCCTGATGCCTATAACCAACATATTATCAGTTTTCATAAACTAATCTATTTTATAAGCACTAGAAAGAAATTAGGACTTGATCTAAATAAAGTTCGTCTTGTCCAATCAAGATTTTTCTACTCAAGACTATGTCCCGAAAGGCGTGATTCCGAGTCTACTGTTGAAGAATCCCTGGGATTTTTCTGAATCGCGAAAAAAACACAATAAAACAAAAGAAGATAACAAATTCGATTTACGGAATGTAATCGCTACTGCCCTCATGTTTCCTGTGAACAGCCTCGGGTCGATTCCCGGTGGGAACACTTGCTCAGAAAAGTGTAAAACATGTTTCAGGTCCACCGTCGTGAGTAAGGCTTTCCTGGGTTTTCCAAATTCACACCAGACAAATGTCAGGATGGTACCTAACACTAAGTTCTTAAGCCACTTTCTTTCTTCCTTCCCCAGGGAATTGATATTAAACTTAAGGGACGCTTAGGCTATTTTAGCACTAACACTTTCAATTAAAATAAGAATTTTAAGCGACTGAGTACTCATGGATATGGACAGCAAAGGATCCTACCACAAATTGGACTTGAAACTCGGAACACATAAAAGATATAAAATACATGGAATTTTGATTTTAAATGGAGTAAGTCTTGTATCTCTAATTATACATCACATGCATATGGTCACGTATGAAGAACTGTCCGAGTCGTAGTGCTATATATAATTAGTATTTATTAGAACATTACCTGTAAAATAGAGTTCTTGAGCAAAAATCCAGATTGTCCAGCCTACATTGCATGCATTATTGCATTCAAGGCATCATTTGAACATTTAATAAAACATTTTAGAGGAATTGCACTTAAGTTATACAGGGCCTCCTAGGCCCCAGTTGCACGGTTACGTCAGGAAAAGGTTTTCAGCTTTTTCTAAAAAAAAAAAAAAAGAAAAAAGAAACTAACTTTACAACTCGATATGTTCATGATTTTAACTACGACTAACCAGGGAACTGTACGAATGGGGCACTCGAGTTGCCGGACGTGGTGCATCACATATGAAAGAGGATGTAAAAAGATGTCCATATGCAAAATTGTAGCGGCTGAGGGCAACATGGACGAGCGTGAGAGGCGGAGGAAGTGGGGCCTACAGTGGGACTTAATAACACACACATATGCAGAATCACACGTTTCGCTCCCGAATGGTGAAAGAAATGCATGTCAAATGTATAGGAAGTGAACATGAGAAGAGGTGCTATATTGTGGGGGATATGGACATCATGGGCGCCATCTTGAAAGTAGCCATCTTGAATTTGAATTCAAAATGTTAAATGAAAAGTGGGGTATGTGGTATATCAATTAAGACTGAAATTTTACCAGACATGCTTTTTTGTGAATAATTTTATAGTTTCTTTATTGTGAGTTTAGAAATACGAACATGCAACAACGTCTGGAGGGGATATATGGACATAGGCAACATAACCAATGTTTCATTTGAATCCTGTTAAGGTACAAGTCAATTGTCCAGCAAACAATACATGACAAAAAGATATACTGTACGCATATGACAGTGATCGTGTGGAAAACCATATTATCTAAACCATTCCAGAATGTAGTCACTGGATGCACCTCTATAAGAGGAGTACAAAAAGTGTGTTCACATGCAATTCACTGGGAATGTTGCAGGGGATAAAGATTGCTGTCTGTGTGTGAACAATATACGTACTTGCCTAAAACACGTTTCATTACACCGTGAGTCGTTTGAAATACAATAACATGAATCATAACATAGGCAATTACAAGTAAATATAGGCGCAAAAAGATAACGTGCCAGTCTATGAAAAACAGTTGATGTGGAGGATATCGATAAGAATGTGCTGGAAGCAAAAGACATTTTCGCAGTGTGCACACCTGACGAAGCTGGGATTAGTACACTGATCTTCCTGACAATCTGCTACTATGTCAGAATCAAAACAAAAGGTCATTGGAGTTTGGAATTTTTCCGGATGTTCTTCAAGATATCCAGCTACGTAGAAGGCGTGCTTAATGAAATTAATGAATCGGGAAGCACGAAATTGAAAATGAGTGAAAACTTGGACACGGATGAAGTTGTCTCGATGCCAGATATGAAACCCATCACTGTTTAATGCGGCGTCAGTAATAAATCGCACATACTGCTTGTAAGTGCGAAAGAATCCAACGTCTAGAGGTTGAATAAGTCCAGTGCATTTGGGGGGTATGAGTTGTTTGTGAAGGACAACATTATCTGGAACAGGACTACAACACAAAACGTCAATTTATAACACTTATTTACCAGGAAGTGAACGACCTAGGTCACATTAAACTTCGCACTAGTCACTCTCTTGTCTCTATATTTTCGTCTACTAGCTGCTAACGCACGTCAATTATTCATATCGCTCACGCAGTCTCTCTCTGTTAGCACAGAATGTTGTCGATGGCTCTGTACCAGTTGGAGTGGGTCAGTGGGTCAAGTGGATCAAGTTTTCTGAGTGACTCAGTGGGTCGTGGGTCAACAGTATGTGACCCACTGTGACCCACCACCGACCGTGACCCACTGCGACCCACCACCCACCGTGACCCACTGCGACCCACCGACTCAGTATGATCTACCGACCCTCTCTGCTCACTGCATTGTAGAGAGTATCTTCTGAAGACTGGTAAATTTGTCTCCGTTTTACTTTCAAGACCTTCCTTTCCCTTTCTTTTCCACTTGTTTCTGTCTACTTACCTGAGGTGAGTATATCTAACCAAGTGAAAAAAAAAAAAACGGGCACTTTTGGATATTGATATTTTTAATAGTAATAATAGCAATAGGACGTACACTACAACTTGGCTTTCGAGACCTGTGGGTTTTTAGAGCTAACTACTGGAAAAAAATACATTTTTGAATCACTGTAATATATAAATTATTTATAAAAAAATTGAATGTAACTATGTGTGCCTGATCATCACGGTCAAATTGCAAAGTCAAATGAAACTACTTTTGGTATATAGTTAGGCCTTAATCCAAATTGGGATGTTATATTGCTTTTATTATAATGCATAATATCCTAAGGAGGTAGTGAGGATCCGAATTTTTGCGATAAAAATAAGTATCTCGCAAGCCGTTAAACTTACGGAGCTGAAATTCAGTGTATTTACTCTTCATTGAAAATAAACAGAATGTGTCCTAGCATTTTTTAAATTCTCCTTTATGTGTGTGTGTGGGGGGGGGACACTTTCTATATATGGAAAATTGGTAGTGAGTTGGTTTGTAAAAATGATCGAAAACGATCGATGTTATTTCAGAAAAAAAAAATCAGAAACAAAAAATACAGTGCTTGGCTTCATATAACCATTGCTTTCTGCTATAAAGCTTCAGCAATTATTATATAATAAGTGCTGAAGCTTATGTTTATTATATGGAGCGCTCACAGGACAGGGCAATCAACCCATAAAGTTGTGAGAAAAATAGGCATAACATTTGTACTCTGAGCTTAATTACACGGAAATTTGAAGTTTGGATTGTACGCATAATTATATGGAAAATTTTACCTTTTTTTTTTTTCCTTTACGTTGGTCTACTTACTTTGATTTGGAACTTTGAAATTTCACCTTTTTTCCACTGAAAAGTATTGATAATTCAAGGAAATAATTATACTATGATAATTTAATTGAAATTCATCGTAATTTGGCACATGGCAAACAGCAATGTGGTAATTGAAGTTGAAGAAGGAGGGAAATTCCCATTCAACTCTGAACACTTTCCAGAAACCTCGTTCCCTTTCGCTTTCTAGACGGGTGTGTCGCTTAACTATAAAACACATATATAATTAGTTCTCTATAATATATATATAGTTGATAATATATTACATATATACTTTCAAGTGAAAATTTCGCTCCTTCCCGGTCTAATCCGGGGAAAAAAGAATTTTAAAAAAATCCTAACGGTTTCCTTGAATAGAGCTACACAAGTAACAGGAAAAATATAGAGACTATTCAATAACTTGTGAATAAATCTTTGTATTTGCGAAAATTAAACATAAAAAAATAATTATCTTGGTTTTAATTCTTTAATGAGTTCCCTTAAATTCTTTACAATTTTTGTACAATTTTTATACAATATTAATATTCTTGTTCTTATCAAATTATATTCTTCGACCTACTATCTTTTAGGCCGTCAGTTCATTTAGCCGAGCGGCCAATATCCATTCCGGAAGAGGACTCATTCGATCCCCGACCGAAGCAAACCTAGTATTATATTTGTCGCCAGCTTACTCGACTAGACGACTGTTAAAAAATGGGACCTAGTAGAAGACTCACTCGATCTTTTACAGGTTAAAAAAGAAATTACTCTTTCAGCTTTAATTCAACTGTTCCTACTTAAAATTTCTTAAATAATAGAAAAAATCCGCAGCTATTCATCACTCAGATAGCTGGGTTTAAAAAAAAAAAAAATCAATCAGAAATGTCCCCTCATTTAAGAGACAATCAAAAATGTTTATCTAAATGCCCCCTCATTCAAGAGACAATTAAAAAATTAAAACTCTAAATGCCTCCTCATTCCAAAGGCAATAACAACTCAGTGAATGCCCCCTCATTCAAGAGACAACCACAATATTCTTAAAAAAAAATTCCGCAGCCGACATCATTCAGGCGACTGAGTACTAAAAAGCAAAAAAGAACAGCGCCTCCTCATTCCGAAAGCGGTTCCAAAAAAAAAAAAACCTTTATCTGGTTCGCCGTATAACGACCGCCATCACCTATTAAAAAAAATAGCTAAATTTTATCTCTATCAAACTCTCTTCCAGGCTCACTTATCCCGAAAGAAGAGTTATCATTATTAACTTAAAATGAACAGTCTCTATCATTCAAGAGAGCTGCCCAAATAAAATTAAGCAAAATATTTTAAAAATACTACATCAAAAAATAAAAGGTAGACTCCCTTATAATAGGAATCTAACTAAAAATCCTTAATTCATCCTATCTAAAAATATCCTAATTTCCTAAGATTTAAAAGAAATGATAGGGTATATCTCAGAGCCGACTACTCATTGTGTAAGTCCGGTTGAGTGGTAGAAAACTTCATCCCTGCGTCCCTTCACTATTGGAGGCGCAGAGGGGTAAGGATCTCTGGGAGATGTGAAGAAGTTAGTGGTTGAGAAGAGAGTGCCTCCCCCACACAACATGGACCGTATTTATACGATCAGCCTCCCAGCTCACCAAGCATCCATATGTTTATAAAAAAAGATCTTTTCCCACGGCTACTTCTTCTAAGGAGAACAGTAACTAAAGTGCAAAATACTGTATGTGAAAAATCTTAAAAAACAATTAAAAAATTCATGACAATTAATATAATCAATATACTATAATTATTTATGTAAATTATACAAAAATTAATGTGTAGATTTTTAAATCAACACATAATAACCTTTCCTAAAAGAAAAAAGAAAAAACTTAAAAAAAGAAAAAAAGACTGTTTTACCCTCTGAATTTCCAAAAAAGTCCTTTATGCAAAAGTTTTCATTTGTTCCTGTGTTATTAAAAAAGTCACAGTTTATAAATATTCTTATAACACTATATACACTCTGTCACTCACAAAACACTTCACTTTGAAAAGTTCACTCACTCTCCACTGAGTTTTGACTCTATTAGTTCTTCCCAGTCAATATCTCTCCCGGGGGTTGGGGGTGTCCCGATGCTCTCAGTATAGATGGATAAATAGTCATCCTCTTCTTCTATAGGAAGCTCTTGCTCCATCTTTTGCCTTTTTCCTTCTGGTTCCTCCTTTTTTCTTCTTCCCTTTCCTCTTTTCTCTTTTCTTCTTGTCCCCTTAATTTTTCAATTTGCTGTACTAGACTAAGGGGAAGGTCCCAGTCTTTTGTTTCTGCACTCGTCGATTCTGGACCTCTGGGCTGGTTTTCTTCCCTCCTCTTTCTTTTGTTTCTATTCTTTGCTCTGTCCACCTGGAACAAGAGCTCGACATCCAGACTCGGGAAGGCTTTCGGTCTGGCCGATACATATACGTTTCGGTGATTCACTGGTAGTTTAAAGGACATGTTGACAAACTAAGCGAACCAACAACAACAAAAAGAAAAAACTGCGGTCTTCTCAACTCCAGAATTAGTACTGAATGAGGAATTTTAGAATTCTCGTTCTTATAACCACATGGATCTGCCCAGTTCCTATAGAAAGATATTCAATAAATCCATCTTAATACTTTGTGAACTGTTTCCACTAAAAATATACGAGAGAAGCCTGTGAGTAGTCTCCAATTTCATTTTCACAGTTCACTTGTCGAAGGTTAAGAACCCACCTCTTCGTCTCTTATTTCCATGACCTCTGGTTCTGTCTTCAGAGAAGGTTTCCCTCTAAAATTTATTACGGTTCAAAGTTCTTTTTCTCTGGTCAGAAGTCTCACATTTGTTCCCTCAATTCTTCGGCTATTTCTCTGTTTCCATAATTATGATTAACTCTCTTCTATTCAGAAAATAGGGGTCACAGAGGATTTTTGGAAGGAAAGAAAAAAAAAGTAAGAAAGTCTGTTTCAAAAAAATTATCTTAAAATACTCTAACTTGTACATTTATACTCTTACTTGTATCGAAAATTGTACGACATTCTAGGAAAACGTTTTGGAGTAGCAATTTCTTTTTCTGTTTTCTTATTTACAAAGTCTGGTTTGTCATAATACTTTTTAAGCTGATCACAGTTAACCTTTAACTCTGTTTTTCGAACTAAGTCTTCAATTTCATAACTATTATTAGCGATTTTGTTCTTAATAACATAAGGCCCCGTCCACTTTGCTAATAAACCTGCTGTCTCCCTCTTTGCGGCGCACGACACTCTTACAGCTTTTAACCAAACTTTATCTCCGACATTATACGGATTCTCTTTCCTTTTAACATTATATTTTCTTTCTTGTTCTTTGTGAGTCCTTTCTTGTACTTTTAACGCTAATTCTCTGGCTTCAGATATTCGTTTAGCCGTGTCTCTCACATAATTCAATACATTATTTTCGTTCTCCTTTACTCGCATCTCATTACCCACCCAACACAAGTACATACTGATCATGTGTAAAGAATGTTCCTCGAGGTACATTGGAATGTACATGATAGGTACGTGAATAGAGCAATCATGTGAAATACACATGTAAGGAATAAGGTTACTTCCGCCCAAAAGTACGTGCATGACACATACCGAGGAATGTATCTATTATGTGTATATCACGTACCGTGTATGTACTTGACACATTTACTTGGCATTGGAATGTGCCAGGAATGTACTAGGCATGTCAGTAATGTTCCTTAGGGCAGTGCTATGCAACTGGGGGTGCGAGTACTTAAATACTAAACCCTTAACGCTTCATTTTTACGTTCGAATTTAGAAGCTTGTACTTTTAAAAAAAGCCAAGCAACTAACTCTGAAAATATATGCCCTCCTTCGGCATCTGTGTGGCAATTTAACTATCTATTAAAATACTACAGTAACATTACGAGCGACCGAGCTCTAACCTATAATCTTAGCATTCAAACTTTTGATTTACGGTTATTTGTGATTTCACGTTTATAACAAAGACAAATATTTTTAAAAGAGTGTAGTTTAAATAAATTACTGAAATAAATATTTTTCACAAAGTTTATCCTTTTAAATTATTGTTCAAAGACCTTTGCCTTTAGTAAGCCTTCTCCGAAATACATGCAAATGAATTGTGCTGCCATCTTTGGAGCTCTTTTAAAATACACATATATGTTTCTCGACAATGAGATCTCAGAAACTACAGGCTCTAGAAAGATGACGTTTTCACTGATCGATTGCAAATTTCATGTAGATTGTCCAGTTCTAATTGAATATTTAAAAAACATGGGCACTATTTCTTTAGTACATTTTTACGGGTACATTGGAAGTGTTGAACTTTCAACAAAATAAAATAAAACATCACATCCTAATCATTACACATTCCAACACCACACTGTTGTATATAGCGGTTGTATATGTCTCCGGCATTTGTTTCATAGCCAAATAATAATGGAAAAGGAAGGATAACCATTTCCTGAAGGATGTCTATATTATCAGGCTGAATTTCTTTAAGGAGTTAGTTTATACTTAAACTTACGTCTTCCCGAAAATTTTATTTAACGTCTAGTTTTAACGTACAGGTTTTGAACTAATTCTCTGCTGTGTAACGTCACAATATAACCATCAATGCTAAGTTTATGAGGACAATTCTGCCAGTGGGGTTTAGAATGTTACAACCTAGAGAACGCATCAAACGTCAGAAAATTGCAAAATGACACACACAATATATTACAATGTGGCTAAACTCAGAAACTGGCTATAGAAGTGAAAAGCATATGGCTAAAAAGCCACTATTGGCTCTTTGGAAATTATGTGACTAACGACGTTCTCAAAATGGCCAGATCTCGTCACAAAGTGGCTAAATTGGCAACCCTAGTCGCAATACGAAGCAACTTACGCACAACCATGCCATGGTACATGGGGTATGTGCCATTCACATTCCTCACATTCCAGTGAAGCATGTAAAAGTACCTTTCAAGTGTCAGAAATTCCTCGAAAGGCACGTACCTAGCGACACGTGCTATGCATATGAAATGTACATTTTTCAAGTACCAGGTACGTAAACGGTACATATGGAACTTAAATGGCACGTTCCTAGAATGTACCTGGTTGGGTGGGTAGATACTAATTCAAAAGGATCCTTCATTTCTCTACCAAAATGTAAAAAACTCGGCGAGAATGAGGTGCTAGAACAAATCTGATTGTTTATAGCGAATTCAATTTCTTTAATATTATTAGGCCACTGCGGATGTGATTTACAGTACATAGCTAAAAGCTGTTTAACTTTCTTGCAATATACTTCGCTTTTATTACCACAGGGTCTATATCTAACAGTGTGCACCTCTTTAGCTTTCAATAGCTTCAGGGTATCAGACCAAAGCTTATTTTTAAATATTGAATGATTATCAGAAACCAGAACTTCATAAAATTCGCTTTGACAAAATACTGTCATTATGCAGTCGCACACAGCTCTGGCGGAAATCTTTCTCAATGGAAATATTCTAGTAAACCTTGAGAACGCATCCGTTGCTATAAAAGCATACATAAAACCTCCTGTCCCCTTGACTATTTGACCCAGTATATCTACATATAGCGTATGTCCAGGTTTGGTTACTAGAGTACTGCTCATAAACCCCGTATTCTTACTTGTAGACGATTTAAACTTCGCACATGTCTCACAAGCTAAACAATGGCGTGTTATGTCTTGACTCATTCCTATCCAACTAAACTTCGTCTGAGTTTTCAAAATGGTTCCTTTTATTCCAGGGTGTCCGGAATAAACAGAACTATGCAAAGCTTTCAATACAAGATCCCTTAATTTACTAGGAACCCATATAACAAATCTAGCATCATTGGTTACCTTATCCGTAACTATTCTCTTTAGTAGGCCATCGACATCAATAATTGATATTTCAGCTAATCGTTTAATCCGGCTATACTGCTTTCCCTCTAAAACTATTTCTTTCCCACTAAAAAGCTTTATTATTTTTCCCAGTTCGTCATCTTCTCTCTGAGCTTTCTTAAATTCTTCAATGTTAACAATTTTATCCACGGTTTTTTCTTCTCCGTGTGAATCTTCATCTTTTTCAAGGAAAGGTAATTCTTCAAATTCTCTTTTTATTTCCTCCGAACCAAAGTTATGTAAAATACATCTCGGTATACTACTAATACCTTTCTTCTTTTTTCTTTCTTCTTTCAAACTGCCGCTATTATAAAAAGCAGTTATATTGACTTCTTCTCTAGGTAACTCCTGAAAATCAATCAATTTTCCATCACTCATTTCGAGTTTCAAGAACCCGTTGTCTCCGACGTCCTCTAAGGGATAATATTCATTCATTAAATCATTTCCCTCATATTCCTCCGGGATTGTGTAATCATCCTGTATGCGACTCAAATAGTCTACATACAGGGCCTTTCCCTTTAAATGTCTCAAAACAACAGGGTATTTACTAATTCTATTTAGCCATCTGCAAACAACAGCAGGTACTTTGGTAGCTTTCAAAAGAGGTAATAAAGAAATGTGATCAGTATATACGAATACTGTGGGTGCATTCAGCAAATATTTCTCAAATCTCTCTATAGAGATTAATATCCCAAGAAGTTCCTTCATTGTAGTATTGTATTTCCGCTGAGAATCTGTCAGTTTCTTAGATCCATACGCGATTACTCTGAGCTTCTTTCCATCTATCTTTTGAGAAATCACAAACCCCGTCGCTATATCCGATGTATCCACGAATAGGTAAAATTCCTTATTTAAATCTGGCAAAAGCAACTTCGGATCGCTTTCAAGGATTTGTTGCAGTTTCTTAATAGCATCTTCACATTCAGTTGTCCATTTGAACTTTTCATTTCTACGCAAAACTTGGGAAAGAGGAGCAGTAATTTTCGCCATGTTCGGTATAGCTGATCTGAAATAATTATAAAACCCCAGGACTCTTTGTAGATCTTTGATACCCCTAGGTCTCTTTATCTGTCTGGCCATCCTAACCTTCTCTCGATCACACGATACACTCCCGTTTTCTATATGAAAACCAAGAAAATCGAAAGATTTCACAAATAACTGTACTTTGTTAAAATTGAGCGCTATATTCGCTTTTCTCAATTTCTCAAATACTATTCGCAAATCTTCTAAGTGCTGTTCTTCACTCTCACTTGCGACCACTACATCATCATAGTACACAATTGCGGTCTTAAAATAACATTCTGCAAGTACTATTTGCATCATTCTATTCAACGTATAGGGTAATGTACATAATCCGTAACACCCACGGGCATATTGATATATCCCTTGACATGTAAGCATGCCTGTGTATTTTTGAGAATCTTCTGCTATAGGTATATGTCCATAAGCATTACAAATATCAAAAATTGAGTATATCTTCTTCCCCCCAAGGTGAGCTATAGCTTCCTGTATGTCAGGTAATTGACTCTTTTCAGTTTTCGTAACCCTATTAATATTTCTCGCATCTAATATAATTTTGAAAGATCCCGATTTCTTTTTGTGTAATAATGGGCTACTGAGATATTTAGTAGGCTTTTTAACTATGATTCCTTGAGACTCCATCTCATCTAGTAACTGGCACATAATTCTTCTTTTTTCTTCTGACAAGGGTCTTAATTTAGCTGTAATTGGCTTATCTTCCTTTAGCTCTATATGATGTTCTATAACATTAGTTACCTTAGGTTCTTCTGAGAAAACTTCTCTATTTTCTATGAGCATTTCAATAACTCTCTGTCTAAATTCTCCACCTATGTCTAATTTATCTACTATCGGTTGTAAATTTCCCTCTATTTTTCTATCAAAATCTAAAATTAAATTCTCTGGGAAATCACTATCAAATAAACAAATCGGCTGTTCTATGTCCTCGCAATACCATCCTCCTCTAGAAAGATTTATTACAATCCCCACCTTCGAAATGAAATCTCTTCCTGCCAGAATTTCTCGCAAAAGTTTTTCGAGAATGATAAATTTGTGTTTAACAGTGAAATCATAAAATTTTACTGTCGCTGTAATTTCTCCACATGCAACAGTGGTCCCATCGGCTACTCTTAGGGTCAAGGAATTTTCTTTTACTTGCCCCCCATTTTGTACCCATTTATCTGCGAGTTCTTTAGAACAAACCGAAACAGAAGCCCCAGTATCCAGTAACATTTTAGACTTTACGCCAAAGACAGTACAGTTGATAACAGGTGCTCTAGTCTTGCTAAAGACACTTTTTTTCTCCTTTCCCCGGCTACCCTCGCCGGCATCAAAAATCCGTTTTTTGGGATCACGGAATTAATGTTTCCTATTTCTCTATGTTGGGATAAGTGTCTTACTCTGTATCCCCTAAAATGTTTTTTCTCTCTCAAATTTTCTGTCATTTTTTCCTCTTGGAAATTCCTATCCGCTACGCTAATTCTATCTTCTTTTCTCTGGACTCGATCCACACTTTTTCTATCAACCGGCCGTATCATTCCGGTGAACTTCAGTGGCTTTGTTGATTTCTCAAAAGGAAATTTTCGCTTTTCGTCTTCAAATGTCCACGAATTCTGCGAAATTAATAAAATCAATTTCATTTCACTTATTAAATCTCTACCGCCGATCAAGTCATGAGCGAGGTCTCTTAAAACATGCAATTTTACACGTGCTTTCCTTCCTTTCATGTAAATGTTAACATACATGACACCTACAGTTTCTGTTTCTCCCTCAGCCAACTGTAATTTTATTTTTTCTTTCTTCATCTTTGCACCTTTCGTTATAAGTTTCTCCGCTAGGGATAAATTTATTAATGAAATTTCACTTCCGCTGTCAGCATATAATTCAATACTTTCCCCCCAAATCTTACACAGAATAAGCGGTTCTTTTACTGGATTATTCACTTTCTGGGCTTTATTTTCAGAAGAATGTGTTTTCGTATGAACCACAGAGCTCTCCTTCTTATTTTCTTTTTTCTTTCTACAAAACTTACTAACATGCCCCCGTTTGTGGCAAAAATCACAAGAAAAAGTCTTGTTTTCACAGCGAGAATTCGTCACGGTTTCCTTGCGGTCATTCTGTCCACGCTTAAAATAAGCAGGATCAAGAGCCGAGGGTAATAAATTACTTCCCCGCCCCATTTCTGCTCTTTCTAGCGCTGCAATAGGATTGCATGCCTTGGGTGCCTCTCGTTCGGGTAGATATAATAATTCACTCAAAAGAAGATGCTGGATCTTCAAACTTTCGCTTTCTAGCTGTTTCAGAGTTACAATTTCCTTGTTATATAACAGCTGTCTGAATCTTGGGTGAGAACGCTCCATAATGAAATCGACCTGAGATTTCTCATCCGGGGGATCTTCTAAACTGCTGAACATAAGCGCTACATGTCTCGTGTACGAAGCTAAAGATTCGTCAGCCTTTTGAAAACTATTTTGCAATTGCTGTTTAATCTCTTGTTCGTAATTGAAACTAAAATATTCTTTCAAGAAAGAATTTTTGAATTCCTTGTAACTAGAAAAGGGTTGTTTAAAAGCAAACCAAACTTTCCCGCTTTTCTTCAATGTTCGAGGGACAACTAATTCCAATAGCTGTTCATCGTTTAACTTCTTAGCTTGCTTAAATTCTTCTAATTCGTCTAGATACGCAAATGGATCCTCCCTAGGAATATCTCCTGTAAATTCAGGTCGGTTAAGCCTAATTTCTTCCACCCATTTACTTTGACTAATATTTGACTCCATTTCTTCATTATCTCCAGCAGAATTACTTCCTTCTTCGCGCCTGTTCTCTTCCCTTCTTAATTCCTGTATCTTAGAAATTATTTCTTCTGAGCTAACTCCCTCTCTATATTCTAGTCCAAGTGCTTCGCAAATAGTTCTTATATCTAGTCCCGTTGCCATGTTTAAAAACTTTCCCGAACGTAATTTCATAAATTGATGCTTCCCTTAAAAAATTAGAAACTTCCTCTCACTTAGTCTCTATACAAAAATAATTTTCACTTTGTCGCTTGTTTCGGGCGCCAATAATATGTGTCGCTTAACTATAAAACACATATATAATTAGTTCTCTATAATATATATATAGTTGATAATATATTACATATATACTTTCAAGTGAAAATTTCGCTCCTTCCCGGTCTAATCCGGGGAAAAAAGAATTTTAAAAAAATCCTAACGGTTTCCTTGAATAGAGCTACACAAGTAACAGGAAAAATATAGAGACTATTCAATAACTTGTGAATAAATCTTTGTATTTGCGAAAATTAAACATAAAAAAATAATTATCTTGGTTTTAATTCTTTAATGAGTTCCCTTAAATTCTTTACAATTTTTGTACAATTTTTATACAATATTAATATTCTTGTTCTTATCAAATTATATTCTTCGACCTACTATCTTTTAGGCCGTCAGTTCATTTAGCCGAGCGGCCAATATCCATTCCGGAAGAGGACTCATTCGATCCCCGACCGAAGCAAACCTAGTATTATATTTGTCGCCAGCTTACTCGACTAGACGACTGTTAAAAAATGGGACCTAGTAGAAGACTCACTCGATCTTTTACAGGTTAAAAAAGAAATTACTCTTTCAGCTTTAATTCAGCTGTTCCTACTTAAAATTTCTTAAATAATAGAAAAAATCCGCAGCTATTCATCACTCAGATAGCTGGGTTAAAAAAAAAATTCAATCAGAAATGTCCCCTCATTTAAGAGACAATCAAAAATGTTTATCTAAATGCCCCCTCATTCAAGAGACAATTAAAAAATTAAAACTCTAAATGCCTCCTCATTCCAAAGGCAATAACAACTCAGTGAATGCCCCCTCATTCAAGAGACAACCACAATATTCTTAAAAAAAAAATTCCGCAGCCGACATCATTCAGGCGACTGAGTACTAAAAAGCAAAAAAGAACAGCGCCTCCTCATTCCGAAAGCGGTTCCAAAAAAAAAAAAAACCTTTATCTGGTTCGCCGTATAACGACCGCCATCACCTAGTAAAAAAAATAGCTAAATTTTATCTCTATCAAACTCTCTTCCAGGCTCACTTATCCCGAAAGAAGAGTTATCATTATTAACTTAAAATGAACAGTCTCTATCATTCAAGAGAGCTGCCCAAATAAAATTAAGCAAAATATTTTAAAAATACTACATCAAAAAATAAAAGGTAGACTCCCTTATAATAGGAATCTAACTAAAAATCCTTAATTCATCCTATCTAAAAATATCCTAATTTCCTAAGATTTAAAAAGAAATGATAGGGTATATCTCAGAGCCGACTACTCATTGTGTAAGTCCGGTTGAGTGGTAGAAAACTTCATCCCTGCGTCCCTTCACTATTGGAGGCGCAGAGGGGTAAGGATCTCTGGGAGATGTGAAGAAGTTAGTGGTTGAGAAGAGAGTGCCTCCCCCACACAACATGGACCGTATTTATACGATCAGCCTCCCAGCTCACCAAGCATCCATATGTTTATAAAAAAAAAATCTTTTCCCACGGCTACTTCTTCTAAGGAGAACAGTAACTAAAGTGCAAAATACTGTATGTGAAAAATCTTAAAAAACAATTAAAAAAATTCATGACAATTAATATAATCAATATACTATAATTATTTATGTAAATTATACAAAAATTAATGTGTAGATTTTTAAATCAACACACGGGGGAGGGAACTTGGTAATGGTATCAAACCTTCATGTGTAATTACAAAAATTAAATTTATAAACAAATAAGAAATCATCAGTTTATCAGGCTTTAATTGATAATTTATTCACAAGATTCCCTATCAAAGGCGTGGTAGATGAAGTTTCTGTTCTACATGGGTCGACATTGCCAACTGACATGGTCGATATGGAAAAGATGTTGTATGGTGATAGAGAGATGATACTTCTTGCTGAGTATTTCAAAACTGACCGAGAAAAATCGTTATCAGACTTAAGTCTAACAAGTAGATTGTCGATGAGAAGTTGCAGAAATCGGGTAGATGTATTATCAATTTCCACGACAGAGTGCGAACGGGGATTTCCCCTTATGAATTTACAGATGGCTAATATTAGAAATAGATTAAGTGCTCAAACATTGTCTAACTTGTTGCTCATCAATGTTAATGGCCCACCGCTAGACAAGCTCAAAGTAGACGAGCTAGTTATTTCTTGGCTGAAAGATGGACATCATTCCACTGCGGATGATTTACCGCCAAAAAGTTACCAACAGGAAATAAATCCGATTTCAGATTTGTTTTAAGGTGGAAAATTACGAGTTACGGAAAATGTATACTTGCATTACTAATGGCTTATTTGTGTTATTCAACTTTATACCTACTTTTTAGTAACTCTCTTCTTTGCTTTAGGTAAACTACTTTGAATAAATATTCATAATAATTGCAATTATGCATATGTGTAAATTAAATTTAACGTGGTGTTTTAGTGATTACACAAATTACAATTATGAGCATACTTTATGGAGATGCTCTCACATAGGGTACCCGAGCACCTTTATACCCTATGAACAACTGATTTTTCAAGTCTTTTGTGAGCTGAGAAACCATAACCTTTTCCATATTGTACAGGGGTATTTTCCTGCGTATAGAAGTTTCTTGTGGAATGCGTTCAGAAATTAACACTTGCAAGAATACTCTCTTAGTACAAGTATATTTTAGGCTCACACTAATCCCCCCCCCACCTCGAACTGTTTCAAGTTCCTCACTGACAAACACTTTACCATTTTATATCGTAAAGGTCAGATCCACCGTTATTGTAGCAGAGTGGTGCTTGAGCGATTGACTAGAAATTCAAACTTCGATTAGTGACAATTTCACAGTCTTGTTTTATTACAAGTGTAAACTCTTTGGTCAGTAAAGAAGAGGCCGTGGATCGTGTTCAGAGTTGATGACGATGGATTTTGGTGAGTCAGAGTAGGTCACAGTGGATGATAGTGGTTCATGGTGGGTGGTGGGTCAGAGTGGGTCAGAGTGGGTCATGGTGGGTGGTGGGTCAGAGTGGGTCACCGTGGGTGGTGGGTCACAGTGTGTCATGGTGGGTGGTGGGTCAGTGGGTCGTGGGTCAAGTTTTCATTGACACACGCCAACTCTGCTCTGTACTACCTGGTCCGACCTCTATCGTTTCTAACTTCTTTTTCTTACGCACAACCAGTTTGCATCTAGCCACATTTATAATGATCTACATTGAAATTGCAATTGAAATGTAATGCAACAAAAAGCCACATTTACAATATTTTATATTACAATATGTTATAATATTAACCAATTAAGTCTATAAGTCACAGCATTATAATATCAGTCACTTATTCCGATATTCTTTGTTTTGTCCAGTGTTCAAACCCAACGTGCCAAAATTCCATCATTGTAGGCTTGTAATGCAACAAACAATACATAGGAATCAGAAACCGTCGGCTGCCTCAACCTAATTACCTTTGGATTTTTTATTCTTAAGGTTTACGGGTATTTCATGGGTATGTGACATTTGTTTACCCATCTCTGTGCTCTTTCTTACCTGCTCGTTATTTCTAATTCACAAGACAGTTACAATAGCAGTTTTCACACCAATGAATTTCTTGTAAAATTTCAGTCTTAATTGATATACCACATACCCCACTTTTCATTTAACATTTTGAATTCGAATTCAAGATGGCTACTTTCAAGATGGCGCCCATGATGTCCATATCTCCCACAATATAGCACCTCTTCTCATGTTCCACTTCCTAAACATTTGACATGCATTTCTTTCACCATTCGGGAGCGAAAAGTGTGATTCTGCATATGTGTGTGTTATTAAGTCCCACTGTAGGCCCCACTTCTTCCGCCTCTCACGCTCGTCCATGTTGCCCTCAGCCGCTACAATTTTGCATATGGACATCTTTTTACATCCTCTTTCACACGTGATACACCTCGTCCGGCAACTCGAGTGCCCCATTCGTACAGTTCCCTGGTAAGGATAGAAGAATTCAGAATTTTATGTCATTGAAATATGTATGGTTATTGAGAAATTTGAAAATAAAAATTGAAGCCACTGGTGCTGGGAGGCCCCAGTTGCCCGGATAAGAATTAAATACACTATAATTTTCTTATGTAAACTAGTCCGAATTCTTCAACTTGTATATGGAATTGGTGATATTTTAACGCGAAAAATGTTTTCAATCGTTGTCCACTTTCACTCGTAACATCCTCTTTGTAACTTCTTACATATACAACAGATTAACTTAATTTCTTTTATTTGAATTGTCGCGTTCAGTGCACAAGGTAATCAAGTCCCCCCTTTTTTTGGGGGGGGGGCATATTTCGTCTTTAAGATCTGTTTCTAAAGCTCTTTTAAAAACTTATAAGATACGTGTTCTGATATTTTAAGTGACTCTCATAATGTATAATACAATGTTAACTTTTCCACATACAAACTTTATCTCTCTTTTTCTCACAACTTTCGGTAATTAGACTTGATTGATTCCTTTGTGCTTTTGAACTCCCAAATTATAAATTTCTTCGGATGACAATAATGTTTCATTGAATACGAAATCGCAACCGTTGAATACATTTCGATTTATTGGCTATATTTTAATTGAACTCACTCCACATTATGCTTTGCTATTGCAGATACCTCACTATAAGATTTATTAATAGGGGAAAGAAATCTTCTTGAAATCTTTCACTTTAATATCCCACGATTTTACCCTTTAAGCTAAGGGAAACGGATAATTAATGCAAGTGAATGGATGCTGGAAAAAATTAGTGAAATGACAATGTTGGAGGAAATGGAAGTACCCGAGAAAACCCACAAGTATGATGTTGTCCACCACGATCTTACTACCACAGGAATCGAACCAGGAACCCCACTTCCAAGAGTAAGCGCTCTACTATTGAACCACAGTGTTTCCATAATAGGGGGAAATATGCCTCTTTTAGAGCCTGTCTATCTCACCTATGCCCTCGGAAACTATGCGAACTATACTTCGGCCTCATCCCCGGCAACCTCTGACGGAAGAAATACTCTCTTCGCTTACGGAAAAGAAGTGAATGACCTTAGGTGTGTTGCCAATTTGTCATTCAGTAGTTTGGTCTTGACGAGTGAAGATCATAGGCTACTGAGAATGGCGACCATACAATGTGACATCTGTAAATTCTCTTGAAAATATACGCGAGTGCTCTAATTTTGGTGGCGAGTTTTTACTAGTTACTCTTGGGATTTTCTCGAAAGCGTTTCTTCGATTTTGTCCATGTTTCGTAAGTAAATTTACAACATGGGGTACATCATTTCTTTTTAGAATACAAGCAATTGATAGTTAAAAGTTAGAATGATTTTTAGGGGACGATTTAGTCAAAAATAGCTCATGCAACTGCCAATATATACCGAAAACCCCCAAAAGAATAATACATAGAATTGACTGCGATGAAATATTTACAAGAATAATAAGTTGGGGTCTGAATCCGTGTTTATTCTTGGAAGGAGCAGATAATATTTAGTGAGGCAACTCGGGAGGTAGTTACATTAAGAGATAGTGAACCCAGGTCTAGAAATAGTACATGTCTATCATAGTAAAAGCGCACTATCACCAAATTACATGAACTTCGAAATATGAACCATTTTATAAAACAAGTAAATTCGTTGTCCCTCGTATGATGTTATAAGAGCAAAATGCTCAATTTGCATTTTTGTGTTATCAAGTATATTGTAGACAGTATTTTTTTCGTTTATGTTTCATCATCTCTGTATGGTTGTTAATAACACTGGTTAGTTAAGTAACTTACAATTAATACCTAACATTAATAGTAAAATGCCTTTTTTTGTCTATTTTTATAGTCCTGTGTGAAGTATGAAAATAATGCCTTTCATCATTTTTTATTTTTACTTACTTGTTTTATTATTTATTTATTTTATTTTATTTGCATTCTTAGTACAACTTAGCCATCTATAATAATCTGAATTCTGCTTTTTAGGATAGAGTATTACGTAGGTCCCATGGTGTAATGGTTAGCACTCTGGACTCTGAATCCAGCGATCCGAGTTAATATCTCGGTGGGACCTGGTGCTCATTTTTGCTTTTCTTACTGCTTATCCATAAAAATTATATTACCTGTTAACCCTGATGCCTATAACCAACATATTATCAGTTTTCATAAACTAATCTATTTTATAAGCACTAGAAAGAAATTAGGACTTGATCTAAATAAAGTTCGTCTTGTCCAATCAAGATTTTTCTACTCAAGACTATGTCCCGAAAGGCGTGATTCCGAGTCTACTGTTGAAGAATCCCTGGGATTTTTCTGAATCGCGAAAAAACACAATAAAACAAAAGAAGATAACAAATTCGATTTACGGAATGTAATCGCTACTGCCCTCATGTTTCCTGTGAACAGCCTCGGGTCGATTCCCGGTGGGAACACTTGCTCAGAAAAGTGTAAAACATGTTTCAGGTCCACCGTCGTGAGTAAGGCTTTCCTGGGTTTTCCAAATTCACACCAGACAAATGTCAGGATGGTACCTAACACTAAGTTCTTAAGCCACTTTCTTTCTTCCTTCCCCAGGGAATTGATATTAAACTTAAGGGACGCTTAGGCTATTTTAGCACTAACACTTTCAATTAAAATAAGAATTTTAAGCGACTGAGTACTCATGGATATGGACAGCAAAGGATCCTACCACAAATTGGACTTGAAACTCGGAACACATAAAAGATATAAAATACATGGAATTTTGATTTTAAATGGAGTAAGTCTTGTATCTCTAATTATACATCACATGCATATAGTCACGTATGAAGAACTGTCCGAGTCGTAGTGCTATATATAATTAGTATTTATTAGAACATTACCTGTAAAATAGAGTTCTTGAGCAAAAATCCAGATTGTCCAGCCTACATTGCATGCATTATTGCATTCAAGGCATCAGTTACGTTACTACGATAATCATTATCTATATTTTTAAAAAGCACTTGCATCACGTTAAAAATCATTAATTTTTACTATGCACAATAGCAATTAGGACACATGAGGCAATCACGTGATTTAAAGTAAGTAAATAAATAATTATTATAGTCAGTACCTGAATAATTTGAAATGAAATTTTATATTTTCATTATTTCATTATCGAGACAGCTAGTAAAGCGCAAGGGGGTATAGCTCAGTGGTAGAGCATTCGACTGCAGATCGAGAGGTCCCCGGTTCAAACCCGGGTGCCCCTTTCACCTTTTTATTAGTAACTAGAAAAGATAGACGGGCACTTAGTACAATATTCATAATCTTTGCAGCAAGATACAAAGTGTAGTGCTTACATTGGAAATATCCAGCAAGAAAAGCATATTTGAAGAAAGGGAGAAACTCTGTAATTGAATTGTGGTATATGAGGAATATGCAATGGTAAGTTGTTAGCGGGAAAAACTAGTACATCATTTGTCACATTCCAAGTAAGACAACGCCTTGTCAAACGACACCCTACCAAATGCCATTGTTTCTCATTATTATCGTTCTCAATGTTTGACAATTTTTACTCAACATATTATTCCTTAAACGTATTTGTAATTAACAGTTCATCAATTGAGAAAGAAAACTAGGAATTGTAAGCAGCAATATTGTCCTGTAGCCGAGCACTTTGTACACTAAACCCTACCTTCACGATCTTCGACATCGACGTCAACTGAAACATTTTCCGCAGTTTATTGTGGCACCAAAAGTCAAGATCCTAAACATCATCATCATCATCATTATTATTATTATTATTATTATTATTATTATTATTATTATTATTATTATTATTATTATTATTATTATTATTATTATTATTATTATTATTATTATTACAGGTAAGCAGGTCAGGTAGCCAGAATGGTAGAAGGTTTTCGAAGTTTTGAATGGAAATCCCATCGGATAACTATCATTAGGAAGACTTAAGCCCACATAGGAGGACAATATTAAGGTGGATTTCACAGAAATAAGAATACAAAGTAGAAACTGCATCCTAAGGACAGAAGTCAATAGAGAGCTTTTATGAATGCGTCATTGAACATAGTTCCATAGACCATAGAGTTTCTTATTATTAAGTTATTGTTCTTATGTAATATCTGAATTGTACTGCACTATGTGAAGATTTACTATCAAAATTAAGGGTCTTCACTACAGCGAAATTAAACTAACGCTAATTTTAGTTTTTCTGTAATATCTTCAAAACGAACACAAGAACTCGAAAAGCAAAAACGTAGTGAACTAGACAATACGATTTGGCATATATTACCTTTACCACAATTCACCTATCTACTCTTGGTATGCGGCTATTTAGAGAAACCGCAAAAGACTCTTAGGCCCCAGTTGCACGGTTACGTCAGGAAAAGGTTTTCAGCTTTTTCTAAAAAAAAAAGAAAGAAAAAAGAAACTAACTTTACAACTCGATATGTTCATGATTTTAACTACGACTAAGGATAGAAGAATTCAGAATTTTATGTCATTGAAATATGTATGGTTATTGAGAAATTTGAAAATAAAAATTGAAGCCACTGGTCCTGGGAGGCCCCAGTTGCCCGGATAAGAATTAAATACACTATAATTTTCTTATGTAAACTAGTCCGAATTCTTCAACTTGTATATGGAATTGGTGATATTTTAACGCGAAAAATTTTTTCAATCGTTGTCCACTTTCACTCGTAACATCCTCTTTGTAACTTCTTACATATACAACAGATTAACTTAATTTCTTTTATTTGAATTGTCGCGTTCAGTGCACAAGGTAATCAAGTCCCGCCTTTTTTTGGGGGGAGGGCATATTTCGTCTTTAAGATCTGTTTCTAAAACTCTTTTAAAAACTTATAAGATACGTGTTCTGATATTTTAAGTGACTCTCATAATGTATAATACAATGTTAACTTTTCCACATACAAACTTTATCTCTCTTTTCCTCACAAATTTCGGTAATTAGACTTGATTGATTCCTTTGTGCTTTTGAACTCCCAAATTATAAATTTCTTCGGATGACAATAATGTTTCATTGAATACGAAATCGCAACCGTTGAATACATTTCGATTTATTGGCTATATTTTAATTGAACTCACTCCACATTATGCTTTGCTATTGCAGATACCTCACTATAAGATTTATTAATAGGGGAAAGAAATCTTCTTGAAATCTTTCACTTTAATATCCCACGATTTTACCCTTTAAGCTAAGGGAAACGGATAATTAATGCAAGTGAATGGATGCTGGAAAAAATTAGTGAAATGACAATGTTGGAGGAAATGGAAGTACCCGAGAAAACCCACAAGTATGATGTTGTCCACCACGATCTTACTACCACAGGAATCGAACCAGGAACCCCACTTCCAAGAGTAAGCGCTCTACTATTGAACCACAGTGTTTCCATAATAGGGGGAAATATGCCTCTTTTAGAGCCTGTCTATCTCATCTATGCCCTCGGAAACTATGCGAACTATACTTCGGCCTCATCCCCGGCAACCTCTGACGGAAGAAATACTCTCTTCGCTTACGGAAAAGAAGTGAATGACCTTAGGTGTGTTGCCAATTTGTCATTCAGTAGTTTGGTCTTGACGAGTGAAGATCATAGGCTACTGAGAATGGCGACCATACAATGTGACATCTGTAAATTCTCTTGAAAATATACGCGAGTGCTCTAATTTTGGTGGCGAGTTTTTACTAGTTACTCTTGGGATTTTCTCGAAAGCGTTTCTTCGATTTTGTCCATGTTTCGTAAGTAAATTTACAACATGGGGTACATCATTTCTTTTTAGAATACAAGCAATTGATAGTTAAAAGTTAGAATGATTTTTAGGGGACGATTTAGTCAAAAATAGCTCATGCAACTGCCAATATATACCGAAAACCCCCAAAAGAATAATAAATAGAATTGACTGCGATGAAATATTTACAAGAATAATAAGTTGGGGTCTGAATCCGTGTTTATTCTTGGAAGGAGCAGATAATATTTAGTGAGGCAACTCGGGAGGTAGTTACATTAAGAGATAGTGAACCCAGGTCTAGAAATAGTACATGTCTATCATAGTAAAAGCGCACTATCACCAAATTACATGAACTTCGAAATATGAACCATTTTATAAAACAAGTAAATTCGTTGTCCCTCGTATGATGTTATAAGAGCAAAATGCTCAATTTGCATTTTTGTGTTATCAAGTATATTGTAGACAGTATTTTTTTCGTTTATGTTTCATCATCTCTGTATGGTTCTTAATAACACTGGTTAGTTAAGTAACTTACAATTAATACCTAACATTAATAGTAAAATCTATTTTTATAGTCCTGTGTGAAGTATGAAAATAATGCCTTTCATCATTTTTTATTTTTACTTACTTGTTTTATTATTTATTTATTTTATTTTATTTGCATTCTTAGTACAACTTAGCCATCTATAATAATCTGAATTCTGCTTTTTAGGATAGAGTATTACGTAGGTCCCATGGTGTAATGGTTAGCACTCTGGACTCTGAATCCAGCGATCCGAGTTAATATCTCGGTGGGACCTGGTGCTCATTTTTGCTTTTCTTACTGCTCATCCATAAAAATTATATTACCTGTTAACCCTGATGCCTATAACCAACATATTATCAGTTTTCATAAACTAATCTATTTTATAAGCACTAGAAAGAAATTAGGACTTGATCTAAATAAAGTTCGTCTTGTCCAATCAAGATTTTTCTACTCAAGACTATGTCCCGAAAGGCGTGATTCCGAGTCTACTGTTGAAGAATCCCTGGGATTTTTCTGAATCGCGAAAAAACACAATAAAACAAAAGAAGATAACAAATTCGATTTACGGAATGTAATCGCTACTGCCCTCATGTTTCCTGTGAACAGCCTCGGGTCGATTCCCGGTGGGAACACTTGCTCAGAAAAGTGTAAAACATGTTTCAGGTCCACCGTCGTGAGTAAGGCTTTCCTGGGTTTTCCAAATTCACACCAGACAAATGTCAGGATGGTACCTAACACTAAGTTCTTAAGCCACTTTCTTTCTTCCTTCCCCAGGGAATTGATATTAAACTTAAGGGACGCTTAGGCTATTTTAGCACTAACACTTTCAATTAAAATAAGAATTTTAAGCGACTGAGTACTCATGGATATGGACAGCAAAGGATCCTACCACAAATTGGACTTGAAACTCGGAACACATAAAAGATATAAAATACATGGAATTTTGATTTTAAATGGAGTAAGTCTTGTATCTCTAATTATACATCACATGCATATAGTCACGTATGAAGAACTGTCCGAGTCGTAGTGCTATATATAATTAGTATTTATTAGAACATTACCTGTAAAATAGAGTTCTTGAGCAAAAATCCAGATTGTCCAGCCTACATTGCATGCATTATTGCATTCAAGGCATCAGTTACGTTACTACGATAATCATTATCTATATTTTTAAAAAGCACTTGCATCACGTTAAAAATCATTAATTTTTACTATGCACAATAGCAATTAGGACACATGAGGCAATCACGTGATTTAAAGTAAGTAAATAAATAATTATTATAGTCAGTACCTGAATAATTTGAAATGAAATTTTATATTTTCATTATTTCATTATCGAGACAGCTAGTAAAGCGCAAGGGGGTATAGCTCAGTGGTGGATTTTCTCGTTGGCCGTGGAAGTGTGTGGACGTGTCTGCGTGCTCTGCGAAGTTAACGTGTTTACTTGTGTAGTGTCTATCAAATGGAACTGCGGAGTAGTAGGTAAAGTGTGGCCTGTTATTTTGCATGTTCTTCCTGAGACTGCTACACATTTATATAGATATATATATATTATATACGATACTTGACGAACTTTCTTTTCTTTTTTTTTTTTTTTTTTTGCTTCTGAGTTTTTGTGAAAATGGAAAAGAATTTAAGAGAAAATACAATCAAATTTGCATTTGATAAGTCTACGAGTCGAAATAGGCCTAGCCCTTATGCAATACATAAATGGCTGTCTGATACGATCAAACTCAATGCTGATCAGGTGCAAGGTATACAATTAAATAGCGAAGAATATTGTGTATATTTAAAGTTAATTTCTAAGTGTTCTTTTGAACAGATTATGTCCTCACTGCCTCAGTCTGTCAATTTTCAACATGAAGATGGTCTGATCAGTGAAGTTCTAGTGTCAAATGCTACTGAACAAATAACGAAAGTGAAGGTAGTCAATCTTCCATTGGAGATGGAAAATCAAAAAATTGTCGCGATCTTAGGCAAGTATGGTGTAATCAAAACAGTATCAAATGAACAGTGGTCAGACAAATTTGAATATAAAGTTAATAATGGCAATCGTATAGTACAAATGGAAATAAAACAACATATCCCATCTCGTCTTGTCATAAGTGGCTATCGTGCCTCGATTATATATTATGGACAACCCCCCACGTGTTTTATTTGTGGATCCGTTGAACACGTAGCTAATAGGTGTTCTTTAAACAGAAGAAGAACTACAGTGACACAGCAACAAAATTTGCCATCTACATCTTCAGGTGTTTTGCAACGGCAGGTAGTAAACTTCCTTCCAACAGAATTATTACAGGATGATGGACAAACTCAATCACCAACTACAGAACAAAAGATAGCTGAACGAATAGAGGAAAGAGAACATATTTCAACTGCCAGATCAGCAGCGCGGTACAACACTCTCGATCCCCATATTAACAAGAATGATGACTTCACTCTCTCCGAGCACAGTTTCCTTCCATTAGTTCAAGCTGTGACTAAAAAGAGTGCTGCTACCCTTCAAATTGCGGAACCCATAGGTGCTTTACAGCCTGCTGACGTTATTCTTGGCCCTGTTTTTACAAATGACAATCAAATGAAAGTATGTATGATTGTATCTGTTGACAAACCATCAGACGATACTATACCTTCTGTTGTGAAAGCAGACGAAGATGGTACTGTTTTAGCTGACAAGAACCATGATATTGCGGACCCAGACGAAGGAATGAGCTTACCAGAGACAGAAGGAATAAACGATGACTTACACACGGAGAGCACATCACCTGAGATTTTGAATGAGAGTAGAAACAAGAAGAAAAGACGAAAAATTAGTCAAATTGAAGGAATAGACAAGCAAAGTGTACAGACATAGTTTTTGACGTCATAACATACATTTTAAGCAATTTGTGCAGTTTAATAGTTATTTATGTTCACTTGAATGCCATATGTTACTAGGTGCATTTCACTAAATATTAACAAACTACAATCTGAAGTAAAACAGTCCCTATTCAAACAGTTTGTTTATGAACATGATGTCGACTTCCTGTGTCTTCAGGAGGTTACGACTGATGATTTTTCATATATTTTTGGCTATACTAGTTATGTAAATCTTGGGGAGAAGAACTTTGGCACTGCGATCTTAGTTAAAGACGGCATTCATATTTCCGATATTAAAATGTTAGTTGATGGTCGTGGTATTGCTTTATATTGGGATCAAACTGTTATTGTAAATATATATGCTCCGAGTGGGCATCAAAACAGAGAAGCTCGAGAAATGTTTTATATTGCCGACATTTTATATCTGTTTACAGGCACTTTCAATAACATGATTTTAATAGGTGATACTAATTGTCACCTTCGACCACAAGACTGTCAGGGTGTGCCTTCGTATAGTGCAGCATTACAACTCCTCATCGATCAATTCAATTTAGTTGATTGTGCTATTCAGTGTAAACGAGATCAGCTATTTACATATCTCAGGAATAATGCTGGTTCTAGAATAGATAGGTGCTATGTTAATCGTACTATCATTTCACAATTAGTTGATTATAATGTCTACGCTGTGCCCTTCACAGATCATTCTGCAATTAAACTAGAGCTTGCCATTGGAAAACCTTTTGTCTCTTATGGGAAATGTTATTGGAAAATGAATGCCCAGCTCTTACAACGCCAAGAATTCAATGAGTTGTTTTCTGAAGAATGGAAATTATGGGTTCAATACAAGCAGCGATATTCCACAACAACCCAGTGGTGGCAAACGTATGTTAAGAAAAATATAAAATGGTTTTGTATACAATATGCTCGGGAAATACAAAATACAGATAAATATACTATGGATTATTATATGAAATGTTTAGCTGAAACAACCAAACTTTCTCACGGTAATACTGAGATTTCCTACAGGGATGGGAAATATTTCAAACGTAAAATATTACAGCTACAATGTAAGAAAATTGCAAAACTTCGAACTTCATGTCGAAATACTGATATTTTACCTGACGAAAAGTTAACATTATACCAGTTGATTAAACACCGCGCAAGAAGACAGAAACAATTGATTACAAAACTGGAAACTGATTCCGGCAATGTACTATCATCACAGTCTGACATTTCCTTATGCATATATGAACATTTCAAAAATTTATTTGACAAAGAGTTTACAACAGATCTAACTCATCTTGTAGACATTTCTGACGCGACGCAAGTTACACCTGCAGCTAATGATATGTTAATGGAATTGTATACAGAGAAAGAAATATGGGAAGTTATTAAAAATCTTAAAAGAAACAAGACGCCAGGGTTAGATGGTTTAATAGCAGAATTTTACCAGAAATTTTTTGGCACCATTGGAGCAGAATTCACTCATATGGTGAATGAAATTCTTTTCGGTAACGTTAGTCATCCGAATTTCTCCCAAGGTGTCATTATTCTAATTCCAAAAACTAGATATTCACGTAAAATTAAAGATTATCGTCCATTATCTATGCTTTGTGTGGATTACAAAATCATTGCTAAATGCTTAGCCAATAGGCTAATGAAGGTTATACCCTCTATATTACATCCAATGCAAGCTGGATTTAATGATCGGAACATGATTGATTTGCTGATGGATTTAAGAGACACAGTGCCATATTTGGATTACAGCAGAAAACCACATGGAATATTATCAGTAGATTTTCAAGGTGCTTTTGATTTAGTAAATCGTGACTATTTATATCACGTGATGAGTAATATTGGGTTTCGAATGGAAGTCATACAACAAGTCAAAGCATTATATACTATCGCGAGATCCAAAGTGCAGGTTAATGGATATTTTACTCCATCCTTTGCTGTTAAACGATCAGTGAGACAAGGATGTCCATTATCCATGATCCTTTTTAATATATATATGATGCCTTTGCTTTATACACTTGAAGTAAACATATCTGGTTTACAATTCGCTGATTTACAATTTAAACTTTTTTCCTATGCAGACGATTTAACTGTCCTTGTTAAAGATACAATTGAGTTGGATAGTGTCATTGCTACTATTCATGCCTTTGCAAAATATAGTGGTGCACAACTTAATATGGAGAAAACAAAATTACTTAAATTTGGAAACTGGAATAATGAACATAATATATCAATCTCCCAAGTTGACAATCTCAAGATCTTAGGAATCTGGGTTTCCAGGTCTGTACATGAAATGATTACTTACAACTGGAATGTGATTATTCAAAACATCAAAGTTACGTGCCACAACTGGAAAGATCGTAATTTCTGTTTAGAGGAAAGAGTTTGGATTTCTAATACATATATAGCTGCGAAAATTTGGTTCGTTGGCCAACTCTTGCCCTTGCCATTAAGTTGTAGTAGGCAAATTCAGACTGCACTTTATTGGTTTGTGTGGAAAGGGTCCATCTTTAAAACTCCTATGTATGTAGTAACACAACCCAAATCTAATGGAGGATTGAATTTAGTTGATGTTCACATTAAGTGTAAAGTTTTGTATTTCCTTAAATGGTTCTACATTCTTCATTCAGACCAATCGTTATTTGTGAAAGTGTGGAGTTTATACTGGATCGAGAAAACAGGGACTGTAGCACCTCTTAACCTCACGGTGATTCCCTCCTGTGTCAGATACATTCAGGACAATATTTTTGAAAGTGGTTATAATGTTCTCGATCCAAGTGTACCAGTAAGATTTAGTGTCAAAAATATGTATCAATCCTTACAACTCACACAGACAGTGATGTACAGAAGTCTCAAGTTTCATCCACATCACAATTGGAATCAGATTTGGGAAAATATAAATAATACAATTCTTAACGCCAAACAACGATCTCTTTGGTATAAAGTAGTGCATGATTTGGTACCAACAAAAAGCAGACTACACAAGATTAATCTCACTCAATCCCCAAATTGTGTGTCTTGCTCTCAACTTGATAACCTTCAACATAGACTAAGAACTTGCAGTCTAATTAGTTCCATCTGGCTCCTTCTCGGAACTATTTTACGAATTATATGTCGTTGCAGTATTGATACGTTTTCGCCAGACTTTATGTTATTTCCAGATTTTAAATACTTTCCATCACAAAAACACAATGCAGTGATTTGGCTTTGTGGAATTACGATACAAATTCCAAATCAGGAATATACAGTGGACAGTTACAAATATCATGTTTTCAAAGAAAAATGGAAATTTTCTCCCAGTATCAGGCAAAAGAACTTTGGCAATTTTCTTGTTGTTTTAAATGAACAATTAACACCATGATGTACTGGTCCATAGTTTTTTTTTTTTAATCTTATTCTATGAGGCCTCTTTTGAAATGTATAATTTTTTGTTACCTGTATACTATATTTGTGCTAGTTAAATAAATAATAATAATAATAAAAAAAAAGTGGTAGAGCATTCGACTGCAGATCGAGAGGTCCCCGGTTCAAACCCGGGTGCCCCCTTCACGTTTTTATTAGTAACTAGAAAAGATAGACGGGCACTTAGTACAATATTCATAATCTTTGCAGCAAGATACAAAGTGTAGTGATTACATTGGAAATATCCAGCAAGAAAAGCATATTTGAAGAAAGGGAGAAACTCTGTAATTGAATTGTGGTATATGAGGAATATGCAATGGTAAGTTGTCAGCGGGAAAAACTAGTACATCATTTGTCACATTCCTAGTAAGACAACGCCTTGTCAAACGACACCCTACCAAATGCCATTGTTTCTCATTATTATCGTTCTCAATGTTTGACAATTTTTACTCAACATATTATTCCTTAAACGTATTTGTAATTAACAGTTCATCAATTGAGAAAGAAAACTAGGAATTGTAAGCAGCGATATTGTCCTGTAGCCGAGCACTTTGTACACTAAACCCTACCTTCACGATCTTCGACATCGACGTCAACTGAAACATTTTCCGCAGTTTATTGTGGCACCAAAAGTCAAGATCCTAAACATCATCATCATCATCATTATTATTATTATTATTATTATTATTATTATTATTATTATTATTATTATTATTATTATTATTATTATTATTACAGGTAGGCAGGTCAGGTAGCCAGAATGGTAGAAGGTTTTCGAAGTTTTGAATGGAAATCCCATCGGATAACTATCATTAGGAAGACTTAAGCCCACATAGGAGGACAATATTAAGGTGGATTTCACAGAAATAAGAATACAAAGTAGAAACTGCATCCTAAGGACAGAAGTCAATAGAGAGCTTTTATGAATGCGTCATTGAACATAGTTCCATAGACCATAGAGTTTCTTATTATTAAGTTATTGTTCTTATGTAATATCTGAATTGTACTGCACTATATGAAGATTTACTATCAAAATTAAGGGTCTTCACTACAGCGAAATTAAACTAACGCTAATTTTAGAGTTTTTCTGTAATATCTTCAAAACGAACACAAGAACTCGAAAAGCAAAAACGTAGTGAACTAGACAATACGATTTGGCATATGATACCTTTACCACAATTCACCTATCTACTCTTGGTATGCCGCTATTTACAGAAACCGCAAAAGACTCTTAATCTATCTACAGTTGCAAGTCGAAAGCAAATAGATGAGTTGTGATAATGGTATCACATGCAAAATCATATTCTCTAGTCCATTACGTTCCTGCTTTTCGAATATTTTTATTGGTTTGAAGATATTACAGAAAAACTGTAAAATTAGTGATAGTTTAATTTCGCTGTAGTGAAGACCCTTAACCCTTCTCCGGGTAAGACATTTTTGTAACATAGAAGAGCAACCGGGGCCTGTCAGGCCCAGTATATATTTTAAGTGCGGAACACGTAAATTCAATGTGTATTGTCACATACTGTTCCTACTAAATGTTACAGTTACGGGTTCAACAAATAATTGTGTGAACATTTCATAAAACATTTTAGAGGAATTGCACTTAAGTTATACAGGGCCTCCTAGGCCCCAGTTGCACGGTTACGTCAGGAAAAGGTTTTCAGCTTTTTCTAAAAAAAAAAAAAAAAAAAAAAAAAAAAAAAAAAAAAAAAAAAAGAAACTAACTTTACAACTCGATATGTTCATGATTTTAACTACGACTAAGGATAGAAGAATTCAAACTTTTATGTCATTGAAATATGTATGGTTATTGAGAAATTTGAAAATAAAAATTGAAGCCACTGGTCCTGGGAGGCCCCAGTTGCCCGGATAAGAATTAAATACACTATAATTTTCTTATGTAAACTAGTCCGAATTCTTCAACTTGTATATGGAATTGGTGATATTTTAACGCGAAAAATATTTTCAATCGTTGTCCACTTTCACTCGTAACATCCTCTTTGTAACTTCTTACATATACAACAGATTAACTTAATTTCTTTTATTTGAATTGTCGCGTTCAGTGCACAAGGTAATCAAGTCCCGCCTTTTTTTGGGGGGGGCATATTTCGTCTTTAAGATCTGTTTCTAAAACTCTTTTAAAAACTTATAAGATACGTGTTCTGATATTTTAAGTGACTCTCATAATGTATAATACAATGTTATCTTTTCCACATACAAACTTTATCTCTCTTTTTCTCACAACTTTCGGTAATTAGACTTGATTGATTCCTTTGTGCTTTTGAACTCCCAAATTATAAATTTCTTCGGATGACAATAATGTTTCATTGAATACGAAATCGCAACCGTTGAATACATTTCGATTTATTGGCTATATTTTAATTGAACTCACTCCACATTATGCTTTGCTATTGCAGATACCTCACTATAAGATTTATTAATAGGGGAAAGAAATCTTCTTGAAATCTTTCACTTTAATATCCCACGATTTTACCCTTTAAGCTAAGGGAAACGGATAATTAATGCAAGTGAATGGATGCTGGAAAAAATTAGTGAAATGACAATGTTGGAGGAAATGGAAGTACCCGAGAAAACCCACAAGTATGATGTTGTCCACCACGATCTTACTACCACAGGAATCGAACCAGGAACCCCACTTCCAAGAGTAAGCGCTCTACTATTGAACCACAGTGTTTCCATAATAGGGGGAAATATGCCTCTTTTAGAGCCTGTCTATCTCACCTATGCCCTCGGAAACTATGCGAACTATACTTCGGCCTCATCCCCGGCAACCTCTGACGGAAGAAATACTCTCTTCGCTTACGGAAAAGAAGTGAATGACCTTAGGTGTGTTGCCAATTTGTCATTCAGTAGTTTGGTCTTGACGAGTGAAGATCATAGGCTACTGAGAATGGCGACCATACAATGTGACATCTGTAAATTCTCTTGAAAATATACGCGAGTGCTCTAATTTTGGTGGCGAGTTTTTACTAGTTACTCTTGGGATTTTCTCGAAAGCGTTTCTTCGATTTTGTCCATGTTTCGTAAGTAAATTTACAACATGGGGTACATCATTTCTTTTTAGAATACAAGCAATTGATAGTTAAAAGTTAGAATGATTTTTAGGGGACGATTTAGTCAAAAATAACTCATGCAACTGCCAATATATACCGAAAACCCCCAAAAGAATAATAAATAGAATTGACTGCGATGAAATATTTACAAGAATAATAAGTTGGGGTCTGAATCCGTGTTTATTCTTGGAAGGAGCAGATAATATTTAGTGAGGCAACTCGGGAGGTAGTTACATTAAGAGATAGTGAACCCAGGTCTAGAAATAGTACATGTCTATCATAGTAAAAGCGCACTATCACCAAATTACATGAACTTCGAAATATGAACCATTTTATAAAACAAGTAAATTCGTTGTCCCTCGTATGATGTTATAAGAGCAAAATGCTCAATTTGCATTTTTGTGTTATCAAGTATATTGTAGACAGTATTTTTTTCGTTTATGTTTCATCATCTCTGTATGGTTCTTAATAACACTGGTTAGTTAAGTAACTTACAATTAATACCTAACATTAAGAGTAAAATCTATTTTTATAGTCCTGTGTGAAGTATGAAAATAATGCCTTTCATCATTTTTTATTTTTACTTACTTGTTTTATTATTTATTTATTTTATTTTATTTGCATTCTTAGTACAACTTAGCCAACTATAATAATCTGAATTCTGCTTTTTAGGATAGAGTATTACGTAGGTCCCATGGTGTAATGGTTAGCACTCTGGACTCTGAATCCAGCGATCCGAGTTAATATCTCGGTGGGACCTCGTGCTCATTTTTACTTTTCTTACTGCTTATCCATAAAAATTATATTACCTGTTAACCCTGATGCCTATAACCAACATATTATCAGTTTTCATAAACTAATCTATTTTATAAGCACTAGAAAGAAATAAGGACTTGATCTAAATAAAGTTCGTCTTGTCCAATCAAGATTTTTCTACTCAAGACTATGTCCCGAAAGGCGTGATTCCGAGTCTACTGTTGAAGAATCCCTGGGATTTTTCTGAATCGCGAAAAAACACAATAAAACAAAAGAAGATAACAAATTCGATTTACGGAATGTAATCGCTACTGCCCTCATGTTTCCTGTGAACAGCCTAGGGTCGATTCCCGGTGGGAACACTTGCTCAGAAAAGTGTAAAACATGTTTCAGGTCCACCGTCGTGAGTAAGGCTTTCCTGGGTTTTCCAAATTCACACCAGACAAATGTCAGGATGGTACCTAACACTAAGTTCTTAAGCCACTTTCTTTCTTCCTTCCCCAGGGAATTGATATTAAACTTAAGGGACGCTTAGGCTATTTTAGCACTAACACTTTCAATTAAAATAAGAATTTTAAGCGACTGAGTACTCATGGATATGGACAGCAAAGGATCCTATCACAAATTGGACTTGAAACTCGGAACACATAAAAGATATAAAATACATGGAATTTTGATTTTAAATGGAGTAAGTCTTGTATCTCTAATTATACATCACATGCATATGGTCACGTATGAAGAACTGTCCGAGTCGTAGTGCTATATATAATTAGTATTTATTAGAACATTACCTGTAAAATAGAGTTCTTGAGCAAAAATCCAGATTGTCCAGCCTACATTGCATGCATTATTGCATTCAAGGCATCAGTTACGTTACTACGATAATCATTATCTATATTTTTAAAAAGCACTTGCATCACGTTAAAAATCATTAATTTTTACTATGCACAATAGCAATTAGGACACATGAGGCAATCACGTGATTTAAAGTAAGTAAATAAATAATTATTATAGTCAGTACCTGAATAATTTGAAATGAAATTTTATATTTTCATTATTTCATTATCGAGACAGCTAGTAAAGCGCAAGGGGGTATAGCTCAGTGGTAGAGCATTCGACTGCAGATCGAGAGGTCCCCGGTTCAAACCCGGGTGCCCCCTTCACGTTTTTATTAGTAACTAGAAAAGATAGACGGGCACTTAGTACAATATTCATAACCTTTGCAGCAAGATACAAAGTGTAGTGATTACATTGGAAATATCCAGCAAGAAAAGCATATTTGAAGAAAGGGAGAAACTCTGTAATTGAATTGTGGTATATGAGGAATATGCAATGGTAAGTTGTTAGCGGGAAAAACTAGTACATCATTTGTCACATTCCTAGTAAGACAACGCCTTGTCAAACGACACAGTACCAAATGCCATTGTTTCTCATTATTATCGTTCTCAATGTTTGACAATTTTTACTCAACATATTATTCCTTAAACGTATTTGTAATTAACAGTTCATCAATTGAGAAAGAAAACTAGGAATTGTAAGCAGCAATATTGTCCTGAAGCCGAGCACTTTCTACACTAAACCCTATCTTCACGATCTTCGACATCGAATAGAATAGAATAGAATATTTATTGTCATTAAACAACATTTGTTGCAATAGACATTGTCCGCATATACATGAATATATACAAAGAAAGAAAAGAAAAAAAGTTACAATTTACACTTGTCTTCAAATTCGTTGATACTATAAATAGAATTACTTACAAGAAAAGATTTACAATATTTTTTGAAATCATTGTCACACATCATTCGTATATGCACTGGCAATGTATTATATAATTTCATTCCTGTATATTTATAACTTCTTTGTGTTATACTTAGCCTAATATAAGGCGTATTTAAGTCATCTTTATGTCTAGTATTATATGAATGGATATTATTACGATAACCTAAACTGCTCTCATTTTCTTTAACGTACATAAGACAACTATAAATATATAGAGAGGGAACTGTCATAATCTGTAAATCCGTAAAATATTGTCTACACGATACACTATCAGTTAAGCCCTTTATCGCTCTTATGGCTTTTTTCTGCCATTTAAAGACAGTCTGGGCACCTGGTGAATTTCCCCACAATATTATGCCGTATTGTAGATGAGAATGCAAAAAGGCATAGTATGCTGCAAGAAGCATTGTTTCTGTAACTGTTGTTTTCAGTTTACGTAATAAAAATATCACTCTAGATAATTTCCTGCATAAATTTTCAGTATGTTCACTCCAGTTTAATTTCGGATCTAGATGGATTCCCAGTAGTTTTACGGAATGGTGCATATCTACCTCATTCATATGATTACTAAGAGAAAAATATATAGTCTCTGTTTTAGATTCATTTATATAAAGTTTATTGTGTTTTAACCATATAGATGATATTTCAAGCATTTCATTGCTTTTATTTTTAACACTTACTAAATTCTTACCCGTATTTAGAAGAGTTGTATCGTCAGCATATAACACAGATTTGCAAGGTAGGAAACTCGGGAAATCATTTATATAGATAAGAAAAAGTAAAGGTCCTAACACACTACCCTGAGGTACCCCTGCCGTTACATCCAAAAATGTTGATCTTTCGTTAATAATACGGACAGATTGACGTCTATTACTAAGATAGGACTTAATCAATGACAACTCAGTTCCCCGAATACCATAATAATATAATTTTTCAACCAATATATGATGTGACACCGTATCGAATGCTTTACTTAGATCTATCAATGTTGCACACGTATTTAAATTATTTTCGAAGCTATCTAATATGTGTGATACTACGTTTTCTACGGCCTTAATCGTGGAAAGGCCAGATCTGAATCCAAATTGCGAACTGTGGAATATTTTATTTTGTTCAAAGTACATTGATAATTGACTTTTGATACATTGTTCAAAAAACTTTTGAAATAATTGGGACTAATGATATAGGACGGTAGTTATTAGGATCACTTTTATCATTTTTCTTATGTATAGGTACTGTAACTGTCATTTTAAGACAGTCAGGAAAGATTCCATCTAAAAGTATCCAATTGAATAAGTAAACCAAAGGATCAATTATAACATCAATTATTTTTCGAAACAAATTATTAGAAAACCCATAAAGATCTTCACTATTTGAAGATTTTAATTTGTTAACAATTTGTAAAACAGTCCTGGTATTTATTCTAGTCCACTGAAAATTCAAGTTAACGTTATTTAAGTTTTGCTGTGCTAATAAACTACTAAAATTATAGATTTGATTTTCAGCAGAAAAGTCTTTACTTTTTGACTTATCACTTAATTTCCTTATGTTATTTACAAAATGTTCATTTAATTCATTGGCGGATATTGGTATGGGGTCTTTAATATTGCATTTTCCGATTTCCTTATTGATTATAGACCAAGCCGCTGCACACTTGTTTTTTGAATTATTTATCCAATTTTCGGTTGCAGTAATTTTTGCTGCTTTAATCTCTTTTCTGTACATCTTTTTAGCAATTTTAAATCTCTCTTTATCTCTAGATAACCCTGTTATATTAGCAATATTATACAATGTGATTAGTTTATCCCGCTGAGATCTAAGATGTGGCGTGTACCAATTAGGAACTGTTTGTGAATGTTTACTTCCGTATGTGGTATACCTCTTAATCTTTTCTGGACAACATTCATTTAAATATAGAATCAAAGTATTGATAAACTTATGGAAAGCTTCGGAAACATTGGCACATTCAGAAAATAAATTTTCCCAATTAAGATTCCCTAATGTATATCTCAGATTTTGTATGTTAAGTTCACCTAACAATCTGAATCGTTTAATTACTTGATAGGTAGCGTTCATATGTGACATCACAGGGAACAATAGCCATACACCTTCATGGTCAGACAACAAAGGTTGTACAGTACCACATAACAGGCTAGTTTTGTTTTCATTAGTAAAAACATTATCTAAACATGCAAAGTTTCTTGTGGGCTTATCATTAATGTAATAGAAGTTATGGGACCTAAGAACATCACAAAGTAGTGCTTTAATGGGTGTACTAATAAGGACGTTAACATTTATATCGCCAATATAGAATATTGTATGATTTTTGTATTTATAAAGATAGCTGTTTAATTTCTCCCAACCACTAAGAAAAATGTGCATATCTGAATTCGGTGTCCGATACAACGTAATAACTATTACTCTGTTATGTTTAAGTAACACACCAGCTACCTCAAAATGTTGTTCTATGCAAAAACAAGTTAAGTCAAGAACAGAGTTTTCAAAACCTATACCATTTTTTATATAAATGCCTACGCCACCGTGTAATGTTTTATCCCTACAGAAAATAGTAGCTAACGTGTAACCTGTTGGCGTATACATGTACATTTCATCACTTATTAGCCAATGTTCGTTGACACATAAAATATCACAAGGAAGAATACCTAAAAATAACTCAAGTTCGGCTAGTTTGTTCCTTATTGATTGCAAATTTAAATGAAAAAGTAATAAATTTTGCCTCTCTATATGATTATTACAATTTTGAAAAATGTTGCGATTGTTTTTCACATCTATTAAGTCATTTACATCATTCAGTTCAACACTCTTCGTTAGACTTGAGGTTTTTACCCGGCCCCACATAGTATTCAGTGTATTCATGGAGTCGGGTGTGTTTAGTTTCCCTGAACTAACCATGGCATTCTTATTGCCACCTTAAATTTAGATTTGCCATAAAGATCCCTATCAATTATTTCACAAATCATGTTGCTCAATATTCTTTTCCCTCGTAGGTTGAAATGCATGCCATGTTTCGTGTACATCTCCCTACTTAATTTATTTACATCCAGAATTTCGACATTTTGGAAGCGGTTACACAAATTCTTTAATTTTACATTACTATTTTGAGTTGCTTTGTTTACACACGATTCTTCAGTAAGATCATACCTGTGTGGAATGTTGCTCACAATTACCTTACAATGGTTTAGTTCAGAAAGCTTACACTTAATTCTTTTCACGATTTCACTTCCTTCATTACAAGCCACATCGTTAGCTCCACTTAATATCACAATATAGTTACCCTCCTTGTTTACTGTTTGACTATTAACACTGGATAATATATCCACGCTTTTAGCTCCAGGCTTAACAAATCCTTCTACTATTATATCGTGTTTCAAATCTTGGTTCACTTTTTCAGCCAATCCCCTACCATGACTGTCAGCATATATGAGCACCTTAGGCTGTGTCTTAGGAGTTGTCCTTGCACTAATCATATTCATCCTTGCACTACCCTTCGCGTTTATGAAATTTCCTTTCTTCTTGTTCATTGTTCTCAAACTATCTACAGTTTTGCTACTAATATTCACTGATTTTGGATTGTCCAGAGCTTCACTTTCAAAATTCGCTAAAACACTGAATTTATTCGCACACTCTACAGGGCTAGCTAGTACTGGCTCAGGTTGATTATATCTCTGCCTATGTCTATTATAACATACTCTTGTCCATTCATAGTGTGAAGTTTTGTTTACATCAACATTTGATTCTAATACCTTCACTCTTTTTATTAGAACGATGTCAACTGAAACATTTTCCGCAGTTTATTGTCGCACCAAAAGTCAAGATCCTAAACATTATTATTATTATTATTATTATTATTATTATTATTATTATTATTATTATTATTATTATTATTATTATTATTATTATTATTATTATTATTACAGGTAGGCAGGTCAGGTAGCCAGAATGGAAGAAGGTTTTCAAAGTTTTGAATGGAAATCCCATCGTATAACTATCATTAGGAAGACTTAAGCTCACATAGGAGGACAATATTAAGGTGGATTTCACAGAAATAAGAATACAAAGTAGAAACTGCATTCTAAGGACACAAGTCAATGGAGAGCTTTTATGAATGCGTTATTGAACATAGTTCCATAGACCGTAGAGTTTCTTATTATTAAGTTATTGTTTTTATGTAATATCTGAATTGTACTGCACTATATGAAGATTTACTATCAAAATTAAGGGTCTTCAGTACAGCGAAATTAAACTAACGCTAATTTTAGTTTTTCTGTAATATCTTCAAAACAAACACAAGAACCCGAAAAGCAGAAACGTAGTGAACTAGACAATACGATTTGGCATATGATACCTTTACCACAATTCACCTATCTGCTCTTGGTATGCCGGTATTTAATAGAATCCGCAAAAGACTCTTAATCTATCTACAGTTGCAAGTCGAAAGCAAATAGATGAGTTGTGATAATGGTATCACATGCAAAATCATATTCTCTAGTCCATTACGTTCCTGCTTTTCGAATATTTTTATTTGGTTTGAAGATATTACAGAAAAACTGTAAAATTAGTGATAGTTTAATTTCGCTGTAGTGAAGACCCTTAACCCTTCTCCGGGCAAGACATTTTTGTAACATAGAAGAGCATGCGGAACACGTAAATTCAATGTCTATTGTCACATACTGTTCCTATTAAATGTTACAGTTACGGGTTCAACAAATAATTGTGTGACCATTTCATAAAATATTTCAGAGGAATTGCACTTAAGTTATACAGGGCCTCTTAGGCCCCGGTTGCACGGTTACGTCAGTAAAAGATTTTCAACTTTTTTTTTTAAAAAAGGAATCATTAACTTTACAACTCGATATGTTCATGATTTTAACTACGACTAAGGATAGAAGAATTCAGAATTTTATGCCATTGAAATATGTATGGTTATTGAGAAATTTGAAAATAAAAATTGAAGCCACTGGTCCTGGGAGGCCCCAGTTGCCCGGATAAGAATTAAATACACTATAATTTTCTTATGTAAACTAGTCCGAATTCTTCAACTTGTATATGGAATTGGTGATATTTCAACGACATTGCCCTAACAAATTTCTGCGTACGCCACTGTTAATTTCGGGAAATTCGGAAGAGGAATTTCGGGGTGTTAACTCCCTTCAGCAAGATAATATGCAAAAACAAATCATATGACCAATCATATGAAATTATATGAACTGAGAAGCTAGGACCCCTGCCCTAACGAACTTCTGCGTACGCCACTCTTAAAGACTACTAGCATCAAACTAGAAGTACATGGATACGTAAATACGAGTAAGAACTAAGTTCCATTTTCATAAAATGAGAAAGTACAGGATTTTTCATGCTATGGGTATAAGAATAAAACTCATTTCCATTATCAGGCCTACATTGTAGTGTAATCTATTGTAGAAAGTATCTTTTCTATTATAATCCATTCTCTCTCTATTGGTACCTTGACTTAATGGCAAAGTGCAATATTTTGTCTACTTTTAGGTTTCTGTGACGGAAGTGCTAATTGAAAACTTCTCACCACTTTGCTTTGGTATTCTGCCTTACAGGCTGTTTCTACTCTAATTATAGCGTGAATTCAGCTAAAGTGTAACATGAAGGTTCCATGGTGTAATGGTTAGCACTGTGGACTTTGAATCCAGCGATCTGAGTTCAAATCTCGGTGGAACCTGCGTAATGATTTTTGCAATTATCCAATCGCTTAGAGAGGAAAAAAAAAGCATTTTATTAAATCAATATTATGTTTACTTATTTTTTCTTTCCCATAATGTTCACATTTCTGCTCTCTAAGATAGTGGTTCCTAATCTTTTTGACTGAATGCCAACGACACGGTGACCCACTTATTATTTTTTTAAATTAATAATACTAGTAATATAAATTATAATAATGTAAGCCTATAAGATGGTGTACAGTAGTGACTATACAGTTTTGAGGATTGTCACTGCCACTGAAGACACTGACTGGTATAGTCTGTATCAAAATTAATTTTAATTAATTACACAGGCATAAAAAAAAATTCTGTGCACCGAACCCTATGGATTCGATGCATTTGGTTACACAAAATCGAAATTTTGAAACCCCAGGACGATCGACGGTGTCAATTTTTTTGGTTATGGGCGTAAAACTTGAGCGATTTTGGATAGGGAGGATATACGTAACAAAGCTAAACAAACAAACAAACAAAAAGTTCTGTGCAGCGTATTCCAGGATATGGATTCGATGTATTTGGTTACACGTAATCCAAATTTCGTAGAAATGTATTACAAATACTAATAATCAGGGCCCGGATTTTGTTGACAAGTCAACTTTCTTCTGTTCCGCATACGAGAAGGCAAGTTCAAGTAAAAACGTTATCCATCAACTCTAGGTTCTGAAAATATAGTTTTTTAGAATCAACTTTTGGTTCCTTTTTGCTGTTTTGAAATTTCAGGTCATTTTTTAACATTTTAAGGTAACTTTTAGGTCACTTATGGTCTTTTTATTCTTTTTTTCTACATAAGGAAATCTTTAATTGAACACGGTTTACGGATGTGGAAAAGACGAAGTTGAATAATCTCTTTTCTTACTTCCTGACTATTGGAGTGGAAAAACTGCATTCTTAACAAGCTAATGAAAACTAAACTGTAGCTGGTTAACGAAAGGTGGGGGTTGGTAGGTGCCCAAACAGATAGTTTTGGGTTATTGACCACAAAGAATGTGATCACGTGAATAACTAAAAATGCATTAGAAGGCGTACAAGGGCTTTAAACGTGTTTTTATCTATTATTTTCATGTGGTCTAAACTTGCTAAGTTTTATTGTTTAAGAGTGCTTCCTAGTTTCAACTCGGGAGTGAACTGACGCTTTCAATACTTACAATGCCGTACAATGGACTGATCAATGGACATAAGTGATCAATGGACTGCAACTAACTGAAACAAAACTTTTTGAATATGAGTGAGAAATGTTAATTAAAAATCCAATGGATATTAAAAAATGTCAATGTTTAATGAAATAAAAGTTTGAAAAAACGTAAGTTTTAAGGTCAATTTTTGTGATTTTTAGGGTCATTTTACAGGAATTTTAGTGTCATTTTATAGGTCACTTTTTAAATTTTTTTAGGTCAACAAGATCCGGGCCCTGCTAATAATACTAAGTTTAATATGGGCAGATAATATATTCTTCAGTGTATTTAATTAAATTCCAGCTAGCTGACTCATATGGAGTTTTAACTTATTTTCAATCCATAAAAATATGTCTGCAGAGTGAACCGGTTTCGTTGAAATATCGCGATATCTACAGAAGCAAACAGCAGAACTCGCTCATATGGAGCACTTGGCATACAGTTCGAACCTGGAAGGCATTGAGGTAAAAGTCTGTACTGGCTTCTGAGTATTCTCTTTCTTTCCAGATGGCATACTTGTTTTCATACCTCGAACTTCCAGATACTTTTGCTGATGTATCGATTGCTTTAAAGAATACCTGAAAAAAAATAATAATCAGTTAAGTGTTACTTATCACATTCAAATCGAAATATAAAGATTGGTGCAGGCAGAAGTTGGTTGAAAGCCTCACAACCTCGTGAAGGTCCCCACCGTTTGTGAGGGCCTCTTTTAACTGGAAAGGGACGTAAGATCGTGCCGAAGAACCAGACTCTAGCAAATTCCTTGATATTTCACTTAGCAAACTCTTTGGAATTCCTTTAATGCCTGAGATACTTTAGCAAGTAACTTGTTAGTGGATGATGATGAGATGAAGGATGGGCAAGGATTCTAACAAATTACTTGGTACCAAATCCCATGATATTACGCCAATCCCAAATAATTTGCTGCGATAGTTTACCAAAGAATTTGTTATTTTCAGCGTAAAAGGGCGGCAAAGGAAGGTGAAGTAGGAAGATGCTAATGTGTGTGTGTGTAGAGGATTGTTGAAAATGAGTTGAGTTGATTTTGAGTTTTACGTCCCGTTCAGCAGCGAGGCTATATGAGACGTGGACCTACTGATTAACGTGGAATCCGAACCACATGAGCTCCCGCCGGGAATCGAACCCGGGTCTCCCACGCCAAAGGCGCATACGCTAACCGCTTAGCCACGGAGGAGCTCATTGTTGAAAATGAGAAAATAGGGAAATTTTAAAGAAAGTGCTATATGTAAGTAGTGAGAGAAAATGAAAATAAATGAATGTATCCCGCTATATTTGGTCTAGGAATTAATTCGTGCGGGTGGACAAGAGATGGCGCAACGAACGGACCGTCCCACAGTTCCGTGTATCCACACATGTGTTGCAAACCCCTGTCATCGCGTATCGTTCGTAGTATAGGGCAGTGGATTAAAGCGTCAACAACACCAGTTTGTAGTTAAGTGAACGTGGCGCAATTTGTGCCTGATAAAGTGTTTTTGCGGGGTGTCCTGCTGCATTACTTTAACATGCAGAAAAGTGCGACTGAAAGTCATCGCATTTTGGTGGAAGTGTATGGTGACCATGCTCTAGCTGAGCGAACGTGTCAGAAGTGGTTTGCATGGTTTAGAAGTGGTGATTTCGGCTTGGCAGACCAAGAGCGAGCTGGACAGCCAAAAAAATTTCAAGACGAAGAATTGACAGCATTGCTCGAGCAGGATTCGTGTCAAACGCAGGAACAACTTGCAGCAGCATTAGGCGTTGATCAAACAACAGTCTCCAAACGCTTGAAAGCCATGGGAATGATTCAAAAGATGTCACATTGGGTTCCACATGAATTGAAAGACAGAGACGTTGAAAGACGAAAAACCATTTGCGAATTGCTGCTTCAACGACAGAGCAGAAAGGGGTTTCTGCATCGAATTATTACGGGTGATGAGAAGTGGATCCATTACGAGAACCCTAAACGAAAAAAGGCCTGGGTGAAACCAGGTGAACCAGGTCCATCACAACCAAAACGAGATATTCACTGTGCAAAGGTTATGCTGTGCATATGGTGGGATATGAAAGGTGTGGTGTACTATGAGCTGCTGCAACCGGGTGAAACTATGAATGGAGAACGTTATCGACGACAATTAATGCGTTTGAAGCAAGCTCTGGCCAGAACACGACCAGAATGGGAGAACAGACATGATAAACTTATTGTTCAACATGATAACGCTCGCCCACATGTCGCAAAACCGGTCAAAACCTATTTAGAAAATGTCGGATGGGAAGTTTTACCCCACCCGCCGTATTCACCAGACGTTGCTCCTTCGGACTACTACTTGTTCGATTGCATGAACAACGATTTGATTGGACAGCGGTTTACTTCTTCAGAAGATATCGAAACATGGGTCTCTGACTGGATCGCTTCCAAGGATGAGGACTTCTTTCGCCACGGAATCCGTACATTGCCTGACAGATGGGCGAAAGTGGTGGCTAGCGATGGACAATATTTTTCTTAAGGTATTTATGTATTTTGTGTTTGTACTACAGCTTCAATGCGTGCGTACCAACCGCACGAATTAATTCCTAGACCAAATAGATATATAGGAATATTGTTGTAACAATTAATTTGGTCGATATCTTTGTTTCTTTAACATTTTGTTACAATTTGGAATCGTGTTTTGTGTCTGTTTCTTGTAGAATTATGGAGACTATGAAACAGAAGATAGTACAGAGTATATCTAAAATCTTTACAGTTTTGAAACAGCTAATCGTATTTGAATGAAACGCCTACCGTTCGAAAGAAAAAGGTCTAACTTTATATCACCCGCTTTCAAAGTGTTGTACTGGGTGAAGCAGAAGAAACGCGATTTCTTTTTAAACCGCTAGTACTCGGCGACGAGTAGGGTATTGCTTTTGAGCAACCGTTGGCAGACAGCTCAGACAATACAGTTTGAGTCGCTACGGAGCGTTGGAGCGTAGAGCATCATGTGTTTGCTTTCGAGCAGTTCTTTAGAAGCAATGATTCTGTGGTCACGTTTCAACATCTTTTCCGTCAAAAGTTTAATGTCGAACGTCGAGGTACAGTCCCAAATCGAAACACTAAATTCCGATGGGTTGCAGCTATCAGAAGTACAGAAACTCTGATGAAAAAGAAACCACCTGGCCTTCCCGTTCACTTCGAACTCCGGAAAACGTAGACAGAGTGAAAAGACCAGTTCTTATTAGTCTGAAATGATCCGCTGTATCGCTGGGTATGTCACGTCGTTCGCTTCATTGCATCGTATATGATCTGAAATTTGCTTTTTCGTCACTGATTCATTACATCTGAACGCTGCAACCCATCGGAATTTAATGTTTCGATCTGGGACTGTACCTCGACGTTCGAAATTAAACTTTCGACAGAAAAGGTCGACCACGAACACACGATGTTCTACGCTCCAGCGCTCCTTAGCGATTGAATCTGCATTGTCTGAGCTGTCTGCTAATGGCCATTCATAATCAATACCCCTACTCGTCGTCGAGTACTATCAGTCTAAAAGCAAGCTGCATGTATTGCAGCTTCGGCTCCAATGGGGACGCATACTTCCAATTAATGAGGATAAAGGAAAATTACGATGGATTCTTTAACTCTGGAACATATCACTTTTGCTCATATTCTTCACCAAATGTAGCCCACTGAAATTTATTGGTCGTATTTCACCACTCTTCTTATTAAGTGCAATAAAAGATGCTCCAATAAAAAGGTTGGTCTTATTTCGTGAGGTACAGTACGTTATCCGAAAGAATTAAATGAAATAATTCTAGAATCACTGTGGTTAATCTTTCCTTTGAATCTGATTCGTGATGTAAGAGTAAGTCCTTAAAAATCGAAGGACGGAAACCATCAATACCTTCAGCTGATCCGGATGGGAAGGATTTTATAGCATATTGTAACTCAGAAATTGAAACTCTTGGTATGTTAGGCTGATCTTTAGGAAGATCTGGTAAAGCAAAGGTATCAGAACGTGAAGGGTGTTTCTCCTTAAGTGCTTTTAAAATAGAGGCATTAGGTATGGTGATGATATCTTCAGAAATTAATAATCTGACTGCACCTCTCATGTGTCCATCATTGAGTTTGTTTTCGACTTTGGTGTTAAACGGTATTGAAGGAGAAGAATTTTGAGGTTTGCTTTAATAATAATAATAATAATAATAATAATAATAATAATAATAATAATAATAATAATAATAATAATAATAATAATAATAATAATAATGGGTAACGCATCTATTTGAGAATCATGCCATTGGCGAACTCTTTTTTTTTTTTTTGACCCAGGTTGTTCAGTTTTTTACTTAATCTGATTGTGATGGAACATGACTACTACATACGGGAATAATAAAAGATCCATCCATGATACATACGGGAATAATAAAAGGACCGTATTAGTTCACAGTAGCTTCTGTTTCTGACATCAATATATCATTACTGATAGAAATTGCGACATGATCGAGACCGTGTTTGCAGACAAAGGCTAATATACTAAAATCCAAATTATTCTTAATTATAAGGTTGGGGTGCCGAATAGATAAGAGGTGAAAACGCAACCTGTTGTATTTTCTGTATGAATACTAAGTTACATAATTGGATTGTGTTGTTAACAATTGGTGAGAAATCCTCCCCTAACATTAAAAAAAATAAATAAATAAATAAAAACTAAAAATCGTACCAAAAAATTAAAATGTCCAGGACTATAATTTATTTTATTTATTAAAAAAACGAAAGAAATCGTTTCACGTTCAAGTTTAAAATAATTAATTCAAAGTTTATGAATTATTATTCCATACAAATTATATAATCTTTGTAGTTCGTAGTCAGTGTTTCTTCCAGGCCTGTTTTTTTTGGGGGGGCATTGCCCCCCGGAGCCCTAAGAGTGCCCCCCGGAGACCAAAAATAATACGTCTATAATATAATAATAAATAGAATAGTATCAGCAGTGCCCCCCCCCCCCCCCGAAATATTGTTTCTGAAAGAAACACTGTTCGTAGTCAGCTTCCATTGTAGAACAACGGACATTTGTATCATTTTATTACCTTACAAAGGAAGTCGAAAAATTAGTTGAGCTTCCGTTGAAAATAGAACATATACTTCATGAAACGACATTTAACTTACTTCGATCGTCGTTAATACAAAAGCACTGATGATGAAGGAGAGTGTATTTACTTCCTGTCAGTGTTCATAGATGGAAGAAAATTTTATTACTTTTTGTTAAATAAGGAAGTATGAATAAATGAAATATTATTGTTTAATGGGGAATTAAGAAACTAGTTTTGCCTGCAGATATTTACTCGGTGCAAAATAAGAAACCAAATGAGAGAGAAGTGTTGCCCTGTTGCTATATCGTCAGTGTTGCCAATGAAGCGTCCTCTATAACTACTTTAGTCAGAATGCTTACAGCGGACGCCTTAACCCTTATCCGGGCAACCGGGGCCTCCCAGGACCAGTAGCTTCATTTTTCTAAAATTTCTCAATAACTATACATATTTCGAAGACATAAAATACTGAATTCTTCTATCTTTCGTCGAAGTTAAAATCATGAACATATCGAGTTGGTAAAGCTAATGTTTTTTCTAATTTTTTTTTAATTTGAAAATCTTTTCCTGGCGTAACCGGGCAACCGGGGCCTAGGAGGCCCCGTATAACTTTAGTGAAATTCCTGTCAAATATTAGATGAAATTGTCACATAATTATATATTGAACACGTGACTATTGTAACCTTTAGTCGGAACAGTATGCGGCAACAGACATTGAATTTTGAGTGTTCTGCACTTAAAATTTATACTGGGCCTGACAGGCCCCGGTTGCCCGTTTACGTTACAAAAATGTCTGGACCGGATTTGCTATTCTGCTTGGCTTACAAAAGCGTGACAAGAAGTTTCGCTACTTGACAAAAATATATACCGGTACATTCTAGACTAGTCTAAACAGTAAGTGACAATAGGCATTGATTTTGTGTATTCTGCACTTAAAATATATACTGGGCCTCACAGACCCCGGTTGCCCGTTTACGTTACAAAAATGTCTTGCCCGGATAAGTGTTAAAGAAATAATTATAATGTGACAACACAAAAATACTTCTTCCTCTAAATGACAAATCAGTTACGACGCCAGTTTTACTTTTCTGATGCTGCAAGCGGGGGGGGGGGAGATTTTTGAGAGGCAGCTATTTCCTGCGTATCGAAAAGGATAATTTTACTGTATGTTACCTGACTTACATGAAAATATAACATGTCTAGGGCAGACAGGGTTAGCCTCCACGGGGTGTTCGACTCCTCTGGCAGCACTACTGAGTTAAACTTTGTCGGCAAATTATTTAATATTGTGTTTGTCAGCTTTCCAATCGACATTATTATAGCACTAACTGTTTTATTGGCATGTTAAGCGTTTTACAAAATTTAAAATTTTCCACCATTAATGCCTCCTATGAGATTCGAACCCGTGACCCCTGATTTACAAAACCAGTGTTGTAATCACAGAGCCAAGGAGGCGTGACTGGAATTGGACGGAAGCTTAAAAGCAGGAAAATAATGGACATTCTTTCTTTCACCGCACTGTAAGCAAACTTTAAGAAGTGTTAGATTTTGAATGTAAAGAAACATCAGTTACTATATATATGTGTATATATATATATATATATATCACTTCCACAACAATAATAACCTATATTTGTAACGAATTTCCCACACTTCCATTAGACTAGGATTGCCATATTTAAAAAATGAAAATCCGGGTCGCTATTAAATTACAAGAATCTTTTAAATGTTATAATTGGAAAGAAGTGTTATATACTAATCAGAGTTCTTCCATTAGACAGAGTTGTTCAAGTATTACGTAATCACATTTTTTTTTATTTTAGTAGATCTCTCCCTAGTTAAACAAACGTAAGCAGATGATTTACTCCCTCCCCCGGTAAGCAATAATAATAATAATAATAATAATAATAATAATAATAATAATAATAATAATAATAATAATAATAGTAATAATAATAATTTCTACATTTTTCTGCAATTTAGGTTTCGTGGCTGTCAGTCTGGTTTAGTTCCTTCAATGCATGATGATTCCTTTCAGGCGTCTTTCTTTTCTTTTCTTTTTTCTTTTTCTTTTTCTTTTTCTTTTTTTTTTTTTTTTTTGAATAGATAATTCATGGGCAAGATGGCAAAATATTTCAAAAGCAAGATGCAGATTAAAAGAGAATACTGAAGATAACAATAAGTTTGAGGAGTAAAACCTTTTGTCCCTGGTCCAATGAAATGAATGCTTCATTCAATGTCAAAGTAGTTAAATCGTGAACTTAATTGAATTCATGTGTTACATATTCAAGTTTTTTTTCCAACTTTTGAATTGTCATACTCAGAAATTGAAGAGAATAATTATATATCTAATCCTGTGGAAAGAGCAAACTATAATGTTCCTTTCCTTTCTTCTTCCCTGAAACTATAATATAACCTCCGAGATATTTACATGTCCCGAGAAATATTTTCGGGACGCCATGACGCAGATCTCGATTCCGTGACGGTCCCAGATTTTCTGGGACGAATGGCAATCCTATCTTAGACCAGCTTCAATCCTCTTTTTCCACCAATCTTTCCATCTCTCACTTCGGACAGATAGCGTAACCCTCAAAAGAGCGCTAGCCTTCGGCTAGCTTAAAAAAAAAAAAAAGTAACGAATTATGATCAGTTTTCTTCTTTATCACCTTAATTATTATGTTCAAATTATTACAAATTCGTTATAAATGAAGATAAATCTACTGATGTCTTTCTGTGAACATGGGATACCAGAAAAGTATATAACATTCTATAGTTCACATTTAAAGATATCAACCCAAATTCTATATTGTGGACTTCAAGATGGCCGTTGGAGTCCTCATGTATCCCGCCTTCTTTTCTCCTCACATACTGACAGAATTTGGTTTCATAATGTCTATACAGTTTCAATTTTATCTGAGTACCTCCATATTATAGATAAATTGATAAATTGACATTATGAAGAAACAACATGTAGTTGCCAACATCGTATACGTGGTTTCTTTCGGGTTTCTCCAACATAGGTAATGTAAATACCACTCATTGGCGTCTGTGGAAGTTTATATATCATAATTTTATGTATTAGTATATGGTATCTTGCCCAAGGGAGTCAAAACCACGAACCTCCCTTACATACGAAAATGCCACTAGTCTTTCTTTAGCCTGAAGAACGTATCCGTGGTACTTTAAATTAAAAATTTCACTTCCATTTTCATGAGAAGGGAAAGGAATTCTTAATTTAATTACTATGGACAATAATTTACATATGATTTTCTGACAGCACGCAATGCCAACAAATCGTATCACACACCCTGTGATTACCATTTTAAAACTTTGACCCAAATCAAAGATGGCTGGCGAAATCCACTTGTCTTTTCTTACATCCATTTTCTTTTACCTTATCATATCGATAATATTTGATTTAATATTTTCTATACCGTTTTAATTTTATTTACACCTTTCAATATTTTCAGACTACCTAGTATAACGCGCCAATTATATAGATCTACAATGCAAAACTAATTGCTAATCACAATCACAATCAGTGAAAACTCCCAGTTTCAACTGATAAATCTACTCCTGTACAATGGTCTTTTTGATCCTAAAATGTTACTTTCCTTTATTATTACTTTTGAGCGACAATAGGAGGGAAAATATTATGATAACGAAAAATGTAAAATTCGAGATTGCAAACGGATTTAGATGTTTCATGGTTCCTATATGCAGGAAAGGTGGTTTTTGAATTCTGTTCGCGCATTTGCCCAAAAATACGCCTAAGACGATATATTCATAATTAAAATAAACGTTGCATTAAGAGCTCTTATAGTGTGGTATCTGTAATTTCTCTTGAATATATATACGAATGCGAATGCTCTACTCTTGGTGGTGAGTTTTTATTACTTATTCTTACGATTTTCTCGAAAATGTTTCTCCGATTTTGTCCCATGTTTCACAAGGAAATTTACAACATGCCATAGGGCATTTCTCTTTAAAATACAAATAATTGATAGTTTATTATTATTATTATTATTATTATTATTATTATTATTATTATTATTATTATTATTATTATTATTATTATTAAGTGTTCTGCCTTTCGGCAAGTCCTGGGACTAATGAGTTATTTTTTTCAATTTTAGGTTTGGGCCTGGAAATGTTTCTTCCAGGTTTTTCGATCCTCAGCTTCCACTTTTAACTCCCAATATCTTCTTCTGTTTCTCAAATCATCGATCAGTTGTGTTCTTCTTCTTCCTATTCCTCGCTTTCCTTCCATCTTTGCTTCTATGGAGGTATGAAGAAGACAATTTCTTCGCAAGATGTGTCCAATCCAATTGGCCTTTCTACGAAGGATAGTGGCTAGAAGCGTCCTCTTCTCTCCTATCCGTTTTAAAATATCTTCGTTTCTTAGTCTCTCTGTAAATTTTCTCTCCAATATTAAGCCTGCTAGTTAAGAGTGGTCTTTTCTTGTTAGAATAACTTTTAATCTTAGAATGACTTTTCTGGAGACGAATTTTTTTTAAAAACAGCTCATGCGACACTCTTCCTAGTATATGTGAAAAAAAAATGGAAAAGAAATTCAGTTGGTTGAGATGAAATATTTACAAGAAAATAAGTTAGCGCCTTAATCGGTGTTGATTTCCTGGAAGGAGCAGATGATAGTCAGTCAACTCAGGAGATAGTCATTTTAAAAGATGGTGAACCCCAGTACGTCTATCACAGTAAAGCACATTATCACCAAACTACGTGAACATCGAAATAAGAACAATTTTTTTTTTATATATAAAATGAGAAAATTCATTGTTCTTCCTGTGCTGCTATAAGATCAAAATGTTCAATTTGCATTTTAATATTGTCAGGTATATTGGAGAGAGTATATTTTATGCGCCTAGTATCAAAATCCACCACATCCATTTCGCTTATTCCCAGTTCAGCGTAAGCTCTAAACTCCGATAAACAAAATATTTGTATCCTTCCGCTTATCACAAATACGATTGGCTAGTGATATCACTTCCACTCCCCACGGGGAGGAGCAAATTATACACGTGCATTTTGGTAATACTGTATCGTGTTGTCCGGATACTTACAGCAGCAGCAGAAAAGAAAAAAACTCGAAAGATTAAAAAAAATGAATTTCGCTGGTAAACAATTCTTGCTTAGTGAGTAAAGGTTTACCTTGTTGATGTTTCATCACAACACTCGCTGAACCGGGATTCATGTCAGCCATCTCTCAGACTTAAAAGCAGAATACGCCTTCAGAGTTGAATTGGTGCCATAATTACTGCGCATACTTAGTGTTTATTTGTATTGTTTTATTAACCACAATCGAATACAGTATTATTAGATAATCTGTATTATATTTTTGTCATTTATAATAATGCAGTAGCTTTATTTGGATCTACATAGTGAAAGTAATAATCAAATCATGTGAACTATTTTGTGGAGGAGTACAAGCGTCGGTAGGTCAACAGCAAATCAGCGAGATTTAGTTTCACGTGGCTTTGTTTATCGTAGTTTAGAGCTTACGCCGAACAGGGTTTAGTTTCGAGTAGTCTCGCAAAACGTACATTGAAGCTCCATACACACGCGTACAAAGTCCCATATTTGAACTAGTTTTTGAAGTATGAAATATTAAGCTTTTAAACAAAATTCTGCTTCCATGGAATTAATTTAGATCAAACATATAATAAGCAATATATAACTCAATTTCAGAAAAAAATGGCGGTTTTCGATACTAGGCGCCTCATTTTTCGATTTTATTTCATAATCTCTGTATGGCTCTTAATAACATTGGTTAGTTAAGTAACTTATAATTAACACCTAGAATTAATGGCACATTTTGAAGTGTTTTATAATTCTGTGAGAAAAATGGAAATTAATGCCTTCCATCGCTTCCTTTTATTTTTATTGATCAATTTTACTCTATTATCTATTTACTTATTCGTTTATTTTATTTGCATTCTATCATTTCAACAAGTATAGGTATAATGCCATGAATTCTGCTTTTTAGCACTTCGCAGAATGTCTGTCCCATGGTGTAATTGTTAGAACTCTCTTTCCTTAGAATCTAGCGATCCGAGTTGAAATCTCGGTGGGACCTTATGTGCTTTTTCTTATTGCTAATTCGTAAAACTTACTACATACTCCCGACCTAGCTAGTTAAATCTTATGCCTATGATCGATTTATTATCATTTTTCATAAACTAATTTATTTGATTAATACTGGGAAGAAATTAGGTCTTGATATAAATGTCCTATTGTGTTAGTACTCTGAATCTTTCTTTCAATTCCCTTGTTAAATTAGTCAAATCAAATCAATAAAATTTGTAGGAAAGTACATAGCACCCTTCACAAGCTTGAAAAGTTAAAAAAAAAAAAACCTTCTGATAATAAAACTTTCTTAAATGTTTACATTACGGTTACTGCGATTACTTGACTTACATTAAAATACAACATATATGGGACAGACAGAATTAATTTCCAAGGGACGACCGGCCCATTTGGCTTCGCCACTGAGTTAAACTTTGTCAGCAAAGTATTTCATATTGAGTTTGACAACTTCCTAATCGATATTTTGATAGCAGTAACTGTTTTATTGGTTTGTAAAATGTTTTACGGAATTTAAAAATTCGAGCACGCATGCCTCCTGTGAGATTCGAACTCACGACCCCTGGTTTACGAGACCAGTGCTCTAACCACTGAGCCAAGGAGGCGTGGATAAATATGCAAGGAAGTTTTAAACCATGAAGTACTTTCATCTTTCTTTCATTGCACTGTAAGGGAATATTATCACAACTTAGTAATATGTTGAGAATTGATTGTTTTGAAAATAGTTTTTAACTCCAACACGAATTTATTGACTTATTAGTCACTTCTAACTTGGTTTTAATTGTGTTCATAAATGTTGTTTACAGTGCAAAGAAAGAAAGATGAAATTACTTCCAGGTTTGAAACTTCCTTACATCTTCATCCACGCCTCCTTGGCTCAGTGGTTAGAGCACTGGTCTCGTAAACCAGGGGTCGTGAGTTCGAATCTCACAGGAGGCATTCGGGCCCGAATTTTGAAACGTTTTACAAAACAATAAAACAGTTATTGCTATCAAAATATCGATTAGGAAGCTGTCAAACTCAAAATAAAATACTTTGCTGACAAAATTTAACTCAGTGGCGAAGCCAAATGGGCCGGGCGTCCCTTGGAGATTAACCCTGTCTGTCCCATATACAGGGGCGAATCCAGGGGGGGGCGATCGCCTTCCCCCCAGAAGAGGAAACTTTCTTATTTTATATATATAAATAAAACCCATTCCAAAATTTGGAGCCCTTAAAAGTAGCAGTATGACAACTCATCGCCCCCCCCCCCAGAATTCGGTCCTGTATCCGCCCCTGCCCATATATGTTGTATTTTAATGTAAGTCAAGCAATATACAGTAAAACTATCGTTTTCGGTACACAACAAATAGTGTCCCTCAGAAATATCATTTCACCTCTGCTTGCAGCTTGAAAAAAAAATAAAACTGGTGTCGTCACTGGTTTAACATTTAGAGGAAGACGTATTCCCGTGTTGTCACTTTATAATTATTTATGTGAGGCGTCTGTTATGAGTACTGTGCTTAACGAAAGGGTAGTTATAGAAGATGCTTCAGTGGCAACACTTTCGATGGGTAACACTTCTTTCTCTAATTTCATTTTTTTAATTTTGCTCCGAGTAAATATATCTAAGCAAAACTACTTCCTTAATAATGTTTCCATTAAACAATAGTCATTCATTCATTCATACTGCCTTATTTAACAAAAGGTTATAAAATTTTCTTCAATCTATCAGCAATACAGGATGTAAATACGCTCTTCTCCATACTCAGTTCTTTGATATTGCGATCAGTGAAGTAAGTTAAAATGCCGTTTCATGTATGTTCTATTTTTCATCTACTAAACTGCTGACTCAACATTCACTATACTTGATAGATGAATGAACACGTTCAGTCAAAAGATAAAGTAATGTCTCACTTTAATAGCTGTATTTTTAAAGCCCTAAACGCTATGTTTGATCAATGAATTAATTGTTTAAGAGTTTTATATTGCTATGGAAGCTATACCTATGATATCTTCGGCTAGGGGCCCCGGACTATAAATTGCCTAGGGCCGTAACATGCTTAAATCCATCACTGTTCGTATCACATGGTCTCGGTACTGAACGGGACGCTAACTATAATTCATTCAACCAAGCAACCGTATAGTTAGTTTACTCAATAGAAGTGCAGTTCGGCAAATTTCTTGCTAGTTCCCATGCTGATTTTTACTGCAGGATCCTGTTCTCCTTCCAAACCTTTCTTGACCACATTTGCGGGATTGCAACGTTTTAAAATCCACTATGTCTCCTTTTTCTTTTCAATACTATAGCTTAATATGAAACAGATGTCACGCAATGTAAGAACAAGGAAGCTAGTCTTAGGTACAGGGAATCAAGCACTGACTTAAAGGACAACATTTGGAACTATGACAACTAAGACTCCACGTGGAGTTGACAAGCGACTGTCAATTGTTTGAAATGGGGATTCTGGTTGGCCTTTTTGTTATCAGGGGTGATTTTTTTTTCGCAAGATCCTTAGGATGATTTGGCACGAGCCACCACACGTAGAAGGTGGCATTCTTAATATACAAACTGCACTTCGTTTGAAGAACGAACTATACAACACAAATAGAGTCATCTTGACCCACATACGTCAATACACTCTCATTTCTTCTGCGAAGACTGAAGTAGAGATGGAAAGAAGTTTGGTAAATTTATAGGCCGTTTATCGTTATTGAATGACATCAGAACAACTGGGAAAATAAATTGGTAGCTAACATTGTGTGCTTGAAAATGTCAATTCCTTAGAAATTATTTTCATGTTTCTTTTCTTTAATCTCACAATACAGCAAACATATCTAAAGAACTTTTTTTGTTGTCTTATCTTAGGACAAGGTACTTTAGAAATGTTACATCCTAGGAATGAATTAAGATCGAAGATCAATATAACTCTATAACAATTAACTAGATAAGATTACATTCAGATATGAAGATAAGCTGCCACTTCAAAATGTCTGTTGTTAACCTCATACATTAAATTTCATGATATACAGGGTGTTTCAAAACAACGCCGATAACGTTTGGGAGGTGATTCCTGACACCAAGATACGACAAAAAGTATAGACCAACCTGGATGCACATATGCTTCCTTTCGGTGTTACAGGCTGCCGAAAACTTGAAAAAATGAACTTTAAAAGTCCATAGTTCCAAAACTATGGGACCTACCGTAGTCGGGTCAAGACTTAGGAACTAATATGTGCGCTATCCAAATATACATGTTTCAGAATCCTAAGGTACCCACGAAGCAATTTTTATAGGGGGAAGTTTGGCTACGGGAATGTATTTTGTACTCTCCAACTACATCTATAGAAATTGTTGCGGAAATACCACAGGATTCTGAAACTTGGATATTTGGATAGTGCACATAGTAGTTCCTAAGTGAAGTCTTGACTCGACAGCGATAGACCCATACTTTTCAAACTATGGACCTTTAAAGTTAATTTGTTCATGTTTTCGGCAGTATATAACTCCGAAAGGAAGCATTTGTGCACCCAAATGGGCCAGTAGGTCGTGGGTCAATAGGGCGTGACCCACTGCGACCCACCGTGACCAACACTGACCCACCGATCCACTCTGCTTACTGCATTGTACACACCATCTTGTTAACACTAATGAATGTATCTACATTTTACTTTCAAGGCCTCAATTTTTCTTCCTTTTTCATTTATTTGTATTTACTTACCTCAGATGAGTATATCTAAGTGAAAAAAGAACTTCAGGCAATTTTTTTGATATTGATATTTGTAATTGTAATAATAGCAATAAGACTTACTAGTTGGCTTTCGAGAAACAGTCGAATTTTACGTTTTTTTTTTTCTTTCTTTTTTCTTTACGTTGGCCTACTTTACCTTGATTTTATACTTTCAAATTTCATCCTATTTTCCACTGAAAAGTATCTGTAATTCAACAAGGAAGTAATTATCTACCATTTTATATCATTTTACCATTTTATATCGTAGGATCAGATCAACCGGTATTGTAAAAGAGCGGTGCTTGAGAGTTTGACCTTAGAAATTCAAACTCCGATTAGTGATAATTTCACAGCCTTGTTTTATTGCAGGTGTGAACTGTTTAGTCAGTGGATAGGAGGGCGTGCATCATAAATCAGAGTTGATGAGTTTTGGTGGGTGGTGGGCCAGAGTTGGTCATGTGGGTGGTGGGTCAGAATGGGTCACCTTGAATGGTGGGTCATAGTGGATTACCGTGAGTGATGGGTCACTGTGGGTCGTGTGTGAGAGTCACGGTAAGTCGTGGGTCAGGGCGGGTGATGGATCAGTGAATCATGGGTCAAATTTTCATTGGCCCACGTCATCTCTGTTGTAAAATATTTTGTGGAATAAAAATGTAGAAGGAAAGTGGTGAGCCCCGTAATGAACTGGAAGTTTTAAGAGGGAGCAGAGCTGGATACAGCTAGTATGGATTACGAGTTTCGACTTAATATTGGCTACAAATATTTGTTGCTATGTATCTCGAGTTTACAGTTTAAAAAGAACTGCACAATAATGATGGAAAACAACATAAGAAAATACATTATTAATTTAATATGTTCCCTGAAATTTTCATCGGCGCAGCTGGATTAACGTATGTGTCGTTTGCAAATTCTTTCCTGAAATGAATTTTTTAAATTCTAGTGCAGACCTCACTTTGTGTCGCCGCTTGCACTAAGATAATTAAAACTCAATTTCCTAGCTTTCGGTCTTCTATATCAAAGTAGATGATGGTCCATTAAATAGTTCTTGAAAGTTTGTGTCTCTTGAATGAACATAGGGATGTAGGAAATGTATAAATGAGTTTTTGTAAATCAAACTCGATATAAAACTAACCACTGAATAGGACTTTAATTCCTTGATTACTTTTATTGCGTATTTCATGTGCTAGAGGCACTTCTTTAAATTTGATTTTTATTTTAGAAAATACAATACATACATTGAGAAAAATCCGTTATCCAGACAAATATACGGAGTTCATATGTTTACTACGGAAATCTGTACGGAGCATACGTTATTCATATGATATATATATATATATATATATATATATATATATATATATATATATATATATATATATATATATATAGCCTTTTTCTCGCTTAGATGTTACATCATTTCGCTGCAGGATGTCTGACATCTAACAGTATTCCGTATATTTCATACGTATACGTATGTTACATACTTCAGTTGTATGTTATATACGTCCATCGGTATGAGAGATCCTGACCGCCTGTATGCATTTCTTTGTTTCATACAGAAAGTACGTATATACTTATACGGAAAGTATTACAGAACATACCTTTTCAGTTAGATCCTATATATTTCCTGCAGGATGTTACCTATAGTCGTACGTTGTCAGAAAACTACAGGATTTATGCATGTAACCTACATTTTTACGTACGCCACATATGTTTTTGTTTTCTATGCAATTTACTGTTTAATAGTGTTATTTTGTACTCGAAATTTGAAGGGCCATGATGGCTCAGTGGTAGAGCGTTCACCTCTGGTGCATGGAGTCCCTCGTTCGATCGCAGCTCGCACCTACTGAGCTTTGTGGTGGAGAAACATCGTGTGCGTGTTTTCTCGGGGTTCTCCCGTTTCCTCCCACATTCTTCATTCCACCATTTCATTCATTTATCATCACCGTCTCCTGTAACCTGGCCGGCATAACCGAGGGACATAAAACTTACAGACATCATTTCATTTCCATTCTTTTTTTTTTTCTTAATTTGAATGTGATATAATGCAATTCCCTTTCAAATTCTTTTCTGAACACCGAATGTCAACACATGCTCTATTTTTTAAAAAAGAAAACAAAAACTACGATAATTGACTGAAAGTAGATGCTTGAAATATAAAAAAAGAATCTGAAATCATATATTAATATTAAAGCACGTTACAAGATCATTTGCTACAGAGAAAGACTAAGAAAGATAAATTAGACATCAGTTCCTTTCAAAGCAAGAAAAAAAAAGTATTTAAATTGGTGTGACGAAACAGTTACGCGCTTTATTTCTGAGAATTTAAACGTTAGTTAAAGAAGATTATGAGATATTAAGTTTTAATAATCTTTTGCTCTGACTCCCATCAGCACTTATGAGAATTATAAAGAAAGCATTAAATTACGAAAAGGTGGGATCGATGTACCTAACAAAATATTTGGTTTTATAACGTTATGTAATAACTAGTAAATACAACACTGTCGGAAAACCTGTTTTGTATAGCCTCGATACTGAAAAAGACGTTAATCTCCAATCCAAAAACTCGTGGGGAATAAACGAAAAGGCATTTTTCACATTTGAAATATGTATTCATAAAATTGACTCAATTAAATTAAATTGACCAGTGCATAAGCACCACACACTTTCTATCAGTCTTCGTTAACATGCAAAGACGGTGTTGACAAAGTGTAAACTGTGTTCATGGAACTAACGGAAATATAAACTGAGCAACTGTAAATTACTGGATAGCTTTCTAAAATTCGGGTTTGAATTTCGCAGTCAACTTTCCAGAGGATTCCTGACTGACTCCCCTACTCCCCTACATTGTTCCTTTGGTTATATTTTGCAGTATTTGACATTTATACGAGGGGTTTCCACACTTTGGACCGCCCTGTATATATAACTGCAAGTATTGCAGCAGGGGTTATTCGAATCACTTTCGCAGTACTTCCAATCGATTTAGAAAGGACAATTACGTATAGAACGATAGAGGGACATCCATCACCTTCCATTGTTTCGGAATAAACTATTTTTGTCCACTTTTTCCAAGTTTCCGACCATTGTGCGTCGTACAGCGTTAGTGCATCAATCTTGGTTGATGTTCCTGCACAACTGCCATATAGCTCGGATGATCGCTTGCCTTGTGTCGTAGTGCTTCCCGCGAATCAGTTTCTTCATTTTGGCGAAAACATGGTCACGAAGATCTGAAGACATAGTTGTGCACTACGTCCACGTGTCACTTCAAGTTCTATCCACGCATGTTATTCGTCTTTCCGAAATTCATCGTTATTCACTGTATTCATGTATTCATGTATTGTATTCATGTATCTATTGTTATCCACTTTCCACTTCTACTTTACAGCACTGTTGCTTTTGATTGAATAACATACAGTCGTTACCACCCATATTTTATAGCCTTATATTCCCTTATCACATACGGAATTCTTGTAGTGCTGAGACACAGCCTTCTGACGTAAGTGCAATGTTGCCACTACTTTTGATTCAACCTGCGTACAAGAAAACCGACACTACAAGGGGCTAACACCTGGGTTATTTGTTAATCTGAAAAAGTATTTGGTACCTTAAAAAATAATATATTACCTTAAAAAATAAAAATAAATAAAATTAGAGAATATAGATATTAGAGGCATAGCTCACTTCTGGTTTAAAAGTTATAAAATGTTTCAGCAAACAAAGTAAATATATGATGTACCTCAAGGCTCCATATTAGACCCTTATCTTTTCTAATATACGTATGTGAATCCTATCAAATAGGAAGCAGAAATACATTATTTGTTGATGATAGATCAGTATTCTATAAATCAGACACAATTCAGGATTTGGTCAAATGTATCAAGGGAGCTATGTATTTACTCTATAATATTGGTTGTGTATGAATTCATTGTTATTAACCTTAGAAAAATCTATGTAGCATTTCATAGGTAGTCATCAAGAATAGAAATATGAAACAAAATAAGTATTAGAAATATGGAAGCGAACACAGCAGAATGCACATACTTAGGGCTCAAAATACGTAGGTCAACATCATTTTTAGTATCTACATATTAATTATATACAAAAGATGATAGCGTGAATAGTATCTAGTATCAAGTCATTTGATAGGTATATTTTGTACTATTTGGGGACATATCATCAAATCTACAATAAAATCATTCTTTATGCTGCAAAAATAAAAGAAAAGCTATACGGCCTATGTATGGTTGGGTTATTCACAATATCATTCTAGCCAGAGCTGTATGAAATATTAAAAACACATAACTGCATGAACATAGCGTATACAGTATATGGCTAGAGAATGTAGCTACACATAACTTTTTGTTAACGAAAAGATGATACATATCATACAGGGGAAAATATGAAATGGAATAGATTGCATTAATACAACACTTTATATAATACCTATCTGGCATCGAATATAGCATAATATAAATTTATAAGTTATCAAGAGAGAAAAAGATATAAAATTAATTTTGGTATTAAAAAAAATAAAGTTGTAGAGTAGGCATGTAGAAAAAACTAATCTTTAAATTACAAAATTGGTCATATTAGATAACATCATCTTTTCTATTAATCCTTTAGAAACGGACGTGGCATATGCATACAAACAATCTTTCCATTGAGGATATGTGTGGTATATAAACACTCATCTCTGTGTGGAGAATGTAGTTTATAAGCATCATTTGCATTTAATTTGTCAGGTCATTCAATACCCAATCATTTGCATTTAATTTGTCAAATAAGTTATTCAATGCCGAATCATAGGCTCGGATGGCTTTTAGGGCCTCCAATTTTTGCGTCTCTGAAGAAAGACTGATAGCCGTTCCTAAACCCTTTAGAGACGGGCGTGATATATAAACACAATATTTGAACGAAGGAAAGGTATGGGTGTCTCATATAAACATCAACTGATCGTTCTGTTGACGACAGATGTGGTATACAAACATATAATCTGGACGGAGACCACACGTATGGTTTATAAACCTCATTTGCGTTTAATTTGTCAAATAAATCAATCATACAATAACCAATCATGGGTTTGGATGGCTCTTAGGGTGTTCATTTTCCTTGTCACTGAAGAAAGACTGATATTCGTTCCTAAAGGTTGTTATGAAAAGGAACTCTATCGCTGGATTCAGAGTCCAGAGTGCTAACCATTACACCATGGGACCTACGTAATACTCTATCCTAAAAAGCAGAATTCAGATTATTATAGTTGGCTAAGTTGTACTAAGAATGCAAATAAAATAAAATAAATAAATAAATAAATAATAAAACAAGTAAGTAAAAATAAAAAATGATGAAAGGCATTATTTTCATACTTCACACAGGACTATAAAAATAGACAAAAAAAGGCATTTTACTATTAATGTTAGGTATTAATTGTAAGTTACTTAACTAACCAGTGTTATTAAGAACCATACAGAGATGATGAAACATAAACGAAAAAAATACTGTCTACAATATACTTGATAACACAAAAATGCAAATTGAGCATTTTGCTCTTATAACATCATACGAGGGACAACGAATTTACTTGTTTTATAAAATGGTTCATATTTCGAAGTTCATGTAATTTGGTGATAGTGCGCTTTTACTATGATAGACATGTACTATTTCTAGACCTGGGTTCACTATCTCTTAATGTAACTACCTCCCGAGTTGCCTCACTAAATATTATCTGCTCCTTCCAAGAATAAACACGGATTCAGACCCCAACTTATTATTCTTGTAAATATTTCATCGCAGTCAATTCTATGTATTATTCTTTTGGGGGTTTTCGGTATATATTGGCAGTTGCATGAGCTATTTTTGACTAAATCGTCCCCTAAAAATCATTCTAACTTTTAACTATCAATTGCTTGTATTCTAAAAAGAAATGATGTACCCCATGTTGTAAATTTACTTACGAAACATGGACAAAATCGAAGAAACGCTTTCGAGAAAATCCCAAGAGTAACTAGTAAAAACTCGCCACCAAAATTAGAGCACTCGCGTATATTTTCAAGAGAATTTACAGATGTCACATTGTATGGTCGCCATTCTAAGTAGCCTATTATCTTCACTCGTCAAGACCAAACTACTGAATGACAAATTGGCAACACACCTAAGGTCATTCACTTCTTTTCCGTAAGCGAAGAGAGTATTTCTTCCGTCAGAGGTTGCCGGGGATGAGGCCGAAGTATAGTTCGCATAGTTTCCGAGGGCATAGATGAGATAGACAGGCTCTAAAAGAGGCATATTTCCCCCTATTATGGAAACACTGTGGTTCAATAGTAGAGCGCTTACTCTTGGAAGTGGGGTTCCTGGTTCGATTCCTGTGGTAGTAAGATCGTGGTGGACAACATCATACTTGTGGGTTTTCTCGGGTACTTCCATTTCCTCCAACATTGTCATTTCACTAATTTTTTCCAGCATCCATTCACTTGCATTAATTATCCGTTTCCCTTAGCTTAAAGGGTAAAATCGTGGGATATTAAAGTGAAAGATTTCAAGAAGATTTCTTTCCCCTATTAATAAATCTTATAGTGAGGTATCTGCAATAGCAAAGCATAATGTGGAGTGAGTTCTATTAAAATATAGCCAATAAATTGAAATGTATTCAACGGTTGCGATTTCGTATTCAATGAAACATTATTGTCATCCGAAGAAATTTATAATTTGGGAGTTCAAAAGCACAAAGGAATCAATCAAGTCTAATTACCGAAATTTGTGAGAAAAAGTGAGATAAAGTTTGTATGTGGAAAAGTTAACATTGTATTATACATTATGAGAGTCACTTAAAATATCAGAACACGTATCTTATAAGTTTTTAAAAGAGCTTTAGAAACAGATCTTAAAGACGAAATATGCCCCCCCCCCCCCAAAAAAAAAGGCGGGACTTGATTACCTTGTGCACTGAACGCGACAATTCAAATAAAAGAAATTAAGTTAATCTGTTGTATATGTAAGAAGTTACAAAGAGGATGTTACGAGTGAAAGTGGACAACGATTGAAAACATTTTTCGCGTTAAAATATCACCAATTCGATATACAAGTTGAAGAATTCGGACTAGTTTACATAAGAAAATTATAGTGTATTTAATTCTTATCCGGGCTACTGGGGCCTCCCAGGACCAGTGGCTTCAATTTTTATTTTCAAATTTCTCAATAACCATACATATTTCAATGGCATAAAATTCTGAATTCTTCTATCCTTAGTCGTAGTTAAAATCATGAACATATCGAGTTGTAAAGTTAATGATTCCTTTTTTTAAAAAAAAAGTTGAAAACCTTTTCCTGACGTAACCGTGCAACTGGGGCCTAGGAGGCCCTGTATAACTTAAGTGCAATTCCTCTAAAATGTTTTATGAAATGTTCACACAATTATTTGTTGAACCCGTAACTGTAACATTTAGTAGGAACAGTATGTGACAATACACATTGAATTTACGTGTTCCGCACTTAAAATATATACTGTGCCTGACAGGCCCCGGTTGCTCTTCTATGTTACAAAAATGTCTTACCCGGAGAAGGGTTAAGGGTCTTCACTACAGCGAAATTAAACTATCACTAATTTTACAGTTTTTCTGTAATATCTTCAAACCAAATAAAAATATTCGAAAAGCAGGAACGTAATGGACTAGAGAATATGATTTTGCATGTGATACCATTATCACAACTCATCTATTTGCTTTCGACTTGCAACTGTAGATAGATTAAGAGTCTTTTGCGGTTTCTCTAAATAGCGGCATACCAAGAGTAGATAGGTGAATTGTGGTAAAGGTATCATATGCCAAATCGTATTGTCTAGTTCACTACGTTTTTGCTTTTCGAGTTCTTGTGTTCGTTTTGAAGATATTACAGAAAAACTCTAAAATTAGCGTTAGTTTAATTTCGCTGTAGTGAAGACCCTTAATTTTGATAGTAAATCTTCATATAGTGCAGTACAATTCAGATATTACATAAGAGCAATAACTTAATAATAAGAAACTCTATGGTCTATGGAACTATGTTCAATGACGCATTCATAAAAGCTCTCTATTGACTTCTGTCCTTAGGATGCAGTTTCTACTTTGTATTCTTATTTCTGTGAAATCCACCTTAATATTGTCCTCCTATGTGGGCTTAAGTCTTCCTAATGATAGTTATCCGATGGGATTTCCATTCAAAACTTCGAAAACCTTCTACCATTCTGGCTACCTGACCTGCCTACCTGTAATAATAATAATAATAATAATAATAATAATAATAATAATAATAATAATAATAATAATAATAATAATAATAATAATAATAATAATAATAATAATAATAATAATGATGATGTTTAGGATCTTGACTTTTGGTGCCACAATAAACTGCGGAAAATGTTTCAGTTGACGTCGATGTCGAAGATCGTGAAGGTAGGGTTTAGTGTACAAAGTGCTCGGCTACAGGACAATATTGCTGCTTACAATTCCTAGTTTTCTTTCTCAATTGATGAACTGTTAATTACAAATACGTTTAAGGAATAATATGTTGAGTAAAAATTGTCAAACATTGAGAACGATAATAATGAGAAACAATGGCATTTGGTAGGGTGTCGTTTGACAAGGCGTTGTCATACTAGGAATGTGACAAATGATGTACTAGTTTTTCCCGCTAACAACTTACCATTGCATATTCCTCATATACCACAATTCAATTACAGGGGGAGCTTTCTTCAAATATGCTTTTCTTGCTGGATATTTCCAATGTAATCACTACACTTTGTATCTTGCTGCAAAGATTATGAGCATTGTACTAAGTGCCCGTCTATCTTTTCTAGTTACTAATAAAAACGTGAAGGGGGCACCCGGGTTTGAACCGGGGACCTCTCGATCTGCAGTCGAATGCTCTACCACTGAGCTATACCCCCTTGCGCTTTACCAGCTGTCTCGATAATGAAATAATGAAAATATAAAATTTCATTTCAAATTATTCAGGTACTGACTATAATAATTATTTATTTACTTACTTTAAATCACGTGATTGCCTCATGTGTCCTAATTGCTATTGTGCATAGTAAAAATTAATGATTTTTAACGTGATGCAAGTGCTTTTTAAAAATATAGATAATGATTATCGTAGTAACGTAACTGATGCCTTGAATGCAATAATGCATGCAATGTAGGCTGGACAATCTGGATTTTTGCTCAAGAACTCTATTTTACAGGTAATGTTCAAATAAATACTAATTATATATAGCACTACGACTCGGACAGTTCTTCATACGTGACCATATGCATGTGATGTATAATTAGAGATACAAGACTTACTCCATTTAAAATCAAAATTCCATGTATTTTATATCTTTTATGTGTTCCGAGTTTCAAGTCCAATTTGTGGTAGGATCCTTTGCTGTCCATATCCATGAGTACTCAGTCGCTTAAAATTCTTATTTTAATTGAAAGTGTTAGTGCTAAAATAGCCTAAGCGTCCCTTAAGTTTAATATCAATTCCCTGGGGAAGGAAGAAAGAAAGTGGCTTAAGAACTTAGTGTTAGGTACCATCCCGACATTTGTCTGGTGTGAATTTGAAAAACCCAGGAAAGCCTCACTCACGATGGTGGACCTGAAACATGTTTTACACTTTTCTGAGCAAGTGTTTCCACCGAGAATCGACCCGAGGCTGCTCACGGGAAACATGAGGGCAGTAGCGATTACATTCCGTAAATCGAGTTTGTTATCTTCTTTTGTTTTATTGTGTTTGTTCGCGATTCAGATAAATCCCAGGGATTCTTCAACAGTAGATTCGGAATCACGCCTTTCGGGACATAGTCTTGAGTAGAAAATGTTGATTGGACAAGACGAACTTTATTTAGATCAAGTCCTAATTTCTTTCTAGAGTTTATCAAATAGATTAGTTTATGAAAACCGATAATATGTTGGTTATAGGCATCAGGGTTAACAGGTAATATATTTTTTATGGATAAGCAGTAAGAAAAGCAAAAATGGGCACGAGGTCCCACCGAGATTTGAACTCGCATCGCTGGATTCAGAGTGCTAACCATTACACCATGGGACCTACGTAATACTCTATCCTAAAAAGCAGAATCCAGATTATTATAGTTGGCTAAGTTGTACTAAGAATGCAAATAAAATAAATAAATAAATAAATAAATAATAAAACAAGTAAGTAAAATAAAAAATGATGAAAGGCATTATTTTCATACTTCACACAGGACTATAAAAATAGACAAAAAAAAGGCATTTTACCATTAATGTTAGGTATTACTTGTAAGTTACTTAACTAACCAGTGTTATTAAGAACCATACAGAGATGATGAAACATAAACGAAAAAAATACTGTCTACAATATACTTGATAACATAAAAATGCAAATTGAACATTTTGCTCTTATAACATCATACGAAGAGCTACGAATTTGCTTGTTTTATAAAATGGTTCATATTTCGAAGTTCATGTAATTTGGTGATAATGCGCTTTTATTATGATAGACATGTACTATTTCTAGACCAGGGTTCACTATCTCTTAATGTAACTACCTCCCGAGTTGCCTCACCAAATATTATCTGCTCCTTCCAAGAATCAACTCGGATTCAGACCCTAACTTATTATTCTTGTAAATATTTCATCTCAGTCAATTCTATTTATTATTCTTTTGGGGGTTTTCGGTATATATTGGCAGTTGCATGAGCTATTTTTGACTAAATCGTCCCCTAAGAATCATTCTAACTTTTAACTATCAATTGTTCGTATTCTAAAAAGAAATAATGTACCCCATCTTGTAAATTTACTTACGAAACATGGACAAAATCGAGGAAACGCTTTCGAGAAAATCCCAAGAGTAACTAATAAAAACTCGCCACCAAAATTAGAGCACTCGCGTATATTTTCAAGAGAATTTACAGATGTCACATTGTAAGGGCGCCATTCAAAGTAGCCTATGATCTTCACTCGTCAAGACCAAACTACTGAATGACAAATTGGCAACACACCTAAGGTCATTCACTTCTTTTCCGTAAGCGAAGAGAGTATTTCTTCCGTCAGAGGTTGCCGGGGATGAGGCCGAAGTATAGTTCGCATAGTTTCCGAGGGCATAGATGGGATAGACAGGCTCTAAAAGAGGCATATTTCCCCCTATTATGGAAACACTGTGGTTCAATAGTAGAGCGCTTAATCCTGGTGCGTGGGGTTCCTGGTTCGATTCCTGTGGTAGTAAGATTGTGGTGGACAACATCATACTTGTGGGTTTTCTCGGGTCCTTCAATTTCCTCCCACACTGTCATTTCACCAATTTTTCCATCATCCATTCATTAACATTAATCATCCATTTCCCTTAGCTTAAAGGGCAAAATCGTGGGATATTAAAGTGAAAGATTTCAAGAAGATTTTTTCCCCCTATTAATAAATCTTATAGTGAGGTATCTGCAATAGCAAAGCATAATGTGGAGAGAGTTCAATTAAAATATAGCCAATAAATCGAAATGTATTCAACGATTGCGATTTCGTATTCAATGAAACATTATTGTCATCCGAAGAAATTTATAATTTGGGAGTTCAAAAGCACAAAGGAATCAATCAAGTCTAATTACCGAAAGTTGTGAGAAAAAGAGAGATAAAGTTTGTATGTGGAAAAGTTAACATTATTTTATACATTATGAGACTCGCTTAAAATATCAGGACACGTATCTTATAAGTTTTTAAAAGAGCTTCAGAAACAGATCTTAAAGACGAAATATGCCCCGCCCAAAAAAAGGGGGACTTGATTACCTTGTGCACTGAACGCGACAATTCAAATAAAAGAAATTAAGTTAATCTGTTGTATATGTAAGAAGTTACAAAGAGGATGTTGCGAGTGAAAGTGGACAACGATTGAAAACATTTTTTTGGTTGAAATATCACCAATTCCATATACAAGTTGAAGAATTCGGACTAATTTACATAAGAAAATTATAGTGTATTTAATTCTTATCCGGGCAAGTAGGGCCTCCCAGGCCCAGTGGCTTCAATTTTTATTTTCAAATTTCTCAATAACCATACATATTTCAATGACATAAAATTCTGAATTCTTCTATCCTTAGTCGTAATTAAAATCATGAACATATCGAGTTGTAAAGTTAATGATTCTTTTTTTTTTTTAAAAAAAAAGTTGAACATCTTTTCCTGACGTAACCGTGCAACCGGGGCCTAGGAGGCCCTGTATAACTTAAGTGCAATTCCTCTGAAATATTTTATGAAATGTTCACACAATTATTTGTGGAACCCGTAACTGTAACATTTAGTAGGAACAGTATGTGATAATACACATTGAATTTACGTGTTCCGCACTTAAAATATATACTGGGTCTAACAGGCCCCGGTTGCTCTTCTATGTTACAAAAATGTCTTGCCCGGAGAAGGGTTAAGGGTCTTCACTACAGCGAAATTAAACTATCACTAATTATACAGTTTTTCTGTAATACCTTCAAACCAAATAAAAATATTCGACATAAAATTCTGAATTCTTCTATCCTTAGTCGTAGTTAAAATCATGAACATATCGAATTGTAAAGTTAATGATTCTTTTTTTTTTTTTTTAAAAAAAAAAAAAGTTGAAAATCTTTTCCTGACGTATCCGTGCAACCGGGGCCTAGGAGGCCCTGTATAACTTAAGTGCAATTCCTCTGAAATATTTTATGAAATGGTCACACAATTATTTGTTGAACCCGTAACTGTAACATTTAGTAGGAACAGTATGTGACAATACACATTGAATTTACGTGTTCCGCATGCTCTTCTATGTTACAAAAATGTCTTGCCCGGAGAAGGGTTAAGGGTCTTCACTACAGCGAAATTAAACTATCACTAATTTTACAGTTTTTCTGTAATACCTTCAAACCAAATAAAAATATTCGAAAAGCAGGAACGTAATGGACTAGAGAATATGATTTTGCATGTGATACCATTGTCACAACTCATCTATCTGCTTTCGACTTGCCACTGTAGATAGATTAAGAGTCTTTTGCGGGTTCTGTAAATAGCGGCATACCAAGAGCAGATAGGTGAATTGTGGTAAAGGTATCATATGCCAAATCGTATTGTCTAGTTCACTACGTTTCTGCTTTTCGAGTTCTTGTGTTTGTTTTGAAGATATTACAGAAAAACTCTAAAATTAGCGTTAGTTTAATTTCGCTGTATTGAAGACCCTTAATTTTGATAGTAAATCTTCATATAGTGCAGTACAATTCAGATATTACATAAGAACAATAACTTAATAATAAGAAACTCTATGGTCTATGGAACTATGTTCAATGACGCATTCATAAAAGCTCTCCATTGACTTCTGTCCTTAGAATGCAGTTTCCACTTTGTATTCCTATTTCTGTGAAATCCACCTTAATATTGTCCTCCTATGTGGGCTTAAGTCTTCCTAATGATAGTTATCCGATGGGATTTCCATTCAAAACTGTGAAAACCCTCTTCCATTCTGGCTACCTGACCTGCCTACCTGTAATAATAATAATAATAATAATAATAATAATAATAATAATAATAATAATAATAATAATAATAATAATAATAATAATAATAATAATAATGATGATGTTTAGGATCTTGACTTTTGGTGCCACAATAAACTGCGGAAAATGTTTCAGTTGACGTCGATGTCGAAGATCGTGAAGGTAGGGTTTAGTGTACAAAGTGCTCGGCTTCAGGACAATATTGCTGCTTACAATTCCTAGTTTTCTTTCTCAATTGATGAACTGTTAATTACAAATACGTTTAAGGAATAATATGTTGAGTAAAAATTGTCAAACATTGAGAAGGATAATAATGAGAAACAATGGCATTTGGTAGGATGTTTGACAAGGCGTTGTCTTGGTAGATATGTGACAAATGATGTATCATACTAGTTCTTCCCGCTAACAACTTACCATTGCATATTCATCATATACCACAATTCAATTACAAAGTTTCTCCCTTTCTTAAAACATATGCTTTTCTTGCTGGATATTTCCAATGTAATCACTACACTTTGTATCTTGCTGCAAAGATTATGCATATTGTACTAAGTGCCCGTCTATCTTTTCTAGTTACTAGAAAAAACGGAAAGGGGGCACCCGGGCTTCTCTCGATCTGCAGTCGAATGCTCTACCACTGAGCTATACCCCCTTGCGCTTTACTAGCTGTCTCGATAATGAAATAATGAAAATATAAAATTTCATTTCAAATTATTCAGGTACTGACTATATTAATTATTTATTTACTTACTTTAAATCACGTGATTGCCTCATGTGTCCTAATGGCTATTGTGCATAGTAAAAATTAATGATTTTAAACGTGATGCAAGTGCTTTTTAAAAATATAGATAATGATTATCGTAGTAACGTAACTGATGCCTTAAAGGCATTAATGCATGCAATGTAGGCTGGACAATCTGGATTTTTGCTCAAGAACTCTATTTTACAGGTAATGTTCTAATAAATACTAATTATATATAGCACTACGACTCGGACAGTTCTTCATACGTGATCATATGCATGTGATGTATAATTAGAGATACAAGACTTACTCCATTTAAAATCAAAATTCCATGTATTTTATATATTTTATGTGTTCCGAGTTTCGAGTCCAATTTGTGGTAGGATCCTTTGCTGTCCATATCCATGAGACAACATGAGTACTCAGTCGCTTAAAATTCTTATTTTAATTGAGTGTTAGTGCTAAAATAGCCTAAGCGTCCCTTAAGTTTCATATCAATTTCCTGGGGAAGGAAGAAAGAAGGTGGCTTAAGAACTTAGTGTTAGGTACCATTCCGACATTTCTCTGGTGTGAATTTGTAAAACCCAGGAAAGCCTCACTCACGACGGTGGACCTGAAACATGTTTTACACTTTTCTGAGCAAGTGTTCCCACCGGGAATCGATCCGAGGCTGTTCACAGGAAACATGAGGGCAGTAGCGATTACATTCCGTAAATCGAATTTGTTATCTTCTTTTGTTTTATTGTGTTTGTTCGCGATTCAGATAAATCCCAGGGATTCTTCAACTGTAGACTCGGAATCACGCCTTCGGGACATAGTCTTGAGTAGAAAATCTTGATTGGACAAGACGAACTTTATTTAGATCAAGTCCTAATTTCTTTCTAGTACTTATAAAATAAATTAGTTTATGAAAACCGTTAATATGTTGGTTATAGGCATCAGGGTTAACAGGTAATATAATTTTTATGGATAAGCAGTAAGAAAAGCAAAAATGAGCACCAGGTCCCACCGAGATTTGAACTCGGATCGCTGGATTCAGAGTGCTAACCATTACACCATGGGACCTACGTAATACTTCATCATAAAAAGCAGAATCCAGATTATTATAGTTGGCTAAGTTGTACTAAGAATGCAAATAAAATAAATAAATAATAAAACAAGTAAGTAAAAATAAAAATAATGAAAGGCATTATTTTCATACTTCACACAGGACTATAAAAATAGACAAAAAAAGGCATTTTACTATTAATGATAGGTATTAATTGTAAGTTACTTAACTAACCAGTGTTATTAAGAACCATACAGAGATGATGAAACATAAACGAAAAAAATACTGTCTACAATATACTTGATAACACAAAAATGCAAATTGAACATTTGGTCTTACATCATACGAAGAACAACGAATTTGCTTGTTTTATAAAATGGTTCATATTTCGAAGTTCATGTAATTTGGTGATAATGCGCTTTTACTATGATAGACATGTACTATTTCTAGACCTGGGTTCACTATCTCTTAATGTAACTACCTCCCGAGTTGCCTCACCAAATATTATCTGCTCCTTCCAAGAATCAACACGGATTCAGACCCTAACTTGTTATTCTTGTAAATATTTCATCTCAGTCAATTCTATTTATTATTCTTTTGGGGGTTTTCGGTATATATTGGCAGTTGCATGAGCTATTTTTGACTAAATCGTCCCCTAAGAATCTTTCTAACTTTTAACTATCAATTGTTCGTATTCTAAAAAGAAATAATGTACCCCATGTTGTAAATTTACTTACGAAACATGGACAAAATCGAGGAAACGCTTTCGAGAAAATCCCAAGAGTAACTAATAAAAATTCGCCACCAAAATTTGAGCACTCGCGTATATTTTCAAGAGAATTTACAGATGTCACATTGTAAGGGCGTCATTCTAAGTAGCCTATGATCTTCACTCGTCAAGACCAAACTACTGAATGACAAATTGGCAACACACCTAAGGTCATTCACTTCTTTTCCGTAAGCGAAGAGAGTATTTCTTCCGTCAGAGGTTGCCGGGGATGAGGCCGAAGTATAGTTCGCATACTTTCCGAGGGCATAGATGGGATAGACAGGCTCTAAA